>NC_041383.1:765997982-766042988 GCF_002162155.2 Triticum dicoccoides | reverse complement strand
AACCTAATACCAAAACTACACACTAAACAGTTTGGTCCATGATGTTCCCCTCACAAAGAAAAAAAAACTACCAAAGTCAAGTGTTCAATAGATGCAATGCAACACTAGAACGGTCTTGCAGCTACAGCATTAATGAAAGAGTAACTTGATCTTGTTTTGGTTTTGTGTGGACATGATAGATAACATTCTTTCGCATAGATGCTCATGCTATAACTTTCTTTATATTTCGAATTACCTTACTTAAATAAGTAGGACAGTCCCACACCCAAGTAACTAAAACCAATCACTTCGTATGATAGAAGAATTGCGCAGGGGGTATGATCTTGAATGTTGACTCGATTTCAGCTTTGTGAAATGGTGGCAGAAGTAATGAAATATGTCAAAACTTCCGCCATTGTTTCAAAATCAAAATGCATTTTTTTGGTGCGAAAAACTTTCGATCTAATCGTCATTCACCATGACAGTAGAACCAACATATCAGAAATAATAAACAATTTTGCTAGAACTCATCTAGATGAGATATAGTTTGGTCTCATTCATTTTTTATAACCATTGGATACGATGCTATAAGATGCGTGTGTGCTGACGTGGGTTGTATCTGTTCTTATTTTCAAAGTGAATGAGACCAAATTATATCTCATCTAGATGAGTTCTAGGTACTCCCAATAATAAAATTACATCGAGGTCTGAGGATCATCGAAGAAATGCACTGCGAAGGAAAAACATGAAAGCTGAACCAAACCTTTTTTGTTATAATAATAAAGTAGATTGTTCCGTACACGAGTGTACTAGTACATCCGATTCCACGGTACATTCCACATGGATGCTTCTTGTTGGGATATTTTTTCAGAAGAGAATCGTCTTGTTTGGGTCGACGTTGCCAGGTCTATGGATGCCCCCACCCGACGTTTTCCTGAGCGATCTCGGGCCGATCTCGCGCGGCGAGAGGCGCGTCGACACGTACGAACCACGAGCCGGCCTGGCTCCGCGGCGGTTGGCGGGCGTTTTTCAGCGGACAGCGACCGCCGGCGCGCTGCGTCGCTCTCGCAGGCGCCGCAGCCCGGCCGCAACGCTTTGTCCTGACAAGTGACAAGACAAGCAAGAAGCCGGTCCTGGTTGGCACCGCCATGCACGCGGACGCGGAGGCGGCCACGTGCATGCGCAGGATAACGACGGAACATTATCCGCTATCGCGAATCCCGCCGCCGCTCCGGCGACGGAACCACCGCTTCCGCCATCGAGCAGCCGCCGCACACGACGGAGGCCCCCAAAGTCAAACGACGTGACGGAGGGAAAAAGGAAAAGGGCGCGGAGAGAGCGAGGCGGGAGCACCGGGAAATCCAGTCAGTGCCGGCGGCTGCTCGGTCCAGCTCCAGCCTGCCTGAGCCGAAGGAAGCCCCGCCTCCTCGGGTCGGCTGGCTGGCTCGGCGCGCTTGCCTTGCCTTTGCCGCCGCCCCGCGGGACGCGGATGTCGCCGGCCGCGCCCGATTCGCTGCGTCCCTCCGCTCAGCTGGTCCATGCGGTGACTTTGGAGATTGTGCCCCGCCGAGAGTACTGTACGTGGACGTGTCGTCGGGGATGGGTGGAGGCGTTCACCTCGGCCCGTCCAACGTCGAGGCGCCACAGTTCGATTGACCGGCTAAAGTCGTACTCTACGTGTAGAAACCGTCTTGGCGATGCCAGGGATGGAGGGAGTCATCAGTCGCACAAGCTTATTGCTAAAGCCAAAACAGGACATAATAGCTTCTAAGTGGTGCCACATATCTTCTTTCTGTAGTAGTACTCCGTAGTACTTCCTTCGTTCAGAATTACTCATCCAAGAAATGAACGTATTTAGATGTATTTTAGTTATATATACATTTATTTTTGTGACAAGTAATTCCGAACGAAGGGATTAGTTTTCTTCGGATTAAACGTCGACAGGGATGGTACAGTAGTAGATGAATGCTCAAGGCAACCGCTGATCCACCCACAGCCGCACAGCGAACTGATCCCGATCGGACTCTTCTCGTCCACGTGTCCTCATAAAAAATACGTACACTATTGAAGATCAGTAGTAGTAGCACAAGCGAATGGATGCATTCGCCGACATGCACCAACATTATTGGGTGGTGAACCGTGAGCTGTACCTAGCATCTTCGTACGTAGGGGATCCTCCTGATCTTAATCAAACGGGGAGCACATGGCGGCACCATTGATCATCCATTATCTTCAGAGGCGGAATCGTTTATTTCCATGTGGTATAGCATGATAAGCATTTTAAAGACCAGACCACAAGCAAACATGCAGCATCAACGCCGGTGTCATTGTAAAGTTGGGAATAATGCGTACGATGGACAAATTATGTAAGCTTATCATGGATTACGAGTATCACTCAAATCAAATGGGCGTACTTTAATTAATCATATATTGATACTAATTCGGCTCCTACTGATAAATCTCTCGAGCTAATCTGGAGAAGGTTCTGGAGGAGGTTTCCAGTGCAGGCATGGACGGCATTGGATGATTGGTATCGACATTCGAGAAAAGGAATCCACGGTCACACTCTCGAATGAATCAAGCGTGCAGCACTGGCTCTCTGTTGATCGAAAGAGACAGCTGAAAGAGCAACCGCTCGTTTCAAAAGGAAAGAGCAGCGCGAGCTTAAAACAAGCATTGCAACTCTACCCACTTAATTAGTCGTGTGTATTAATCATGTACTCCCGCTGTATAGTTGACAACGGGACGGAGGGAGTGAGAGCATCAACAGCCGGTCCCAAATCATCCTCAAACGCCTGGCAGACCGTAAAATTTTGACCTAGACAGCCCTCAAACGTCCAGGCTTAGACAACCCTCAAACGTTCAGGCCGACCGGCACCTCCCATATCCAGGCTAAATATGGGGCGGATAAGGGGCGGCCCGGACACACCCATGCACGTCCTCCGGACAAGCTCGGCTCACCATCGATCTCACATATATCATATCCGATGAATCCTAGACCTCAGGCCACTCTATTCCCTCCGTCCTCTTCTCCTTTCGATCCATCCTTTTCTCTTCCCACTCCGATCCATGGCCAACGGCCGTAGTGGCTCCGGCTCCAACGGCGACGAGAGCGACGTCGATGCGGTCGCTCTCCGCATTGCTCCGTGCCGCTCCCGCCTAGATTTGGGCGGTAACAACGGCGGGAGCTCATGGAACGACGCGCCGTCCCCATTCGCCCGTCGTTGCAGTGCGCGCGACGTTGCCGGGCCCTCCCGTCCGGCGCGCAGCACCGGTCAGAGTGCTACCTCCGCCCCACTCCAGAGAGAGTCCACGGGCACCGTTGGGTGCTTGTGCCCTCGTCGGCGCCGGGTCTGGCAAGGACGCCAGAGTCTGAGGCGCGGGTAGCTCGGCGAGCGGCAACGCGCGAGGAAGGCCATGGCGGATGTGTCGGCGGCGCGTCACCGACTCGCGCGTGCGCGGGTCGATTCCGAGGACGTGCTCATAGTGTCCGTCCTCCGGCGGTCCCTGGCAACGGCGGAGACAGATGCGCGGCGGCTGCAATGAAAGACTCCGACTCGCTATCGAGCTGTCGGAGCGCGAGGCATCGGCGAAAGCGAGGAGGCACGCCCAGGAATAGGAACGCTTGCTCCAGAGGCTTGCCGGGGAGCACATGGTGTAAGTGCATCTAGTGCCACCCCTAGTTGGTTTTGGAGTATTGACGACAAACCTGATTGAGGGACTAATGTGTTTGTGAGAATTGCAGGATAACACAGGTAGTAGTCCCTCATTGATTCGGTTTACCTACCGGAGATGACCCCTAAAAATGTGTGAAGACATTGAAGACAATGGTGATCTGTGAAGCTATTTACATGGAAGACTATGACATGAGAAGACATCGCGTGAAGATTATGGAGCGCGAAGACTTAGTAGTTTTGTTGTTTCCTTTTTTTCTTTGTTGAGTCATAGGAACCACCATACTGTTAAGTGGGGTCCAAGTGAACAAAGTCAGAGTGACTGAAGTGATGCTCAACCAAATCCTATGTCTTCGAGCGAAGACAATGAGAGCAAATCTTATCCAGAGTCGGATGAGTCAGCTTTACTTGTAGCCCAAGTCAAGCTGCCGCGTGTGTTTGAAATCTGACCGTTGAGACACGTGTCAGTTCCTTAGTGACCCAGGGTCATTTCGGACAAATCATGTCGGCTTGCCCAGTGGCCATAAATAGCCCACCCCCTACACCAGAAATTGGTGGCTGCTTAGAGTTATTGCACGGCTTTTGTCGTTTGTGAGCAACCCACCTCCGAAGCTTTTGAGAGAGAATCCTTGCGAGGACAAAGCCCAAACCACCCAGAGCCCAAAGAGTGTTTGACATCACTGAAGTCTTTCTGTCCGCGTGATCTGAAGACTTGTTACACTTGAGGACTGTGAATCCTCCAGCCGGTTAGGCGTCACCTTCTGAGCATCCAAGAGTCATTATGGATTGCCGGTGAACGAAGTCTGTGAAGGTTTGGAAGTCTACCTTGAAGATTTACCAGAGTGATTGGGCGGGGACTGAGAGTCCTTAGCTCAAGGGGAATAAGGTGAAGACGCAGTCTTTTGAGTTAAATCTCAGCCTCCCTAACCAGACGTACAGTTGTCACAGCAACTGGAACTGGTCGAACAAACCCCTGTCCTCCCAAAGCTACTGGTTCTATCTCTCACTTCTCTTTACTTACAGTTTGTCTTCGTAAAGTCATTGCCTGCTTGCAATATCTGTTTGACTTCACTGTGTGACTACTTGTCCTGATTGGCTTCATACTATCTTCCATCCTGATCTTTACTACCTAGCTGCTAATAGTCTTCGTGCTTTCACTTCATTGAATACCTGACTATGGCTTGTCTAGTGTAGTCTACCTTTCGCTGCATATGAATAGTGTCATTTCTATTGTTTGTCTTCGAAACTCCCATGTTTTGAAGACTTTCATAAAAATCGCCTATTCACCCCCCTCTAGTCGATAACTAGCCCTTTAAATTGGTATGAGCAAGGTACTCCCTTGTTCTGTGTGATTCGGTTTAACCACCTGGAGTTTTAGCTATGTCGACTACATGAATAATCAAAGTCTCCGCTGCGTGCCCCATCTTCGATGGCGCTGAGTATCCCTACTGGAAGAATAGGATGTGCATGCATCTTGAAGCCATTGATGTTGATCTGTGGTATGTCGTCAAGAACCGCATTCCCAAGACTGGTGAAGGTGTCACCCCTGCTGATGCCAAGAAGTTCATTCAACTGGACTCTACCGCCAAGAACATCATCTGTGGTCATCTTACCAAAGGACAGTATGGCCGTGTGAGTGCTCTGGAAATGTAGAAGCTAGTCTGAGACTGGCTCTCCAAGGTCAATGAAGGCGTCTCAACTCAGCAAGATCAACGGATCAGTACTCTCCGCAACCTCTTCAACCGTTTCAAAAGACACGACAATGAGAACGTCCATCTCACATTTGATCGCCTCACTGATATCACAAATGAGCTCCAAGCACTCGGCGCCACTGAGATTACGAAGCATGAAATAGTGAAGACACTACTGAGATCTCTTGACAGCTCATTTGACACCTTAGCCCTGATGATACAAGAACGCCCATGACTTCAAGACACTCGATCCGTCAGACATACTTGAGAGGCTCAACACACATGAGTACCAGCTATCTGAGAAACGAGATATCTATGGCCCCAACTATGGCTGAACTCGCGCTTTGAAGGCAAAGGCTGCCGCTTCCTCATCTGAAGAAGAATCTGATTGCAGTTCTAGTGATCCTGAAGACATTGGAAAGGAGCTTGCTATGCTTATGAAGAAGTTCCAGAAATTCACCAAGAAGAAAAGCCTCAGAAAGTCTTCACGATCCAGCTCAAGGAATGATGAAGCATCCACCAATGACCACAAGAAGAGAACCTGCCACAAGTGCAAGAAACCTGGTCACTACATCTCTGAGTGTCCACAGTGGGACGATGAGAAGAAGAAGAAGAAGAGCAAAGAATATGATTCTGATGACAAGAAGAAGAAGAAATCCTCAAAGTCTTCTTCCAAGTCTTCATCACAGAAGAAGAGCTCATCTGGCAAGGCTCGTGCTTTTGTTGGCAAGGAAATGGATTCAGAGGAGGAGTCTGCTTCTGAGGAGGCGCAGATGGAGTCTGAGGAGGAGCCCGACTTTGGTGTTGCGAGTCTAGCTCTAGCTACAGCTTACGTCGCCAAGTCCATCTTTAACACTGAAGACAATGGCTCCTTCACCAACGCTGATGATAATGACAAGGACGACTCAGCTCCCACCTACTGCTTCATGGCATGTGGTGCCAAGGTAAACTCACGCGATGCTTACTTTCAGACATCAAGTGAAGATGACTCTGATGGTGAATCCAAACCTAGTTACAAAACACTTGCTAAAATTGCAACTGAACAACAGAAAGCTATGGAATATACTCAAAAACTGTTAGACAATAGTGATGACCTATTGGACGCGAAAATGACCAAGTCTCAGTCCTTAATTGAAGACATCAAAAATCTTCATGTTAAGTACCAGGAACTTGAAGGTCGACATGAATCGCTCTCAACTTCTCAAGAAAAACTTTCCTATGATTATCTTCAAAGGAAACAGGAACTTGAGAAATTGAGATCGGCTCATGAAGATCTTCAAAAAGAGAATGAGTCACTTCGCGCTCAACAGACCAGTTCCGATCAAGAAGAATTTGAACCACCATGTCTAAAATGCATTGAGTGTGATAACGCTGCCTCTGTTGCTGAATGTTCTACTGCTACTACTGTTGCAATATCTTCAACTGCTGATGTGGTAACTAATCCCTCTGCTGAGGATACCACTACTATTGCTGATGAGAATGCTAGGTTGAAGACACTGCTTGAGACAGGGATGTACAAAAGTTTCAAAGGGCATCAGACATTATGTGATGTCCTCAAGAAGCAGATTCTGAACTGAAACCCTAGGAAAGAGGGTGTTGGGTTCGAGAGGAAGATGAATGTTGATGGGTCGTACTGGAAGCCTGAGCAGTACCCCAAAACCACATGGGTTCCTGCAAAGGAACCTTCAGTAGATCCATCTACCTTATCTGGCTTCACTTGTGCTAACCCTATTATCATTGATGAATCCTTTGATGCAAACTATAAACTTTTTAAGAATCAGAATGGTGAAGTGTTTGCCAGGTATATCAGTACTAACTGCAGGAATGGGCCACCTATGAAGAAGATATGGGTACCCAAAAGTTGTCTTGAGAATCTTCTGGTGAATGTCATCATGACACCACCTATGAAGAAGACAAACCCCATACCAAAGGCTTCATATGGTCCTAAAGCTTCATACAGACCGAGGACTCATCTGAGTCACCCTAACGTCAATGTTTTGCAGGGAAATCATACTCAGACCCATGAATATGAGCGTGTTTCCTCAAACCGCTATGTTCATAGAACTAAGAACTTTACTGCTTATTCCTATGAGTATTATTCTCCTCCTGCAAGGCTATTGACTAGGGCTCCAAAGCTGAAGTTCTTAGATGCTGCAGTTAGACTCATTGCTTCTAAGCTACCCCTGAAAATGTGGGTGGTAAAGAAAACTTAACTCTCTTTGCAGGGAAATGTCTCCAGCCTGAAATCTAAGGCTTCAAATGCTAATGCTGGGGACCATAAACATCTTGTGGGACGCAAGATAAAATGCCAAAATAGTCTTACTATGTATTTTGTTCTGGGATTCCTTGACACTCATTCTATCTATCGTAACCAAGATCCTAATTTTCATGCTCCACTTGTTCATCAAATGTTTCTGCTTCACAACTCGCTTGGTGAAGCCTATCCCCCAAACTGCACTGTAGGTTATGACACCTCGTACTTCAGAATGGATTATGGACAGTGGATGCACTAACCACATGACTGGCGATCGAAGTCTTCTGATGGATTCAACACATCGTCCACCAGACAAGAGTCACATCACATTTGCTGACACTGGTAAAAGCAAAGTATTGGGTCTAGGTAGAGTTACAATATCAAGGGATCAACACATGGATAAAGTGATGCTTGTCGAATCCCTTGGTTTCAACTTAATGTCTGTCTCAATGCTTTGTGACTTAAATATGATTGTGCTATTTGGAAAATATCATTGCCTTGTACTAACGGAATCTGACAAGTCTCTAGTCTTTGAAGGGTATCGAAAAGATTTCTCAGCTGGACCACAGATGGCCGTATGTCTTCTAGCAAAAGCTTCAGAGTGCTGGCTTTGGCATCGAAGGCTAGGACACGCTGGTGAAAGTGCTAGTTATCGACTAGAGGGGGGGGGTGAATAGGCGATTTTTATGAAAGTCTTCAAAATGTGGAAGTTTCGAAGACAAACAATAGAAATGGCCTAATTGATATGCAGCGGAAGATAAACTACAACAAACAAACCATAGTCAAGTATGCAGTAATGTGAAAGTACAAAGACTAATAGCAGCTTGGTAGTAAGGATCAGGATGGAAGATAGTATGAAGCCAACAAACGATAGTAGTCAAGCAATGAAGTCAAACAGGTACGACAAATAGGCAATGACTTCACGAAGACAAACACTAAGTAAAGGGAGGGAGAGGATAGAACCAGTCACTTGTTGAAGACACAGGATTTGTTGGACCAGTTCCAGTTGCTGTGACAACTGTACGTCTGGTTAGGGAGGCTGATATTCAACTCAGAAGACCGCGTCTTCACCTTATTCCCCTTGAGCTAATGACACACAGTCCTCGCCCAATCACTCTGGTAAGTCTTCAAGGTAGACTTCCGAACCTTCACAGACTTCGTTCACCGGCGATCCACAATGACTCTTGGATGCTCAGAACGCGACGCCTAACCGGCTGGAGGATTCATAGTCCTCAAGTGTATAAGTCTTCAGGTCACACAGACAGAAAGACTTCAGTGATGCCTAACACTCTTTGGCTCTGGGTGTTTGGGCTTTGTCCTTGCAAGGATTTCTCTCTCTCAAAGGCTTCGAGGTGGGTTGCTCTCAAACGACAAAAGCCGTGAACTAACTCCGAGCAGCCACCAATTTATGGTATAGGAGGTGGGCTATTTATAGCCACAAGGCAACCCGACCAGATATGTCCGAAATGACCCTGGGTCACTAAGGAACTGACACATGTTCCAACGGTCAGATTTCAAACACACACGGCAACTTAACTTGGGCTACAAGCAAAGCTGACTCATCCAGCTCTGGATAAGATTTGCTCTTATTGTCTTCGCTCGAAGACATAGGATTTGGGTTGAGCATCACTTCAGTCATTCTGACTTTGTTCACTTGGACCCCACTTAACAGTGCGGTGGTTCCTATGACTCAACAAAGAAGAAAAGGAAACAACGAAACAACACAGTCTTCGCGCTCCATAGTCTTCACTCAATGTCTTCTCATGTCATAGTCTTCAATATGAATATCTTCACATACCACCATTGTCGTCAATGTCTTCATACATTTTTAGGGGTCATCTCCGGTAGGTAAACCGAATCAATGAGGGACACTACCTGCGTTATCCTGCAATTCTCACAAACGCATTAGTTCCTCAACCAACTTTGTCGTTAATACTCCAAAACCAACTAGGGGTGGCACTAGATGCACTTACAATCTCCCCCTTTTTGGTGATTGATGACAAACTGGTTGAAGTTTTCAACGGGGATAAAGTATGTGAAATTGTAAAGGATAGGGTATTGTCTTCATAAGTGGCAAAGGCTCCCCCTGAAGATGTGCATATAAGTAATTTGCTTTTGGAATGCAAATGCACATGGCAGGTTGTACTTGTGGAGATCCTCTTCAACTTATGAAGATAATTCATCATGCATGAAATGATATAACTAAGAGAGTGACATGCATAATGAAAAATGGACGTCTGCAGAATGATCTAAGTGCGGAAGTTATCATCGCACATGGAAAAGCAAATAAGTAGCAGACGACCATCGAGTTTAAGTGTTACAACTCAAAGAACGAAATGTATCAAAAGCAAGAGTTGTAATCACTAGGAAAAATATAAAGCAACCGCCCATTTGAACCCGCTTGAAGACTATCAAACTCATATGCTTCTCCCCCTTTTGTTAGTAATGACCAAAAAGGTTTGAAGACATAGAGCATCTACTCGTTCTCATGAGGAGTAGGTGAAGCAGCTGGGTTGTCGTTGTTGTTTGGTGGCGCAGACGAACTTGGTGCAGTGTCGATGCGTGCAGAAGTAGGAGGCGGTGAAGTAGCATCGTCTTCATCATCGATCACTTTGGCATTCACAGTGGCAGCGGAGGAAGAATAGTCAGAGTCTTCAAGGGATGGAGTTCGACGTAGGACAACATTCCGTGGAGGAGTGGAGTCAAACTTGAATCTTTCAGTGAAGACATCGTCTTGAAGATCTGCTTCAGCACTGAGCAGTGTCAAACTCTTCCATGATCGCCGACAGGTCTCGTGAGTGACAAAAGCATTCTTGGTGGCAATATTTCGAATGTGATTGACGTCCACCAATAGGCTTTGCATATGTCGCTTGAGCCAGAAGTGATGCTTGTCTTGTTTCTGATGCAGTGCCACAAGAAGTTCTCGGTCATTTAGGACGCGAGAGCGTTTCTTAGGCCTTTGGGCAATTGTGCTCTCAGTAGCTTCAGTTTGCGCACTATGAGGCAGACGAGGGTTCCCAGCCATTGGATAGACACGAGTTACTGCTTGGACTCCTTCCATGGGCTGTGTGAAGCTTTGGTGTTCAACATTTTGAAGACAAAGAGGCTTCTTGGCAGGCTCAGGGTATATGGCTTCAACTGACATATCAACCTCTGGTAGAAAGATCAGATGAATGCAAGCAGAGGGCTGATAGTTGATAGCAGAGTGTAGCTTGATGAGGCGCATGATGAGCATAGAATTTCAGGCCAAAAAGGTCAGATCCAGACGCAGCCAGTTGCCGAATGAAGAATTCTTGTGTATTGAAGCTGATGCCATTAAGGATGTAAAAGACCAATGTCTTCATGGCTCCTTCAAGTTTTGCAGCTGATGAATGCCCTTTGATAGGCCATAGAGTCCGCCTGATGATGTGATATATTGTGTGAGGTAGATACTCAAGGCCATCAACAAAGAACTCCTTTGGGTATTCAGCGTCAGGTGGCAGTGGCTTCATCATGCTCAACATCTGGCTCATGTTGGGCTCTGGCTTATGAAGATGCTCTCCAGTGCATCGCGGTGGAGTTGACAATCAGGTTCGAACAGCTCTCCGGGAGTGGGTAGGCCTGTAAGCTCAATGATGTCAAGAGCTTTGGCTTCATGATGAACATCTCCTGTCATCCACTCGAGAACCCATGTCTTTGTATCCCTGTTGTAGCCGCGAATGTGGAGGGTAACATAGAATTGAAGCAAAAGTTCCTCATTCCAATGTTCTTTGTCTGTCACAAAGCTGAGCAGACCAACATCACGAAAGCAGTCAAGTGCTTCTTCTAAGCATGGCAGTCCAGCAATGGCTTCAGTGTCGAGGCGCATATGAGGGAAAATGCACCCTTGATCATACAGAACGCAGGAGTAATAGCTTCGCTGCTGATAGCTCCAGAAACGATCAGATGATATTCTTGGCCTTGAGTAGGGGTTCTTTGCGCTGTCAAAGAAGGTGTTGTGGCTTTTGAAGCCATTTGCATTGAAGGACCCTGTAGAGGTGGCAGTACCTGGGAACCTTGGCAGTCTTGGCTTGGTTTCTGGACCTGAGGCCTATGCTCAATATGATAATCAAACTGAGGACCAGAGGCATTAGGTGGAGGGACCAGAACGGGCCATTTGACAGTGATTAGCTGGCCATAGTTGTATGCTTGCTCAATTGTATGAGGCCTTGGTGGCGGAACATGAGCAGTGACAACAACAGAGTCTCCAGGCTGCACAACAGATGCTTCAGGAGCAGTTGCATCATTGGCTTTGGGCATATTGGTTGGTGCAGGCTCCACACTTGCTTCAGCCATGACTACGTCATTGGCTTCATTTGCGTTGGTGGTGGTAGCCTCAAGATTTTCAACCTCCACCTGATGAGCTGGAGGGTCTAGCACTGGCACGTTCACTTCAGGAACAACTTCTTCAGTAATGGGAGGAGTAGGGACACGTTCTTCTTCTTGTTTGTCATCGGCTGATGCCGCCGGATTGTCTTCAGCAGCTTTGGCTTCAGACATGGAGACATTCACAGTCGGAGTGGCTTCTGGGAACACTTGACGTGCAACAGGTTGGTGGTGCACTTCTCCTTCTGGAACGCTCGAAAGAGGGACTTGAGGCCTTGGTCCTTTGCGAAGCCTGTGTAATACTGGCGACGCCTTTGGAGATGAAGTTGGCTGGGCCTCATCCTCTTCTTCTTGCACAGGTGGTGTGACTTGTTGTTGTTGGGGAGTACTTGGGGAGTCTTGTTGTTGTGGGCGATCATCCCATGATGCATCCTGAGCAATTGGGGTCAGAGGACAACCAATGCTGATGAGTTCGCTGTTTGTGAGAACAGGCGATGATACCATGTTGTGTTCGATCTGAGGAAGAACTTCATCATCTTCAACATTGTCATGGTGACCAAGGTCTTCAGCAACGGTGGGATCAACTGCTGGAATGTCTTCAGCTTCATAAGCCTCTGTGGAAGCAGGCTCATGAACTATCATCCGTCGTTCTTTGTGTTCAGATGCAGGGCGAACCATTGAGATAGGTTCAACAACTAAGGGCTCTGTGGGAGCAGCCCGATTCTTCTTGGTTTTGCGCTTCTTCTTGGAGGGAGCAACATCAGAGGCTTCTGTAATTTTCCTTTTTCTGGCTTCAGCCTCGGCAGCCCTCGTCTTCTTCAGTTTTGAAGCGGTTGACTTGACCTTTGGCTTCGAGCCAGTCATGCTGCTTGGGAAGACTATGTGAGGTTCTTCCTGCCTTGAAAGTGCAGATTGGTCAGTTGATAGCTTCTTCTTCTTTGCAGCCATTCTGGGGTCAATGCCAGGACGACCAAGAGCCTTGCGCTTCTTAGCCTCATTGTAGGCTAGCACACACTTGTCAGCCAGACTCTTCATGCGCTCACGAGAGCCTCTAGCTTCTTCGCACTTCTTGTGAAAGGCTTCTTTGAGCTCGTGCGACATGATCTTGAAGTTTTTGACATCTTGCACACTGAGCTTGGCCACATGCTTCTTGAACTGAGCTTTCTCATAGTCGATCTTGTGCTTCAGTTCAACGATGTGCCGAGCAAGAGCTATCTCAGAAGCAATGGCGCCATTGAAGGAGACGCTGAGGCCAATGGGAAGTTGCAGATCATCAAAGCTGAGATTTGGGGTGTCAAACCACTCATCAATGAAGTTATGGATGATTGCCACATCAAAGAGAGGCAAATCATTGAAGATCTCTGCTTCTTCCTTGCTCTTGATCAGTTGCTCAAGAGCATCATCTGCAAGATCTTCATCGCTGGACAGATCAATGTGCTCTTCTCGCAGAATGGCAGCAGGAGTCAATGTCTGATCAGTATTCTTGATGATTTTCTTTTTCTTCTCCTTCTTCTTGGAGATACGTGATAGATCTTCAGACTGCACACTGTCTTCAGGAGGTGCAGTGGCCAGTGGCTTCTTACGTGAAGCTTTTGGAGGAGCAGCTGATCGTGAAGCCTTAGTCTTCTTTTGCTTCTGCAGCTTTGGAGGAGGAGCTGGGGCTTCATTAGTGTCAGCATCATTATCAGAATGATCCACTTTGGCACCTTGGACCAAGATGTAAGTGATGAGGCCATCAAGGTTGGAGAAGGGTCCAATGACATTGGGTTCTGCATCACATGAGCCGTCAGCACAGGGAGCAGAGGGACCAGGGTTGAAGTCTAACCCCAATGACTTCTTGTTTTCCTTGGCCGATGCCTTTGCGTGCTGGAAGTTGCACTTGAAGAGATTATCATCACGACACCAGAGCAATGATGGTGGGTCGGCATTTTCAGGCTGAGGTCCACAGACCATACAAGAATAGAAATCCTGTGCAATAGCTTCAGCTCTGTTCTTGGGTGGAAGGCCTCGATAGAGAATGTCACCCCAAGGACTTTTGATAGCATTCTTCTCAGCGTATTCCTGGGTCACGAACTTGTATTTGAACCATTATTCAGCCCAATATCGTCGAATCCATTGGATTTGTGTCTTGCGCTGATTACAATCCTCTTTAGGATCTGTCTTGTAAAGCTCTGCGAGGTCATCAGGCAAATCTTTTGATGTTCCCCCTCGACACTGTCTGCCACCCTTCCTTATTGATTTCTCTGCAGCCATGAACTTCAAACTGAATGGCTTCAATACGTTCAAAGGCTTCAAAGGCTTTCGCTTGCTGGAAAAACAGGAACTGGCTTCGGGAGAGTTAATGTGATGCTGTAAGAATTCTGCAAACGAATGCAGACTATGAGAACCAAGGGATTCTCCCACGGACATGTACCTGTGACAGCATTAGAGATGCGAGGGAAGGGGAAGAGGTCATATGCATTCTCAGAAGATTTTGAAGATAAATCAGTTTGAAGACATTGACCTCATGATGCGAAGACATTCACTTATATGTTGAGAGTTGGTTCCAGATTTGTACGAATCCGTGAATAAGTACAAGTGAGGAATCTAATTAGATATGAAGCTTAAGTGAATATACTAAGCAGTATGAGATGCAGCCAGAATAGTTCTAACATTGTATAGGCAGAAACCAATTTTGGTAAATAGGATGAATCATTGAGGATAAAAAAGATGGTAAAAATAGAGTTGTATTTACCACACGAAGAACTGCTAGATGGGATGAATATGAGACCGAGCAGTTCAATCCACCGTGCCCTAACTTGGCGACGGAGGACACCTACGGCGGCGGTGAAGAGGACGATGTCCGCGGCCGGCGTGAGGACGGCGTCGGAGAAGTTGCGGCAGCTAAGTGCTTCGTCACCGGCGTCGTCGAGAGCTAGCGGTGGTGCTACGGTTTTGACGAGGTGGAGAGGTGGAAGAAGGTTTTCTTTACTGCAGGGGGCATGTATTTATAAGGAAGTGTGCGGAACAACGCAATTACGCAGGTGCCCCTGGCGATTCACATCTGAGGGGTACGTGGCAAGCATGCAACATACTCAGAGTTGTCCCACGTTCCCACGCCCGCCAGGTTTGTCGGATGGTTGTTCCAGCTTCTCCGGATTTCAAACAATAAGGATGAATCATTTAAAAACAGACTCAATGTGTGTCTTTGTGTCTTCTGCTAACAAGGACGTAGAGAAGACATTCAACAGTTTCAATAGAATGCATATGATTTGGACAGATAGAGTTTGAGATAGAAAGCATAGAGAGATTAGGGTCTGATCACATTCACTTAGTTCAAAAGATTCAACTAGGAAGACATAGCTATAAGTGAATGCTGTAGAGGACAGAACACTAGTATATACATCAGAAAGCAATCAAATCATAGTGAAGAAAATCATGAAGATAAATTGAAATTGAAGACAAACTAAATGCAAAGACATTGCAAAATAACGCCATGAGTGAAACACTTCAAACCGAGAAATTTGGTGGTGGCGTTACCCACCGTATAGGAAGTATTAGACCCAGACACGACGCACAATTATCATGGCGCTCCGAAGTCAAATTCCATGTTAATGTATTCACACTCAGAATGTAAGTCTTCATTGATTGAAGATATACTTTACTTCGTGTGTTGCACATCTAAGTCATCAACATGCATAAGTGTTAGGATGTGTGCCTGATCACAGGACATTTGAGGATTCCAAGATGTTTAGCTCACACCGTAACTTGCAAAACCTTTTCTCATCCAAGGGCTTTGTGAAGATATCTGCGAGTTGCTCTTCAGTGTTGACGTGAATGATGTCAATATCTTTCTTCATGATATGATCTCTGAGAAAGTGATGACGAATTTCAATGTGCTTTGTCTTCGAGTGCTGGACTGGATTGTTGGCAATCTTGATGGCGCTTTCATTGTCGCAGAAGAGAGGCACTTGTTTCATATTGATGCCATAGTCCTTGAGAGTTTGCTTCATCCATAGAAGCTGAGTGCAGCAAGATCCAGCAGCAATGTATTCAGATTCAGCAGTTGAGAGTGATACACAGTTCTGCTTCTTTGAAGACCAACAGACAAGTGATCGTCCCAGAAAGTGACATGTGCCTGATGTAGACTTGCGATCCACCTTGTCACCAGCATAATCAGCATCCGAGAATACAACCAGATCAAATTTTGAGCCCTTTGGATACCATAATCCGAGTGTTCGGGTGTAAGCCAAATATCGAAGAATTCGCTTCACAGCTAAGTGATGCGATTCCTTTGGTGCCGCTTGGAATCGAGCACACATGCAAACACTAAGCATAATATCTGGCCTAGATGCACATAGGTAAAGTAAGGAACCAATCATGGAGCGGTATACCTTTTGATCGAACTCTTTACCATTGTCGTCGGGACCCAGATGGTGTTTGGCTGGCATTGGCGTCGTGTAACCTTTGCAATCTTCCATTCCAAACTTCTTCAGACAATCTTTGAGGTATTTTTCTTGAGATATGATGAATTTGAAGACCAAGGAAGAACTTCAGCTCACCCATCATGGACATCTGATATTGCTCTTGCATCATGTATCCAAACTCATCACTATACTTCTGGTTGGTGCAACCGAAGATAATGTCATCCACGTATATTTGGCACACAAACAGTTCACCATCATATGTCTTCGTGAAGAGTGTGGGATCGAGAGATCCAGGTTTGAAGCCTTTGCTCTTCAGGAAGTCTTTGATCGTATCATACCAAGCGCGAGGAGCTTGTTTGAGGCCATACAGTGCTTTGTTTAGCTTGTACACTATATCAGGATGTTTTGGATCTTCAAAGCCAGGTGGTTGAGCAACGTATACTTCTTATTCAATTTTGCCATTGAGAAATGCACTCTTCACATCCATTTGATATAGCAAGATGTTGTGGTGTTTAGCATAGGCTAGCAGTATGCGAATAGCTTCAAGCCTAGCCACAGGAGCAAATGTTTCATCAAAGTCAATTCCTTCAACTTGAGTATATCCTTGAGCCACAAGACGTGCTTTGTTTCTGACGACTTGACCATGCTCATCTTGCTTGTTTCGATATATCCATTTTGTGCCAATAATGTTATGCTTGCGAGGGTCAGGACGCTTTACAAGTTCCCAAACATTGTTCAGCTTGAACTGTTGAAGTTCTTCTTGCATAGCTTGTATCCATTCAGGTTCCATAAAGGCTTCAGCAACTTTCTTGGGTTCTAATATTGACACAAACAAAAAGTGCCCACAGAAATTTGCTAACTGTGTTGCTCTTGAGCGAGTAAGTGGACCAGGTGCATTGATGCTATCAATTATCTTCTCAATTTGTACTTCATTTGCAACACGAGGATGAACTGGACGAAGACCTTGCTCTTGCTGATCATTGTCATCATTGGGAGGATTGTCTTCGGTCTGAGCATTGTCTTCAGGTTGGTTAGGTGCAGAAATGATAAGTTCCTCTTCAGGCTGTGCTTCAGAAGGCATGATTTCACCAGTTCCCATCAGCTTGATAGATTCGCTGGGCGGAGCTTCATCTAGTGTACTTGGCAGGAGCTCTCTTTGTGAACCATTGGTTTCATCAAATCACACATCCATAGTTTCGACGATTTTGTAGAGATAGAGGTTGAAGACTCAGTAAGAGTGCGAGTCCTTCCCGTAACCGAGCATGAAGCCTTCGTGAGATTTAGGTGCAAATTTTGACTTGTGATGGGGATCCTTGATCCAGCACCTAGCTCCAAATACTCTGAAGTAGTTGACATTTGGCTTCTTGCCAGTAAGGAGCTCATAGGATGTTTTGTTCAGAATCTTATGATGTAAACACGGTTGATGATGTGACATGTTGTATCAATAGCTTCAGGCCAGAACTTTCTTGGTGTCTTGTACTCGTCGAGCATTGTTCGAGCCATCTCAATGAGGGTTCTGTTCTTGCGCTCTACGATGCCATTTTGCTGTGTGTATGGAGCAGAAAACTCATGATTGATTCCCATTGTATCCAGATAAAGATCAAGTCGGTGTTCTTGAACTCAGTGCCGTTGTCACTTCTGATATGCTTGATCTTGACGCCATAATTGTTCATGGCTCGATTGGCGAAGCGTCTGAAGACATCTTGCACTTCAGTCTTGTAGAGAATTATGTGCACCCATGTATATCTTGAGTAGTCATCAACAATGACAAAGCCATAGAGACAAGTTGTTGTTGTGAGAGTAGAGTAGTGAGTAGGGCCAAATAAGTCCATGTGTAACAGCTCGAAGGGTTGAGATATTGTCATGATTGTCTTTGAGGGGTGCTTTGCCCTAGTCATCTTTCCAGCTTCGCAGGCACCACACAAATGATCCTTCTTGAACTTGACACCCTCGATGCCTATGACATGCTTCTTCTTGACGAGTGTGTGTAAGTTCCTCATGCCAGCATGCCCCAGCCTCCAATGCCAGAGCCAGCATTCTGAAGATTTTGCAAGAAGACATACGGCAAGCTGTGGACCTGCTGAGAAATCTACCATGTATAGATCATCTTTCCGATACCTTTCAAAGACTAGAGACTTGTCAGATTCCATTAGTACAAGGCAACGATATTTTCCGAACAACACAATCATGTTCAAGTCACAAAGCATTAAGACAGACATTAAGTTGAAACCAAGGGATTCAACAAGCATCACTTTATCCATGTGTTGATCCTTTGAGATTGCAACTCTACCTAGACCCAATACCTTGCTTTTACCAGTGTCAGCAAATGTGATGTGACTCTTGTCTGATGGACGTAAGGTTGAGTCCATGAGAAGACTTCGATCACCAGTCATATGATTAGTGCATCCGCTGTCCATAATCCATTCTGAAGCATGAGGTGTCATACCCTACAGTGCAGTTAGGAGGATAGGCTTCACAAAGAGTGTTGTGAAGCATAAGCATTTGACGCACACAAGGATTATCACAACTTAGATCAAGGTTAGGACTCATAGTATGACTGGTAAGTGATTCAGATGTGAAATACATAGTAAGACCATTTTATCATGCGTCCCTTAATGTGTTTTAGGTCCCCAACAATAGCATCGGACGCCTTTGATTTTCGGCTGGAGACCCTTCCCTGCAAAAGAGAGTTAATTCTTAACCACCCACATCTTCAGGGGTGGCTTAGAAGCAATGAGTCTAAGTGCAGCATCTGAGAATTTTGGCCTTGAAGCCCTAGCAAATAGCCTTGCAGGAGATGAATGATACTCATATGAATAAGCAGAAAAGTTCTTAGTTCTATGAACATAGCGGTTTGAAGACACACACTCATATTCATAAGTTTGAGTATGATTTCCCTGCAAAACATTGGTGTTAGGGTGACTCAGGTGAGTCCTGTATCTGTATGAAGCCTTTGGGCCATATGAAGCCATAGGTCTGGGGTTTGTCTTCTTCCTTGGTGGTGTCATGATGACATTCACAGGAAGATTCTCAATACACTGCTTAGGTACCCAGATCTTCTTCATAGGTGGTCCATTCCTGCAGTTAGTACCAATATACCTGGCAAACACTTCACCATTCTGATTTTTGAACAGTTTATAGTTTGCATCAAAGGATTCATCAATGATGATAGGGTTAGCACAAGTGAAGCCAGATAAGGTGGATGGATCTACTGAAGGTTCCTTTGCAGCAACCCATGTGGTTTTGGGATACTGCTCAGGCTTCTAGTAGGAACCATCAACATTCATTTTCCTCTCGAACCCAACACCCTCTTTCCTAGGGTTTCGGTTCAGAATCTGCTTTTTGAGGACATCGCAAAGTGTATGATGTCCTTTCAGACTTTTATACATCCCTATTTCAAGCAATGTCTTCAACCTAGCATTTTCATCAGCAATAGTAGTGGTATCCTCAGCAGAGGGGTTAGTTACCACATCAATAGTTGAAGACAATGCAACAGTAGCAGCAGTGGAACATTCAGCAACAGAGGTAGCGTTATCACGCTCAATGCATTTTAGACATGGTGGTTCAAATCCATCCTGAGCGGAACTGATCTGTTGAGCGCGAAGTGACTCATTCTCTATTTGAAGATCTTCATGAGCTGCTTTCAATTTCTCAAGCTCTTGCTTCCTTTGAAGATAATCATAGGAGAGCTTTTCATGAGTGGTTGAGAGCGTTTCATGAAGACTTTCAAGTTCTTGGTACTTAGCATGAATATTTTTTTATGTCTTCAACTAAGGACTGTGAACGTGTCATTTCCGCGTCCAACAGGTCATCGCTTTTGTCTAACAGTTTTTGAGTATGTTCCAGAGCTTTTTTTGTTCAGTTGCAATTTTAACAAGTGTTTTGTAGCTGGGTTTGGATTCACAATCAGAGTCATCTTCACTTGATGTTTGAAAGTAAGCATCACGTGATTTTACCTTGGCACCACGTGCCATGAAGCAGTAGGTGGGAGCAGGATCGTCCTTGTCATCAGCTTCAGCGTTGGTGTGGAAGTCATTGTCTTCAGTGTTGAAGATGGACTTGGCAACATAGGCTGTGGCTAGAGCCAGACTTGCAACGCTAGGGTCGGACTCCTCTTCAGACTCCACCTCCGCCTCCTCAGAAGCAGACTCCTCCTCTGAATCCATTTCCTTGCCAACACAAGCACGAGCCTTGCCAGATGAGCTCTTCTTATGAGATGAAGACCTTGATGAGGACTTGGAAGAAGACTTTGAAGATTTCTTCTTCTTCTTGTCATCAGAATTATATTCCTTGCTCTTCTTCTTCTTCTTCTCATTGTCCCACTGTGAACACTCAGAGATATAGTGTCCAGGTTTCTTGCACTTGTGACATGTCCTCTTCTTGTGGTCATGAGTGGAAGCTTCATCATTTCTTGAGTTAGATCGTGAAGACTTTCTGAAGCCCTTCTTCTTAGTGAACTTCTGGAACTTCTTCACAAGCATAGCAAGTTCCTTTCCAATGTCTTCAGGATCATCAGAACCGCAGTCAGATTCTTCATCAGATGAGGAAACAACTTTTGCCTTCAAAGCGCGAGTTCGGCCATAGTTAGGACCATAGATATCTCTTTTCTCAGAAAGCTGGAACTCATGTGTGTTGAGCCTCTCAAGTATATCAGACGGATCGAGTGTCTTGAAGTCAGGGCGTTCTTGTATCATGAGGGAAAGGGTGTCAAAGGAGCTGTCAAGTGATCTCAATAGTGTCTTGATGATTTCATGCTTGGTAATCTCAGTGGCGCCGAGAGCATGAAGCTCATTTCTGATGTCGGTGAGGCGATCAAACATGAGCTGGACATTTTCATTGTCGTTTCTCTTGAAGCGGTTGAAGAGGTTGCGAAGAACACTGATCCTTTGATCTCTCTGGGTTGAGACGCCTTCGTTGACCTTGGATAGCCAGTTCCAGACTAGCTTCAATGTTTCCAGAGCACTCACATGGCCATATTGTCCTTTGGTCAGATGACCACAGATGATGTTCTTGGCGGTAGAGTCCAGTTGAATGAACTTCTTGACATCAGTAGGGGTGACACCTTCACCTGTTTTGGGAACGCCGTTCTTGACGACATACCAGAGGTCGACATCAATGGCTTCAAGATGCATGCGCATCTTATTCTTCCAGTAGGGATATTCAGTTCCATCGAACACGAGGCAAGCAGCGGAGACTTTGATTATCCCTGCAGTCAACATAGCTAAACTCCAGGTGGTTAAACCGAATCACACAGAACAAGGGAGTACCTTGCTCTGATACCAATTGAAAGTGCTAGTTATCGACTAGAGGGGGGGGGGGGTGAATAGGCGATTTTTATGAAAGTCTTCAAAACATGGAAGTTTTGAAGACAAACAATAGAAATGACCTAATTGATATGTAGCGGAAGATAAACTACAACAAACAAACCATAGTCAAGTATGCAGTAATGTGAAAGTACAAAGACTAATAGCAGTTTGGTAGTAAGGATCAGGATGGAAGATAGTATGAAGCCAACAAACGATAGTAGTCAAGCAATGAAGTCAAACAGGTACGACAAATAGGCAATGACTTCACAAAGACAAACACTAAGTAAAGGGAGGGAGCGGATAGAACCAGTCACTTGTTGAAGACACATGATTTGTTGGACCAGTTCCAGTTGCTGTGACAACTGTACGTCTGGTTAGGGAGGCTGAGATTCAACTCAGAAGACCGCGTCTTCACCTTATTCCCCTTGAGCTAAGGACACACAATCCTCGCCCAATCACTCTGGTAAGTCTTCAAGGTAGACTTCCGAACCTTCACAGACTTTGTTCACCGGCGATCCACAATGACTCTTGGATGCTCAAAACGCGACGCCTAACCGGCTGGAGGATTCATAGTCCTCAAGTGTAATAAGTCTTCAGGTCACGCAGACAGAAAGACTTCAGTGATGCCTAACACTCTTTGGCTCTGGGTGTTTGGGCTTTGTCCTCGCAAGGATTTCTCTCTCTCAAAGTCTTCGAGGTGGGTTGCTCTCAAACGACAAAAGCCGTGAACTAACTCTGAGCACCCACCAATTTATGGTGTAGGGGGTGGGCTATTTATAGCCACAAGGCAACCCGAGCAGATATGTCCGAAATGACCCTGGGTCACTAAGGAACTGACACGTGTTCCAACGGTCAGATTTCAAACACACACGGCAACTTAACTTGGGCTACAAGCAAAGCTGACTCATCCAGCTCTGGATAAGATTTGCTCTTATTGTCTTCGCTCGAAGACATAGGATTTGGGTTGAGCATCACTTCAGTCATTCTGACTTTGTTCACTTGGACCCCACTTAACAGTACGGTGGTTCCTATGACTCAACAAAGAAGAAAAGGAAACAACGAAACAACACAGTCTTCGCGCTCCATAGTCTTCACTCAATGTATTCTCATGTCATAGTCTTCAATATGAATATCTTCACATACCACCATTGTCGTCAATGTCTTCATACATTTTTAGGGGTCATCTCCGGTAGGTAAACCGAATCAATGAGGGACACTACCTGCGTTATCCTGCAATTCTCACAAACGCATTAGTCCCTCAACCAACTTTGTCGTCAATACTCCAAAACCAACTAGGGGTGGCACTAGATGCACTTACAGCTGGCATGAGGAACTTGCACACTCTCGTGAAGAAGAAGCATGTCGTGGGCATCAAAGGCGTCAAGTTCAAGAAGGATCACTTGTGTGGTGCGTGCGAAGATGGAAAGATGACCAGGGCCAAGCATCCCTCGAAGATAATCATGAATACATCTAAACCTTTTGAGCTGCTACACATGGACTTATTTGGCCCTACTCACTACTCTACTCTCAATGCTACTGCTTGCCTCTATGGCTTTGTCATTGTTGATGATTACTCTAGATATACTTGGGTGCATATAATCCTCTACAAGACTGAAGTGCAGGATGTCTTCAGACGCTTTGCCAATCGTGCCGTGAGAAACTATGGCGTCAAGATCAAGCACATCAAAAGCGACAAAGGCACTGAGTTCAAGAACACTGGCCTCGACCTTTATCTAGATACTTTGGGTATTACTCATGAGTTCTCTGCTCTCCTTACACACCTCAGCAGAATGGCATCGCGGAGCGCAAGAACAGAACTCTTATTGAGATGGCCCAAACGATGCTTGATGAGTACAAGACTCCACGGAAGTTCTGGCCTGAAGCCATTGACACTGCATGCAACGTTATCAACCGTGTTTATCTTCACAAGCTTCTGACAAAAACATCGTATGAGCTTCTAACTGGTAAGAAGCCAAACGTAAGTTACGTCAGAGTATTTGGTGCTAGGTGCTGGATCAAGGATCCACATCACACTTCAAAATTTGCACCGAAAGCACATGAAGGTTTTATGCTTGGTTATGGAAAGGATTCGCACTCCTACAGAGTCTTCAACATCTTTCACTATAAAGTGGTTGAAACTATGGATGTGCGGTTCGACGAGACTAACGGCTCGCAAAGAGAGCACCTGCCAAATGTGCTAGATGAATTACCCCCTAGTGAGTCAATCAAGCAAATGGGAATTGGAGAGATCATACCATCTGAGAATCGGACTGAAGAATAACTGATCGTTTCTGCATCTACTCAACCCGAAGACAATGCGTAGCCTGAAGACAGTCCCCCAAATGATGACATTGATCAGAATGAGCAAAATCTTTGTCCTGTTCATCCTCGTGTTGCAAATGAAGTACAGATTGAGAAGATAATCGACAGCATAATGCACCTGGTCCACTCACTCATTCAAGAGCTACTCAAAGAGCAACACAACTAACCAATTTCTGTGGGCATTTTGCATTCGTCTCAATCTCAGAACCCAAGAAAGTCGCTGAAGCCTTCATGGAACCCGAATGGATTCAATCTATGCAAGAAGAGCTTCAACAGTTCGAGCTGAACAATGTGTGGGAATTGGTCAAGCGTCCTGATCCCCGGAAGCACAATATCATTGGCACCAAATGGATATATTGCAACAAGCAAGATGAGCATGGTCAAGTAGTCAGAAATAAAGCTCGTCTCGTTGCACAAGGTTACACTCAAGTGGAAGGAATTGACTTCGATGAAACATTTGCTCCGGTGGCACGGCTTGAAGCCATTCGCATACTGCTAGCCTATGCAAATCATCACAACATCCTTCTGTATCAAATGGATGTGAAGAGTGCTTTTCTCAATGGAAAGATAGAAGAAGAAGTATATGTTGCACAACCTCCTAGTTTTGAAGATCCAAAACATCCTGTATGGTATACAAGCTCAACAAGGCACTGTATGGCCTCAAACAAGCCCCTCGTGCTTGGTATGACACGCTCAAAGACTTCCTCAAGAGCAAAGGCTTCAAACCTGGTTCACTAGATCCTACACTCTTCATGAAGACATATGATGGTGAACTGTTTGTGTGCCAAATCTATGTGGATGACATTATCTTTGGCTGCACCAACAAGAAATACAGTGATGAGTTGGGTCACATGATGCAAGAGCAATATCAGATGTCCATGATGGGCGAGCTGAAGTTCTTTCTGGGTCTCCAAATCCGTCAACAACGCAATGGCATCTTCATCTCTCAAGAAAGATATATTAAAGATTGCCTGAAGAAGTTTGGAATGCAAGACTACAAAGGATACACGATGCCAATGCCAACCAAAAGTCATCTGGGTTCCGACGCCAATGGTAAAGAGTTCGATCAAAAGGTATACCGCTCCATGATTGGTTCTTTTCTTTATTTATGTGCATCTAGGCCAGATATAATGCTTAGTGTTTGCATGTGTGCCCGATTCCAAGCAGCACCAAAGAAATCCCATCACTTAGCTGTGAAGCGAATTCTTCGATATTTGGCTTACACCCCAACACTAGGATTATGGTATCCAAAGGGATCAGAGTTTGATCTAGTTGGATTCTCAGATGCTGATTATGCCGGTGACAAGGTTGATCGCAAGTCCACATCAGGCACATGTCACTTTCTAGGACGATCACTTGTCTGTTGGTCTTCAAAGAAGCAGAACTGTGTATCTCTCTCCACCGCTGAATCTGAATACATTGCTGCTGGATCTTGCTGTGCTCAGCTTCTTTGGATGAAGCAAACTCTCAAGGACTATGGTATTCACCTGAAGAATGCGCCACTCTACTGTGACAATGAGAGTGCCATTAAGATTGCCAACAACCCAATTCAGAATTCGAAGACAAAGCACATTGAGATTCGTCATCACTTTCTCAGAGATCATGTTATGAAGGAAGATATTGATATCATTAACGTCAACACTGAAGAGCAATTGGCTGATATCTTCACAAAGCCCTTGGATGAGAAAAGTTTTTGCAAGTTGCAGTGTGAGCTAAATATCTTGGAATCCTCAAATGTCCTGTGAATTGGACACACATCCTAACACTTATGCATTTTGATGACTTAGATGTGCAACACACGAAGAAACGTATGTCTTCAATCATTGAAGACATACACTCTAAGTGTGAATACATTAATGCGGAACTTGACTTCGGAGCGCCACGATAATTGTGCGCCGTGTCTGGGTCTAATACCTCCTATACGGTGGGTAACGCCACCACCAAACTTCTGTTTGAAGTGTTTCCCTTGGTGTTATGTTTGCAAAGTCTTCGTATTTGATTTATCTTCGTCCTTCACTTATGTTCTGTCCTTGACTTATGTTCATATTTATCTTGTTGATTTGGTCGTATACTAGTTATATACATACTTATGTTCTGTCCTCTACATCATTCACTTATAGCTATGGCTTCGGGCTGAATCTTTTGATCTAAGTGAATGTGATCAGACCCTAACCTATCTATGCTTCTACCTCAACTCTATCTGTCCAAATCATATGCATTCTATTGAAAACTGTCAATTGTCTTCACTGAGACCTTGTCAACTGAAGTCAATCTGACAAACATTTATACCTGCTTTTAATGCTATATCCTAAATGCCTGAAAGCTGGAGAATTTGGAACGACCACCCGGACAATCCAGGCGTGCGTGGGAACATGGAACAACTTCCAAGGTGTTGCATGCTTGCCACGTGCCCTTCAGATGTGAATCGCCAGGGGCACCTGCGTAATTGCGTTGTGCCGTCCCTTTCCTTATAAATACCCATCACATCACGGTCAAAAATCCTTCTTCCACCTCGCCACATCTCGCAAACCCTAGCGCCACCGCTAGCTCTCGATGACGCCGACAACGAAGCGCTTAGCTGCCGCGACTTCTCCGACGCCATCCTCACGCCGGCCGCGGACCTCATCTTATCCACTGCCGTCGTAGGTGTCTTTCGTCGCCAAGTTAGGGCACGGGAGACCGAACTGCTCGGCCTCCAACTTCGCTTCGTCTAGCAGTTCTTCATGTGGTAATTAAAACTCACTTTTTACCATCTTTTTGATCTGATAGATTCATCCTTCTTTGCCAAAAGTGGTTTCTATACTTCAAAATTGAATCTCTCCAGTTCTGCATCTCATCTTATGCCTAGTCTGTTCACTTATGCCTCTCTACTAGTTTGATTCCTCACTTGTACTTATCCTAGTATTCGTACAAATCTGGAACCAACACTCAACAAATAAGTGAATGTCTTCGCGTTATGAGGTCAATGTCTTCAAACTGATTTATCTTCAAAGTCTTCTGAGAATGCATATGACCTCTTCCCCTTCCCTCGCACCTCTAATGCTATCACATGTACATGTCCGTGGGAGAATCCCTTGGTTCTCATAGTCTGCATTCATTTGCAGAGTTCTTACAGAGTCACATAAATTCTCCTGAAGCCAGTTCTTGTCTGACCATCCGTAGGAAGCCTTTTCAAGTTCTGAAGCCTCTCAAGGTTAAGCTTCATGCCTACTGAGAAGTTAGCTAGAAAGGGTGGCAGACAACGCCGTGGGAATACTTCCAAAGACTTGCCACCAAATTTGCATGAACCGTACAAAACATCCCCCGAAGAAACATATGGTGAACACAAGAATCGAATCCAATGGATTCGAATATATTGGGCTAAAGAGTGGTACAAGTACAAATTTGTCACTGCTGAATATGCTGAGTAGAATGCCATCAAGCAGCCCTAGGGAGATATATTATACAAAAATCTTCAACCCCAATCCAGGTCTGAAGCTATTAAACAAGGCTTCTATCTGTGCATGGTACGTGGCCCACAGTCAGAGAATGCTAACCCTTCTTCTCTGCTATGGTGTCGTAAAGACCATCTGTTCAAGCACAACTTCCAGTTGCAAAAGACTCTGCTGCGAAGAACAAGAAGGCATATGGACTTGACGTCAACCCAGGTCCGTCTTCACCTCGGGAAGATGGCACCCGTGAAGCCAATCAAAACATAATTGTCGGTGTCAAAACTGGCGGATCTCGGGTAGGGGGTCCCGAACTGTGCGTCTAGGCGGATGGTAACAGGAGACGAGGGACACGATGTTTTACCCAGGTTCGGGCCCTCTTGATGGAGGTAAAACCCTATGTCCTGCTTGATTGATATTGATATTGTGGATGTTTACAAGAGTGGATCTACCACGAGATCAAGGAGGCTAAACCCTAGAAGCTAGCCTATGGTATGATTGTAATGGTTGTTGTTGTGTCCTACGGACTAGAGCCATCCGGTTTATATAGACACCGGAGAGGGCTAGGGTTACATAGAGTCGGTTACAATGGTAGGAGATCTACATATCCGTACCGCCAAGCTTGCCTTCCACGCCAAGGAAAGTCCCATCCGGACACGGGACGAAGTCTTCAATCTTGTATCTTCATAGTCTTGGAGTCCGGTCGATGATGATAGTCCGGCCGATGATAGTTCGGCTGATGATGGTAGTCCGGCGATCCGGACACCCCTAGTCTAGGACTCCCTCAGTAGCCCCTGAACCAGGCTTCAATGACGATAAGTTCGGCGCGTATATTGCTTGGCATTGCAAGGCGGGTTCCTCCTCCGAATGATAGAAGATTGTGAACACCACGATAGTGTCCGGCTCTGCAAAATAAATTCCACATTCCACCGTAGAGAGAATAATATATACACAAGTTCAATCTGCTGACGTTTTTGTGGCATGACGTCACGCCACTACCAAGCCATTACTCGAATCATTTTTTACTCTACCACCTCAGCGCGTTTAGCGAAGCGGTTTCCTTGGCACGTCTTGTCGAAGCAGAGATCGTGTTCCCCCTTAATCCGGGATTCTCATCAATACGAACGTGGGTGACCCAACCGCGCCCGTCGCCACACCCCCTCTATCGAAGGCGAGTCCCAAACGGTCACAGAGATGGCTCTTGGTATTCTCCCTCTTTATAACGGGACCAAGGCTCGTTTCTTTTCTTCAATCCTCCATCGAATCCTCTCCTCGCTCCAAGTTCCAGCACCTAGAGCTCCAGATTCACGCGCTTCGGACCTTCAACGATGTCCGGTTGCGACCTCCAGGGCCGGTGGATGCCCTCCTCCGTCACGGAGGAGGACGTGCTAAAGCTGCGGGAGGCCAAGTACCTGGCTTATGAGATTTCGCACAGGTTGCCTGCCGAAGGGCAGGCCATCCCCACCCCCGAGCCCGGCGAGTATGTCGTTTTTGTATCCCACCTCCGTCGGGGTTTAGGCTTCCCGATGGATCCTTTTGTGAGAGGGCTCATGTTTTACTATGGGATGGAATTCCATGATTTGGCTCCGGAGTCCATCCTCCATATTTCCGCATTTATTGTCGTCTGCGAAGCCTTCCTCCGCGTCACCCCTCACTTCGGCCTGTGGCTGAAGACCTTCAATGTGGCGCCGAAGATGATCGGGGGGCGTCAAGCGGAGTGCGGAGGGGCGGCCATAAGTAGGAGGGCCGATGCCCCGTGGCCCGCTGGCTCCTTCCAAGAGGAGCTCGACCTATGGCAGCAAGAGTGGTTCTATATTACCGTTCCGAGGGGCCGTAGACAAAAGCCGCCGCCCTTATTCCGCCCGGGACCTCCACGACGGTTGATGTCATGGGTCACCCAAGGGCTCAACTGGGGGCCGTCCAAGGACGTGCCCCTACTGCAGGGCCGGATTCGAGATCTCCAAACGAGGGAGGTTGATATGGTGGTGGTAATGCAGGTTATGCTGATTAGGCGTCTCCCGCCCTGCAAACGCCGCCCTCTCCGGCTGTGGGAGTTCAATCCGGAGGGCCCACGGATTCTTCAACACTTCATGGGTATGACACCCCTGGAGATGTACAAATTATTCTTCGGATCGCAAGAGGCGCGTCCGGAATTGACCGAGGATGCTGGCCTAACCTGCAATCGCCCGGATACTCCAGTAAGTAGTTCCAAGTCCGGACATACCGTTTGTTTGCCTTTCGATGATTCGCCTTATGACCAACTTCCTTCTAAACAGGAGTGGATAGCGGAAGCAAAATTGATATGGTGTCCGGCCTCCCTCCCCGAGACTACGCCGGATTCCGTGCTGGTCCGGATGCTTGAGGTTGCGCCTCCAGAGGGAGGCGAAGGGGAAAGCAGGAAAGCTACTGCCTCGCCTAAGGAGGCTCTTGAAAGAGGGGGGATCGAGAATCCCTCCCTCCAAGGGGAGAAGAGGACCGAGGACCCGGGGGCAAATTCCCCTAAACGGGGGAAGAAATCTTCGCCAGAGGGCCCTACGTCCGGGGAGGCCCCGGCAGCACAATCTCCCTTTGAGAATCAGCCCTCCAACGAGCCGTAAGTAGAAAGAAAGGAATTTTATAATAAGGGACATCCCTATTTGTGCTTCTGAGGATAACTAAAGTTTTTACCTTGTAGTTCGGATCTCCGTCCTTCGCAAATGAGCTCGTCTTCGGGGGACCTTCGTCCGGAGATGATGGAGAGCGAGACGCCTCCGTCCGGGGCGCCGTCGGATAGGGCGGACGAGCCTGAAGTGTCGTCACGAAGGGAGCCCCCTAGTTTGGCAAAGCCGGATAGTTCGGCACCAACTGGTGTACGGCTGAAGGATCTGCTTGAGAAGGCGTCTATCTCAGAAGATCACCACACATTGATGAGCATGGTGATTGAAAGGATTTCTTCCGCCGAAGGCGGGTTGCATAATGCCGTCAGGAGTTTGCTGGCGGGGTTTGAGGTACGTAAAAATGACACCTCTTTTAACAGTTTTCCATATAGAATGCGCCCTGTATAGATAGTAGCCCCTGAGACTCGGTAGGTTGTCGAAATCGACAGCGTGCCGAGGATCAAAATCACAGGTTTAAATTTCCGCCGTGCCGATGCAGGTGGCGGGTCGTCCGGGGGCCAGCCGGACTGATGGAGTTGCTGAACTAAAGCGGCAACTCGCTGTTGCGGATGCGGACATCACGCTGATCAACAGGCGACTTGATGAGTCGCAAGGTAAGTGTTTCTGTGCGGTCACTTGGTAAGGAGGGCCGAAGCCAGCTCCTTACAACATGTGTGTGAAATGCAGATAGTGCCGCTGCTGTGGAGAGCCTTCGGGCCGAACTTTCTCAAGCCAAGGAGCAGGCCAGAAGGAGTAATGCGGTGGCCTCGAGGGCGGCCGAGGACTTAGCGGGCGAAAGGGCCGCACACTGCCGAAGCAGGGAAGAGATGGCCGAAATGGCCGTGAAGTTAAAAGATGCTACCGACCGTAATGAGGCTCTTGGGAAGGAGCGCCTAGCGGGGCAAGAAGACCTGGAGAAGGCCACCGCCGAAGCCAAGGATGCCCGCTCTGCAATGCACGCTATAAAGGAAGAGCTGCGCCAGGCCGGAGAAATTGTAGCTGGCAAGCCTTTTCTGCTGCGCCGAAGGTTTACGGACCCAAAGTATGCTCAGGTGGGCCAACTGTGGGGTCCAGAGGACCCTTTTATGGACTTAGCAGCGAGTGCGGCGGAGGCCGTTGTGCATTTTCGAAGCCAGAAGGATCACAAGACGAAAGAGCTGTTTTGGTCTCAATTCCATAGTCCGGAGTGTTCACTTCCGCTGACCGACCGTTTGGCCAAGTGGGCTGAGCTAAATAGGTTGTCCGGGCTTGCTATGACGGATATAGTGACCCATGTCTGGCCGGATAGGCCCAAGCCGAAGAGTTACTTTGGCTTATTGCAGCAATTTCTTGGAGCGGTGCCGCATATCAAGGCGATGAAGCGGTCGGCCTGCATAGAGGCTGTGCGGATGGCACTCGCCCGTGTGAAGACACATTGGACAGAGATGGATGCCACCGCTGTTGCGACCCCGGGTTCGGATGATAACCGGTTACCCGCCGAGCACTATTTTGGCGAAGTGCTGCGTGGTGCTCGTGTAATAGAGTCGCAGTGCTCAAAAAATGTTACGTTCGAATGAACGTTCTTATGATGTAAAACAATTTTTATGATGTAAGCGCCTTTTAGACTTGTGCGTTCAAGTAATAGAATATCTCCTGTGCGGCCGTTCATGTATACGTGTGTATAACCTGAAAGATGCAGTCGTCGGCTTCAGCCCCCACGCACAAGGTGCGGGGGTGTTCACAAAAAATAGCGCATTTTCACACTTAATCCGATGTCTCGGTCTTGTAAAGGAGGTGGTAGCGTAGCAAACGAGGCAACCGGACTATAATGCTTTATCACTTTCACTTAGCCATGGAGTTCGAGGGTGGGGCTACGACATAGCCCCTGGGGGCACCACGCTCTCCGAATTGGGGGCGCGTATGTGCCTGACCGGGAAACTGCCCTTCGTCAAAGCGGAGGAATTCTAAACATTCCCATGGTCGATCGAGTGGTTGACCAGTCTCTCGCTGTATCATGACAGTCAGTTTTCGGCTTTCTCTACTGAGGTGCTCGCCCAGCCGAATTGGGGCACGATCGCAGTAGTTCTCCTGGTGCCGCGTTAGCCGATGATACGGAACGTAAGGCAGCAAAACACAGGAGCCGGGCAAACCCAACATTTGACCAAAGACATGATTCGGAGCTGATGCATATAAGGCCTAACTCGAGACGCCGAACACTCCCGAAGGTGTTTGGTCTTTTACAATAGCGGGCAAAACAATGCCCTAAGCCCCTTGTGTCCAGGTACGGGCAGGTTCTTCTGGCGCGGCCGATGCCAAAACGCCAGCCTCCACTCTGGTTATAATGAGAAACCAGGGGATTATAGCAACAAGAGACAGTAAGAAAGGTTTACATAGGGTCTTAGTCTGAAAAGAGTCCTTGCAACGGGTCCCTACTGCACGTCTGCGCCTGTGTCTCCGTTGTGCCGTATCCTGGACGGGTGTGCACGCTGTTCATCTGTAAAAAAGAGAGGAACTTAGTTTGAAAAGAAATCGTGCTAGAAAGTGCATAAAAAATTGAAATATAGATTAATAAAGCTGAGCCTATGCTAGCTCATTACGGCTTATATGTACAAACCCTTGTGAAGGGGTGTGTGGCTAGGTAGCCCCTAGCTTATTTATTTCGGACTCGTCCAGCCGTGTCCGGGGTCTCAGGCGACCTTTTTTAATAAAATGATGCCACGTGGACCGGGCATTTTAAGCGTAAGAGATGCGTAATGTGGTATTGCATTGAAGCGGACGAAAGCTTCCCGTCCCAGTGATGCTTGATAGCTGACGTAAGGGCCTGGCGCCACTCCTTTGAAGGGAGTGCGGCTATGCCGAATTGTAGTAGGGTCTATCCCAACCTTCGGATTGTGTCCAGATATAGCAGGTTTAAGTCACTGCCGCCGTCCATCAAAACTTGCGTGAATTGCAATCCGTCTATTATGGGATCCAATATCAGGGCAGTCTATCCTGCATTCCGGATACTTCTGGACTAATCTAGATGGTCGAAAGTGATTGGTTTTGACATCCAATCTTGGTGTTCCGCTGGGGTGGACCGTGCGACACTTGTCTTAGCGAGTGCCGTGTTGGTTTTCCGTACTATCACATGAAGTGAGTTTACTGTTTTGACTTCTTGTGGGAAAGTCTTTTGACCTCCGGTGCTCTGCTGGTGGGGTTCGTCATCATCCTTGCTTGGCGCATCGAGCCCCTTGTGTCCGACGTTGAGTCTGCCGGACTGTTTAAAAACCCAACAATTTCGGTTGGTATGGTTTGCAGGCCTTCCGGAGGTACTGTGGATTTGACATATCCAATCTAGAATTTTGTTTAAATTTGATAGCTCATCGCTGTTGTCCTTAAGAGGCAGTGTTTTATTGTTTGGCCGTGAGCTTTTGAATCCAGCGTTGACCGCCGTGCCCTTTGGGCTTTTTTCTTTATTCCGGCCCTGATCTTTCCGGCGCCGTGATTTTCCGTTTCCATCTCTGATCTCGGATGTACTCGGGTCGCTGGTGCTGCATCTTGCGAGCCAGTTGTCTTCTCCTATGCAAAAGCGCGTCATGAGGCTTGTTAGCGCGACCATTGTTCTTGGCTTCTCTTGGCTGAGGTGTCTGGCGAGCCATTCGTCTCGGACGTTGTGTTTAAAAGCTGCTAAGGCTTCCGCGTCCGGACAGTCGACTATTTGGTTCTTTTTGGTAAGGAACCTGTTCCAGAATTTGCGCGCTGACTCTCCGGGCTGTTGGGTTATATGACTCAGATCGTCTGCATCCATAGGGCGGACATAAGTCCCTTGAAAATTTGCTCTAAACGCGTCCTCAAGCTCTTCCCAACTTCCAACAGTGTTTTCTGGGAGGCTTTTGAGCCAATGCCGAGCTGGCCCTTTGAGCTTGAGGGGTAGGTATTTTATGGCGTGGAGATCATCTCCTCTAGCCATGTGTATGTGTAGTATGTAATCTTCTATCCAGACTCCTGGGTCTATTGTGCCGTCGTATGCCTCTATGTTTATGGGTTTGAACCCTGCTGGAAATTCATGATCCAGCACCTCATTGGTAAAACATAGCGGGTGTGCGGCGCCCCTGTATTTGGGTGTACCGCTGTCTTCGAACACTTGTCGTGTTGTGTTACTCCCTGAGGCCCTCCTTTTTGGCCCGTAGATGGACCTAGTTGGGCCGTCCGTTTTCCCAGGATCATAAGTCGGCTTGTGTGCGGCGCCGCTTGTCGCTTTTGGCCTGTCATCTGGCCGTCTATCCGGCCAGGCGGCCTTTTTATTTTTTGACTGTGAGGGCTCTATGTCTTCCTCGTCAAATTCTGGCAGCAGCTTGCGCTTCGGGTAGCTCTTTGTTTGATGGCCATTGCCATATTTGTCTCCGGTCTTGAGTATTTTGCTCCACTTCATTCTGAGTATGTCTTCCGCTGTTTTGAGCTTCCGTTTTTCCTTCTTCAAACTTCTTGCAGTGGCGACGAGTCTTTTATGAAGGTTCTTATGCTCCGGTGGTGTGTCCGGACTGTTGATTGCTCCGTGAAGGGGTTGATTATCCGGTTCGTCCTGTTCGGATGGTTGCTTGGTTGTATGTTCGTCGTCTGCTGGTTTGCCCTGCTCTATCGCTGGGTCGTTAGGAATGCTGCTTTGATCGAGGCGGGACTTAGGGCGGCGTCTGTGTCGCCGTTTTGGTTGTTTATCGGCGGGATTATCCTCTGCCGCTTCCCGGTATTCCTCGTTATCGCTTCCCTTTGCGGTGTCCACCATATATATGTTATGTGACGAGGTGGCCTTCCAGTGCCCTGTAGGCGCTGGTTTTTGATAGTCTCCGGCATCATCATCCATACCGTCGATGTCTTCGGAGTCGTAGTTGAGTACGTCAGTTAGATCGTCGACGGTGGCTACAAAGTGGGTGGTGGGTGGGGTCTGAATTTCTTCGTCGTCCGCATCCCAACCATCCTGGCCTTAGTTCGGCCAGGGCTCTTCGGATAGCGAGAGATGCTTCAGCGAATTTAAGATATCGCCGAAGGGTGAGTGCTGAAAGATGTCCGCAGCGGTGAATTCCATGATCGGCGCCTAGTCGGATTCGACAGGCAAGGGCGCAGGAGGTTCGGAGTCCGGCAGAGAGTCCGGCACCTCGGAGTCATGAGATTTATGCGGGACAAGGTAAGTGTTCGGCTCCATCGCCGTAGAAGTTGCAGCTCCCGAGGCGGTGTCCAGCCATCCGTCCTCGATCTGAGCGATCGGCTCCGGACTGTGGGTCGGAACGGATTCGTGCGCGGACTCCACAGTGCTGTCCGGCGGCAGAGTTAGGTCGTGCCCATCGTGACAGCGCGGCGCGCTCGGCTGTGGCTCAGATCCATCAAAGATCAAGTCCCCGCGGATATCGTCCGTGAAGTTTAGGCTTCCAAACCTGACCTGACGGCCAGGGGCATAGCTTTCGATCTGCTGCAGATGGCCAAGTGAGTTGGCCCGCAGTGCGAAGCCGCCGAATACGAAGATCTGTCCGGGGAGAAAAGTCTCACCCAGGACTGTGTCGTTGTCGATTGAAGAGGCCATCAAGCCTATCGGTGACGACACAGAGGAACTCTCAATGAAAGCACCAGTGTCGGTGTCAAAACCGGCGGATCTCGGGTAGGGGGTCCCGAACTGTGCGTCTAGGCGGATGGTAACAGGAGACGAGGGACACGATGTTTTACCCAGGTTTGGGCCCTCTTGATGGAGGTAAAACCCTACGTCCTGCTTGATTGATATTGATATTGTGGATGTTTACAAGAGTGGATCTACCACGAGATCAAGGAGGCTAAACCCTAGAAGCTAGCCTATGGTATGATTGTAATGGTTGTTGTTGTGTCCTACGGACTAGAGCCATCCGGTTTATATAGACACCGGAGAGGGCTAGGGTTACATAGAGTCGGTTACAATGGTAGGAGATCTACATATCCGTACCGCCAAGCTTGCCTTCCACGCCAAGAAAAGTCCCATCCGGACACGGGACGAAGTCTTCAATCTTGTATCTTCATAATCTTGGAGTCCGGTCGATGATGATAGTCCGGCCGATGATAGTTCGGCTGATGATGGTAGTCCGGCGATCTGGACACCCCATAGTCCAGGACTCCCTCAATAATTGGCCCCTTCTACAACCTCGACGGCCTCATTACACACATTGCCGTCCAAGGAGCAAATGTGGACCACTCTGCTGATGATGCAGATTTTGATGAAGCTACTGCTCCTCCTAAGCCGCAGAAGCAGAAGAAGTCCAAGGCTTCAAAACCCGCTGCTGCACCAAAGGCTTCACGAGTGAAGCCACTGGCAACTACTCCTCCTGCGCAAAGTATTGACTCTGAAGATCAATCTCAAGTCTCTAAGAGGAAAGAGAAGCCCCAGAAGAAAAATGTTCAGAGTTCTAATCAAGCACTGACACCAGCTGCCGTTCTACGGAATGAGACTGAAGCCATTGATTTGTCTTCAGATGATGAGTTTGGTGACGATGCTCTTGAGTTGCTGATAAAGAGCAAGCAAGAGGCGGAGATCTTCAACAATCTGCCCCTCTTTGACATAAACATTCTGAATACCTTCATTGATGAATGGTTTGACAACTCAGATCTCAGCTTTGATGATCTTCAGCTTGCAATTGGCGTCAACGTCGCCTTTCAAGGTGCCATTGCTCCTGAGCTGGCTCTGGCTCAGAAGATTATTGAACTGAAAAACAAGATTGACTATGAGAAGAAACAGTTCAAGAAGCACATGGCCAAGCTCAGTGTGGCTGATGTTCAGAAATTCAAACTGATGTTGAATGACCTCAAGGATCAATTTTGCAAGAAACAAGAAGAAGCCAAAGGTTCTCGCGACCGTATGAAGGATCTAGCTGCCAAGTGTGTTCAAGTTTACAATGAAGCTGAAAAGCGCAAGGCACTTGGGCGTCCAGGCATTGACCCCAAGATGGCTGCCAAGAATAAGAAGTCTACTGTGGCCCCATCTGAAGCATCAAGGTGGGAAGAACCTCGCATTGTCTTCCCTGCCAGCATGATAGGCTCGAAGCCTAAGGTCCCCATAGTGGCTTCAGAACAAAAGAAAACCAGGGCAGCTGAAGCCTGTAAGTGCATCTAGTGCCCCTTAGTGATTTTGGTGTATTGAAGACTTATAGGTTAAGGGACTAATGCGTTTGTGAGTGTACATGTCTATAAGTCTATGAGGAGTTTGATATTTACAGAGAAAGTCGACCCCTAAAAATGAAGTTCTTCAACTGAAGACTTTGATATTCTGAAGACTTTCTGAAGACTTTGAAAGTGAAGAAATTGGTGTGACCTTGAAGACTTGGTATTCATTTGTGGAACATGAAGCGTGAAGACTTTTGTTTTCGTAGTTTCATTTTCTCCTTCTTGAGTCATAGGAAACACCGTACTGTTAAAGGGGGTCGAGGAAATACTAAGGAAAAATTTCCATGTGATGCTCAACTCAAAATCCTACACCTACCAATCCCTTCGAGTGAAGCCTTTGGAAATCTCATACAGTTTAGTCACTTTCTTCAGTGACAGAGACGAAGTTCTTCTGGTCGCTGATGAATTTGTTCTGACTGAGGAGTTAGGAATTCGCCAGTGTGAATTACCTACACAGTGAGGAACATGATAGCCCTGAGGAATTTGAGAGTCAAATTTCCGACCGTTGCTGTGCTGCGCGCCAGCTGTCCCAAAATATCTTATCCACCTAACGGTCATATCATTGAGGGGCATTTATGTCTTATCATGTTGGGCTGCTCCCTAGGCTATAAATAGCCGCCCCCTACAACCACTAGCTGGTTGGCTGCTCCGAGAGAACTTGACACTTGTCATTTGAGAGCAACCCATCCTCCGAGGACTTTGAGCGAAAATCATCAAGTGAGGAAAATCCCAAACCCAAACACCTACAAAACCCAAAGTGATTGAGCATCACTGAAGAAATTGATCCTGCGTGGATCCGACGCTTGTTACCTTTGAAGACTGTGCTTCTTCCAGACGGTTAGGCGTCAAGGTCTAGAGCATCCAAGAGGAATTGTGGATTGCCGAGTGACCAAGTCTGTGAAGGTTTGGAAGTCGCCTGAAGACTTACCACGAGTGATTGGACGGGATCTGTGTGATCTTAGTTCAAGGAGAATACGGTGAGGACTGGGTGTCCTGGGCTGCATGCTCAGAGACTAGGTGTCCGGGACTGTGTGTCCTTGAGTTTAAATACTCAGCCGCTCCAACCAGACGTACAACTGAGACAGCAGTTGGAACTGGTCTACCAAATCATTGTCTTCACCAACCTAACTGGATCTATTTCCTCAACCCTTTCATTTCCTCATTACTGTGTTGAGTGTTTGTTCATATCTGTGTTTGAAGACTTTGACTGAAGACTTTCTCAATTTCCTCAGTTCAATTTCTTCAGTCTGTTTGTCTTCATCTTGTGTTATCCTGTGATTACGCTTTCTGTACTCTGTGCTAGTCTTCATTTCATCATGATGACCATGCTTGCATTCTGTTATGCTTACTTCTGAGTACTTATTCTGCTGCTAATAGTTCTTCTCTAAGGAACTTGCTCACCGGCAAATTCCTCAGTTAAGAATTCATAAAAATCGCCTATTCACCCCCCCTCTAGTCGACATAACGCACTTTCAATTGGTATCAGAGTGAGGTACTCCCTTGTTCTGTGTGATTTTGGTTTAACCGCCTGGAGTTTTAGTTATGTCGACCGCAGGTATGATCAAGGTCTCGGCTGGGTGTCCTACCTTTGATGGGACGGACTACCCCTACTGGAAAAACAAGATGCGAATGCATCTCGAGGCAATTGACAACAATCTCTGGTATGTTGTGGAAAATGGTGTTCCCTCTGTCTCACCCTCACTGAACGCTAACGATGTGAAGAGATTCAAGTAACTCGATTCTCAAGCGAAGAATATCATATGTGGCCATCTGAGTAAAGGACAGTATGGAAGAGTGAGTGCTTTGGAAACTGCTAAGCTTATCTGGGATAGGCTGTCCAAAGTGAATGAAGGAGTCTCAACTCAGCGTGACTCTCGAGTTGATGTTCTTCGGAATCTCTTCAACCACTTCAAAAGACTCGACAATGAAAATGTCCAACAAACCTTCGATCGCCTCACTGACATCTCAAATGAGCTTCAAGCCCTCGAGGCCACTAACATCACTGACCATGAGGTGGTGAAGAAACTGTTGAGATCGCTTGATTCCTCATTTGATACTCTGGGTCTAATGATACAAGAACGGGTTGACTACAAGTCTCTTGATCCTGCCGATATCCTCGAAAGGTTAAATACTCACGAGTTCCAGCTTGCTGAAAAGAGAGATCTCTATGGTTCGAGCTATGGCAAACCACGTGCCCTGAAGGCCAAGGTTGTGTCTGAATCTGAATGTGAGGACTCTGGTAGTAGCCTTGGTGATCCTGAAGAACTGAGCCAGGAGCTAGCACTGCTCGTGAAGAAATTCCAGAAGTTCTCAAGACGTGGTCGCTTTGGAAAATCCTCAAGAAGCAGTGATTCCTCATCAAGTGACTATAAGAGAAGGCTGTGCCACAAATGCAAGAAACCTGGTCATTATATTCAAGATTGTCCTCAGTGGGAAAAGGAATTGAAGAAGAAGAAATACAAGGATTACAGTTCTGATGATGCAAAGAAGAAGAAGAAATCATCAAAATCTTCGTCATCAAAATCCTCGAAGTCTTCATCTCACAAGATGAGCAGCTCCAAGAAGGCTCGGACATTCATTGGCAAGGAAATGGACTTTGAAGCTGAATCTGAGGAAAATGAGGAAGAGGAGGCGTCTGAAGAATCCGAATCTGGTGTGGCGAGTCTGGCCTTGGCTACTGCTTTCGTTAGCAAGTCCATCTTCAACACTGAAGAAACTGACCCCATCAACAAGCCTGATGAAGATAATGATGACTACGCTCCCACCTATTGCTTCATGGCAAAAGGTGCAAAGGTACTCAAATACACCTCCTCTGAATCTAGTGAAAATGAATCTGATGAGAATCTCAAGCCCAACTACTCTAAACTTGCAGAGATTGCTGTAAAACAACAAAGGGCTTTTGAAAAGGTTCAAAACATGCTAGACAAAAGTGATGATATGTTGGGTGAAGAAATGGATCGCACTAAAGCCCCGACTGAAAATCTTCAGAGACTTCAGTCTAGGTTTGATAACCTTCAAAGTCATCATAACACTCTCTTATCTGATCATGAGAAACTTTCTTATGAATTTCTTCAAAGAAAGCAAGATCTTGAGAAGCTAAGAGTGAGTTATGAAGATCTTCAGAAGGAGCGCGATTCATTACTTGCTCAACAAATCAGCACTTCTCAGGAAGAATTTGTTCCTCCATGCTTAAAATGCATTGAACGTGAATCTGCTAATTCTTCACCTGAATGTTCAAATGCTTCAACTATTATAAATTCTTCACCTGCCTCTACTATCACTAATTCCTCATCTGAGGACACTGCTAGTATCACTGACGATGCAGGGCTGAAGGAACTGTACACGATAGGCATGTACAAAAGCCTCAAAGGGCATCAGATTCTCTGTGATGTGCTCAAAAAGCAGATCCTCAACAGAAACCCTAGGAAAGAGGGTATTGCCTTTAAGAGGAAACTTAATGCTGATGGAACATATTGGAAGCCTGAGCAGTACCCCAAAACCTCATGGGTTGCTGCAAAGGGACCTCCAGTTGATCCATCCATGTTATCTGGCTTTACATGTGAATCTCCTCATTCTTCTGATGAGTCATTTGACTCCAATTATAAACTGTTCAAAAATCAGAATGATGAAGTATTTGCTAGATATGTTGGGACTAACTGCAGGAACGGTTCCCCTATGAAGAAAATCTGGGTTCCCAAAAGTTATGTTGAAAGTCTTCAGGTGAATGTCCTCATGACACCACCTGTGAAGAATAGGAACCCCAGAACAAACTCTTCATATGGACCTAATTCCTCATATGGATCCAAGTCCTCATATGGACCAAATTCCTCACGTGGATCAAATTCCTCAAATGGATCAAAGTCCTCATATGATTATCATCGTGCTAACAACTCTATTTTGCAGGGTAGAGCTAAGGGCTACGAATATGCACATTATTCTTCAAATCATTATGTTCATAAGTCCTCGAAGAATTTCTCTGCTTATTCATATGCTTACCCTAACCCCTCTTATGTGAAACGAAATGGTTTGGCATCTATGCCACCATTCTCATATGGTGCTCGCAGAGTGATGAACTCTTTGCCACCCCTTCAGATGTGGGTGGTGAAGAAAAAGAACTAATCTCTTCTGCAGGGTCAGGTCTCCAGACGTGCCTTAACGTCTGAAGAATTTGCTGGGGACCTGACAAAATTGCCTGAAAGGACGCAGGCTAACCATGATGAAATGAACTTTCATTTCACACGTCCTCATACTGCTATATCTGTTTACTGCTTGATGAAATTCATCTGATGAACTTGATATCATATTCTTCATTGATGAAGCATATGAGATTGTAAGTTACACTAATTCATCTGCAAGATGATCAACCCAAAACCACTGAATGGGTCCTCGATAGTGGATGTACAAATCACATGACTGGTGACAAGAATCTTTTGATGGATGCTCCCTTATCACCGTCACATCTGAAGCACATCATCTTTGCTGACAAAGGCAAAAGTCAGGTATTGGGTCTTGGTAAGGTTGCGATCTCTAAGGATAAACACATGGACAAAGTCATGCTTGTTGAGTCCTTAGGATACAACCTCATGTCAGTCTCAATGCTTTGTGATCTTGATATGGTTGTTGTCTTTGGCAAGTATTGCTGTGTTGTGATTATGGAAGCTGACAATTCCAAAGTCTTCGAAGGCTTTAGGAGAGGAGATTTGTATATTGTTGATTTCTCTACAGGACCACAACCAGCCGTGTGTCTACTTGCAAAAGCTTCAGAAGATTGGCTATGGAATCGACGACTTGATCACGCAGGCATGAGGAATCTGCACACGCTTGCGAAGAAGAAGCATGTCATTGGCATTGAGAATGTCAAATTCCTCAAGGATCACTTATGCGGAGCCTGTGAGGCTGGAAAAATGACCAAAGCCAAGCATCCAGCGAAGACTATCATGACCACTACTCGTCCATTCGAATTGCTTCACATGGACCTCTTCGGACCTAATCATTACTCAGCAGTCACTAATGCTGCATGTCTATATGGTTTTGTTATTGTTGATGATTACTCTCGATATACATGGGTACACATTGTTACTTACAAACATGAAGTGCAGGAAGTCTTCAAACGATTTTATTCGAGGGCTTCAACCAACTTTGGTGTGAAGATCAAGCACATCAGAAGTGACAATGGAACTGAGTTCAAGAATTCCGGTCTTGATGACTATCTTGATGAACTTGGTATTACCCATGAGTTATCTGCTCCTTATACTCCTCAGCAAAATGGCGTCGTAGAGCGCAAGAACAGAACTCTTGTTGAGATGGCTCGCACTATGCTTGATGAATACAAAACGCCTGATCGTTTTTGGATTGATGCAATTGATACTGCGTGCCACATCATCAACAGAGTATATCTTCACAAATTCTTCAAGAAGACGACCTATGAACTCCTCACTGACAAGAAACCCAATGTGAGTTATTTCAAAGTCTTCGGTGCTAAATGTTGGATTAGAGATCCTCATCACAATTCTAAATTCGCACCGAAAGCACATGAAGGTTTTATGCTTAGTTACGGAAAGGACTCGCACACCTACAGAGTCTTCAACATCGCTCTTCACAAGATTGTTGAAACTGTAGATGTGCGGTTCGATGAAACTAATGGCTCGCAAAGAGAGCACCTACCTTCTGTGTTAGATGAACCAGCACCTGAGGATTCTATCAAGTTCAAGGCAACTGAGGATGTCATTCCTACTGAAGAATTTTCTGAAGAATTCATTCCAGTACGCGAAGAACATCGAGCTGACACACCTGAAGACAATGCTGAAGACAATGGTGCTGAGGAAAATGATCAAATATCTCGACGACAACTAGCTCATCCTCGCGTTGCAAAAGAAGTACAAGTTGACAGGATCATCGATGACATTGAAGCGCCAGGTCCTCTCACACGCTCAAAAGCTTCACATTTATCTAAATTTTGTGGGCACTATGCTTTTTTCTCTATCACAGAGCCCACTAAGGTAGATGAAGCATTCTTGGAGCCGGAGTGGATTCAGGCTATGCAAGAAGAATTACATCAGTTCGAGCTCAACAATGTCTGGGAACTGGTCAAACGTCCAGATCCTCGCAAGCATAATATCATTGGCACAAAGTGGATCTACCGCAACAAGCAAGATGCAAATGGCCTTGTGGTAAGGAATAAGGCACGACTGGTAGCTCAAGGCTTCACACAGGTTGAAGGAATTGATTTCGATGAAACGTTTTCACCTGTTGCTAGACTTGAGGCTATTCGCATATTACTTGCTTATGCTAATCATCATAATATCATCTTATATCGAATGGATGTGAAAAGTGCATTCCTCAATGGTAAGCTTGAGGAAGAAGTATATGTTGCTCAACCCCCAGGTTTTGAAGATCCAAAGAATCCTGACAAAGTCTTCAGACTTAATAAGGCCCTCTATGGCCTCAAGCAAGCCCCTCGGGCGTGGTATGATACATTGAAGGAATTCTTCGTGAAGAATGGCTTCACACCCGGTTCACTCGACCCTACTCTCTTTACTAAATCTTATGATGGTGAACTGTTTGTGTGCCAAATATATGTTGATGACATTATCTTTGGCTGTACTGACCAACGTTATAGTGATGAATTTGCCTATATGATGAGTGAAGAATATCAAATGTCTATGATGGGAGAGTTGAAATTCTTCTTAGGTCTTCAAATTCATCAACAGCGCAATGACATATTCATATCTCAGGAGAAATACCTCAAAGATGTACTGAGGAAATTCGGCATGCAAGATTGCAAAGGCGTCAAAATTCCTATGCCCACAAAAGGCCATCTATGCACTGATGAAAATGGTATTGACTTCGATCACAAGGTATACCGCTCCATGATTGGTTCTTTATTGTACTTATGTGCATCTAGGCCAGATATAATGCTTAGTGTTTGCATGTGTGCTTGATTTCAAGCTGCACCGAAGGAATCACACCATGAGGCTGTGAAGCATATTCTTCGATATCTAGCTCACACACCAACACTAGGATTATGGTACCCCAAGGGCTCTATTTTTGATCTCATTGGATATTCTGATTCTGACTATGCTGGTGATCGTGTGGACCACAATTCAACCTCTAGCACTTGTCATTTCCTCGGACGATCTTTGGTCTATTGGTCCTCGAAGAAACAAAACTGCGTATCACTGTCTACTGCGGAAGCTGAATACATTGCTGCTGGCTCTTGCTGTGCTCAACTGCTTTGGATGAAGCAAACGCTCAAGGACTATGGCGTCAACGTGAAGAATGTGCCTCTCCTCTGCGACAATGAGAGTGCCATCAAGATTGCTCACAACCCAGTTCAGCACTCGAAGACAAAGCACATTCAGATTCGTCATCATTTTCTTCGTGATCATGTGTTGAAGGGCGACATCTCCATCGAGCATGTGAAGACTGAAGAACAGTTAGCTGATATCTTCACTAAGCCCTTGGATGAGAAGAGATTTAGCAAGTTGCGGTGTGAACTAAATATCTTAGAATCTTCGAATGTTCTTTGAAAAGGACACACATCCTAACACTTATGCAAAATTGATGACTTAGATGTGCAACACATGAAGAAACGTTTTTCTTCAATCAATGAAGAATAACACTCTAAGTGTGAAGAAATTAATGAAGAATTTGATTCTCAGAACCCTACGACAATTATACGCGGTGTCTGAAATCATCATTCTTATACGATGGGTCACGCCACCACAAAAAATAGAAAATCTTCAATATGAGTTTTTCCTCAGTTTTGAAATTCTTCAGTTTTTCAAATTCTTCAACTTTGCAAAATCTTCACTGCTCCCTTCGTTTTTCTT
>NC_041383.1:765986695-765997736 GCF_002162155.2 Triticum dicoccoides | reverse complement strand
TCTACAGCATTCACTTATAGCTATTTCTTCAAGTTGTTTTTTTTTGCTAAGTGAATGTGATCGGACCCTTCCCCCACTATGCTATACTCAATCCAATCTATTCACAAATTCTTCATGTGCGTTCTATTTGAAACTCATTCAAAATCTTCACTGTGTCCTTGTCAGCTGAAGAAATTGCGAACGAAACATTAAAACAAATCTTATCCAAATTTTCGGTTTTGCCGCTCAAACTATTCCGCATCCCATGATGCATTATTCTATTCACCCATGATCATACACGATCTCCACTACACAGTACGTGGGTGACACATGTCATGAGAAGGAGAACAGTCAGGGGCACGTTCGTCCTAAATCTTCGGGCGAACAGTTTTTCACCGTGTCTATAAATACCCCTGTCTCCTTCCTCACTTCATTTACTCCGCTCGACCTCTCTCTCCCGCTCGAGCTCCTCAAACCCTAGCGCCACCGCTACTCCATCGTCGCCGGTGAGGAAGAGCTTCGCTGCCTCGACCTCGTCGCCGCCGTACTCACGCCGACCGCGGAAATCTTCACTCCGCCGCCGCCGTAGCTGTCTTCCTCCGCCAAGTTAGGGCAAGGAAGATCTAACCTAACGAACTTCCCATCTGTTCTTCTCAGTTCGTCATGTTCTTCATTTTGGGTAATTAAAAGTTACTTTTATTACTCGCTTTGATTCTCAAGCTTTCCTGAAAATCTTCAAAGGTGTTTATTCTTCAAATCTTCACACATATGAACACCACACACATCATAAGATCTTGAACTGTTTCTCTAAGCAATCATTTTCTTCAAAATTCCCTAATTGTGTGGATCTTCGATCTGTACAACTCTGGAACCTAAGACAAAAACGCTTAGTGAAATTCCTCAAGGTTCATCTGGTAAAATTCCTCAAAACTTGTTCTTTTCGAAAAACCTTCTCAGAACGCATATGACCTCTCCAAATTCCTCGCACCTGTACTCTGTTCACAGGTACTCATGTCTGCTGCTGAATCACTAGGTTCTCATCAACTTAACTCATTTGCAGCGTTCCTCGAAGAAAAACTACATACTTCTTCAGAGAACTCATTTGTTCAAATTCCTCAACTGAAGAATATGGCAGACGGTAAGAAGCCGCAGAAAGGAGGAAAGAAACCTGAGGTTATGACTGCGTTTGAAATCCCTGAGGAAATTTATGCTGACTATTGCACACCTGATGAAGCAAAATTTGGCAAAGAAAACAAAAATCAGCGCAAGGTGCGCATTCAGAAGATTGAACGGAGATGGGCAAGGGAATGGAGGGAATACAGATATGTGACTCCAAAGTACATGAAGAAATTTGCCCTCAATCCTCCATGACCAAGAGCTCCATTGGCACCTGTCCAAGTAGCTGACCCCACAAGCATCAAACGTGGTGAGGACTTTCCTGAAGAATAGGCTAAGCACCAAGCTAAATTGGCAAGACAGGCCAAGGAGGCAGTGAAGAAATTCAATGAGGATTCTGCCACTGCTACTGCTAATGAGGCCTCAGTCAAACCGAGGAAATCCATGCCAAAGAAGCCTGCTCGTAATCCAAGTGCTTCACCAACAGCGCCCTCACGGCCAAGTTCCTCAGCAGCGCCCTCACGGCAAATTCCTCACACTGCTACTGCTCCACCAAAGTCCTCAGCTCCTGTGCATCTGACTACATGTCAAAGGACTGCTGGTTTCTCGATTGCCTCTGGTGTTTCAGCAAGTTCCTCTGCTGCACCAAAGTCATCATCTGGCCCGACTCTGCTGAAGACCAAAGCAACAGCTGGACGAGGTCCTCGGCCAAGTCCAAAGAAGAAACAGGTCGCATTCCATGTGCCTTCTGATGATGAACTTGCAGAAATCATCAGAGACAGACAGGTGAAGGCCGCTAGAGCCAAAGGCACATCTGTGCCACTGCTGTTGGATCCGAGGAAAATCCTCGATTATATTGATCTCTGGCACAAGGATCCAAACATCTCAATGCCTGATTTTCATCTGACCGCTGGACAAAATCATATGTTGACCCATTTCATCACTGAAGAGAAATGGAAGTTTGAAAAGGCAAGAGAGATTAAGAAAGCTCAATACAGAAAGGAGAAGCTCCTGAAGAAAAACATTGTCAGAATGACACCTGAGGAACTTCTCCAGGCTCAGTCTGAAATTCAAGCCCTCAGCAATGACTTTGATGCCTACTATGCTGATTGGCAAGGAGCCAAAGTCAGATTCGTCAACCTGACGAAGAAATTCACCAATATTGCTGCTCCAACGCAACATGAAATTCCTCAGGCTGAAGTCTCAGCTCAGCCGACTGAAGAACATGCCAGCACCGCTGATGAAGTTCAGGATGCTGATGAAAATGCTAGTTCCAGGTCTGATGATCCCATTCCAGCCGCTGAAAAAATTGCCAGGGCATCCACTAGTGGTGCGCCTGAAGAAACTGAAGAAGTCAGGGCAACTGCATCAGTTGCGGCTGAAGAAAATCAACTAGATTCCTCAGCTCCATCTGCACCTACACCAACTCCAATTCTTCCATGTGCATTTGATGTGAAGAAGACCAAGGCTGCAGAGTGAGCTGCAGTGAAGAAAAGGAAGGCATCAGCTGTGTCAAATTCTTTGGCTGCGAAGAAAATGAAGCCAATGACCAGCTCACTCGAAAATCCAATTGATGCTGTTCTGATTTCCTCCATGCCATCAAAGGACCTTGTTCCTTTTGGAGAAGACTATGAGATCCCAATCGGATCTGAGGAAGAACATCATTCTGCTGCTTCGTCAGAGCAGATTGATGAAGAAATTGAAGTGGACACAATCCCTTCAACGCCAGTCATTTCCTCACCTATGCCTCAGTTCACAGCTGAAGAGGCTGGTGTTGAGGAAATTGAAGATCAAGATGTGGATATTGGGTGCACCACATCTGTGATGAATGATGACTTTTGGGAAAGTCAACATCCCAATACTCCTCTCTTCACCCCGATCCAACAGATTCCTCAGTCCCCTGCACCAACAGTTCAAATGGGCTCTGAAGAAACTCAACCCACTCTCTCTATGCATGAAGAAATTCCAGCCACTAGTGCTGATGAACCTACTGCTGCTGATCCTCAGACTGCATCTGTTGAGGAACAAGAAATTCCTCAGCCTGAAGAACCTGAGCTCGCGATTCCTGAGGTGGTGATGCAACTCACTGTCACCCCTCTGCCAAAGCAAAAGAATCCGTTCTCAAGCAAACAGAAGTTTAAGGCTGATGATTTCTTTGCCGAGCATGTATTCTTCACTGACTATAATCCATATGATTCTGCTCGCATAAGGAAGAGGCGTTTCTGGACTGCCAGCCAAGCCAATTTCTATTCCTCAGTGCTCTTCAACAAAGACAAAGTCTTCGATCATGCACATATTCCTCATGTGGACATGGAGTCTCTGCCCGGCTTTGAGCCAGTCCTCAGTGTTCTTCACGACGCAGGACTTCTAAATTTCTGCATTGATATCTGTGACTGGAATGAAGAACTCATTCTTCAATTCTATGCAACTCTGCACATCACCGGAGACGTTGAAGACGTGAACTCCTGGGTATTAGACTGGATCTCTGAAAATACTCACTACAAGGCACCTGCAACTGAATTGCTTCGAGCTCTACCACTCAGTCCTCCACTTGATAATGCTTGTTGTATCTACAACGAACTAGAACTTTCAAATCACTATATGCAAGTGCTGATGAAGCCTTTGAAGCCAAGGCAGGCCCCACGAACCAAATTCCTCGTCAAGGAATTACTGTATGTGCCTCGGACTGTCTATCGAATTCTGACAAAGACAATGAGTCCCATCAAAGGCCACGACTCAAATCATGAAGAAGTCGTTGGCATCATGAAGAATATGCTTTTCAACATCATTCATGGCGTTCCCGTCAACTTCCATGATTTCTTCATGAGGACTCTGGCCAATATTGCTATGTCACCATTCAAGCTGAAGCCCTATGCTCCTTGGATTATGAGATTCATCAGGGCAAGATCTTCACTGAATTACAAAGCTGACACTCTGAACCACGGTAGCTACTTGCCTCCCATTGAAGTCCTCAAACGGACAGTTTCATCAGCTGATGACAAAGGCAAGGCCGCTGCTGTGATCGATGAAGGCATTCGTCCATTGGATGGTCAATTTGGCAAGGCTGCATCTTACTCTACCAATGACGATTCTGCTACACATGACTCTGCCGCAAATACCTCATCCAAGCAAAATCCTCAATCCACAGCACCCAGGGTGATGACTGACCGTGAGTTACTCCTCAGTCTTCATCAGAAGGTTGATCGCAATCATAAATGGGTCAAGCGTTAGTTTGGCTCAATTCTTCACAACATGACCTCAGCACACATTGCAGTGAAGAAGAACCAATACTACCTCCATGAAACCTTCAACCGTACCTGGGCTGTTCTCTCTCATGTCTACAGCGCTGCAGATCCGAAGAATATGGGTCTCAAGGAAGAATTTGACTGGTCTGCACCTCCACCGAAGAAATTCAAGAAGGTCAAAGTTCCTTCCTTGGTGGCCAGCTCTTACTCTTCATCGCGTGACACTGATGAGTATGAAGATTTGGACGACACTGCGGCAGGCCCTGCTACAACAAACAACCCCGACAACGCTGGCGCTCCTCCATCGACTTGAAATTCTTCAGGGGCATTAGTCCTCAGTTTCAATCCCTTTGGTCAATTGATGACAAAGGGGGAGAAATCTGAGTTAGTCTTCAAGCGGGTCTATATTAAGGGCATTTTTTAAGTTACAACTCTCATTCTTCTGAGACTTTTATTTGGATCGAGTTGTAATCTTAAACCCGATGGTGCACTGATACTTTTGTTGCATTATGCTCTGCATGCTTATTTCCTCGTCAATGACATTGCACGCATGCTGAACCTCATCAGGCACCATATTTCATCATGCATTTCAAATTCTTCATATTATTTATCAAATGCGTGTATGAATTACAAGATATAGGGGGAGATCTCCATGATTCAACTCTTCAAATTTGCATTGCCTCAAAAGCAATTTCCTCACTATGCACATCTTCAGGGGGAGTTCTTCTATATCTTGTAATCAAATTCCTCAATATCAGTGTATACACTTCATATATTTATCCCCGTTGAAAACTTAACCTATGTTGTCATCAATCACCAAAAAGGGGGAGATTGTAAGTGCATCTAGTGCCCCTTAGTGATTTTGGTGTATTGAAGACTTATAGGTTAAGGGACTAATGCGTTTGTGAGTGTACACAGGTCTATAAGTCTATGAGGAGTTTGATATTTACAGAGAAAGTCGACCCCTAAAAATGAAGTTCTTCAACTGAAGACTTTGATATTCTGAAGACTTTCTGAAGACTTTGAAAGTGAAGAAATTGGTGTGACCTTGAAGACTTGGTATTCATTTGTGGAACATGAAGCGTGAAGACTTTTGTTTTTGTAGTTTCATTTTCTCCTTATTGAGTCATAGGAAACACCATACTGTTAAAGGGGGTCGAGGAAATACTAAGGAAAAATTTCCATGTGATGCTCAACTCAAAATCCTACACCTACCAATCCCTTCGAGTGAAGCCTTTGGAAATCTCATACAGTTCAGTCACTTTCTTCAGTGACAGAGACAAAGTTCTTCTGATCGCTGATGAATTTGTTCTGACTGAGGAGTTAGGAATTCGCCAGTGCGAATTACCTACACAGTGAGGAACATGATAGCCCTGAGGAATTTGAGAGTCAAATTTCCGACCATTGCTGTGCTGCGCGCCAGCTGTCCCAAAATATCTTATCCACCTAACGGTCATATCATTGAGGGGCATTTATGTCTTATCATGTCGGGCTGCTCCCTAGGCTATAAATAGCCGCCCCCTACAACCACTAGCTGGTTGGCTGCTCCGAGAGAACTTGACACTTGTCATTTGAGAGCAACCCATCCTCCGAGGACTTTGAGCGAAAATCATCAAGTGAGGAAAATCCCAAACCCAAACACCTACAAAACCCAAAGTGATTGAGCATCACTGAAGAAATTGATCCTGCGTGGATCCGACGCTTGTTACCTTTGAAGACTGTGCTTCTTCCAGACGGTTAGGCATCAAGGTCTAGAGCATCCAAGAGGAATTGTGGATTGCCGAGTGACCAAGTCCGTGAAGGTTTGGAAGTCGCCTGAAGACTTACCACGAGTGATTGGACGGGATCTGTGTGATCTTAGTTCAAGGAGAATACGGTGAGGACTGGGTGTCCTGAGCTGCGTGCTCAGAGACTGGATGTCCGGGACTGTGTGTCCTCGAGTTTAAATACTCAGCCGCTCCAACCAGACGTACAACTGAGACATCAATTGGAACTGGTCTACCAAATCATTGTCTTCACCAACCTAACTGGTTCTATTTCCTCAACCCTTTCATTTCCTCATTACTGTGTTGAGTGTTTGTTCATATCTGTGTTTGAAGACTTTGACTGAAGACTTTCTCAATTTCCTCAGTTCAATTTCTCCAGTCTGTTTGTCTTCATCTTGTGTTATCCTGTGATTACGCTTTCTGTACTCTGTGCTAGTCATCATTTCATCATGATGACCATGCTTGCATTATGTTATGCTTACTTCTAAGTACTTATTCCGCTGCTAATAGTTCTTCGCTAAGGAATTTCCTCACGACAAATTCCTCAGTGAAGAATTTATAAAAATCGCCTATTCACCCCCCGTCTAGTCGACATAACTCACTTTCAAAGCCGAAGCCAGAAAGTGCAAGTTCAAGAACACCACTGATGACACTCCAGTGCCCAAGAAAAGGAAGACGAAGAAGAAAGATCGGGCTGCTCCCACGGAGCCCCTCATTGTCGAGCCCATTGCTTTTGCTCGTCCTGCATCCGAACACCAAGAGCGTCAATTGATAGTTCATGAGCCTGCTTCCATAGAGGCTCCTGAAGCTGAAGAAGTTCCAATCATTGACCCCATCACGACTGAAGACATTGGTCCCCAAGACAATGTAGTTGATGATGAAGTACTTCCTCAGATCGAGCACCAAATGATATCATCACCTGTTCTCACGAACAACGAACTCATCAGTATTGGTCGTCCTTTGACGCCAATCTCTCAGGATGCCTCATGGGCTGATCGCCCCCAACCAGAAACTCCAAGTCAAGATTCACCAAGTACACCCCGTCCTTCACCAGCGCAAGTCGCCAGCCCAATGGTGAATGACGACAATTACATGGAGACTACACCATCATCAAAGGCGTCGCTCGTGTTTCAACGGCTTCGCAAAGGCCTAAGGCCATCAGTCTCCATGACAACCATCACAGAAGAAGACTCAAACCAATCTAGCTCAGTGGCACGTCAAGTGTTCCCTGAAGAAAATCCTTCTGTGACGGTTCCCATGTTCGAAGCCAATGCCGTTGAAGACATTCCGGCTGCATCAGCCGATGAACAACAAGAACCCCATCAGTTAGAAGAACGTGTTACTACACCCCCTACCAACCAAGAAGATGTTCTCGAGGAGAACGTGTCTGTGCCCAACCCTCCAGCTACTCAAGTGGAGGTTGAAAATCCTGAGGCGGCCACCAACAACACTACTGACGCCAATGACGTTGTCATGGCTGAAGCTAATGTGGCGCCTACAGTCAACACCGTGCATGAAGCCACTGATGCACCTACAACAAATGTGTAGCCTGATGCCCTTGCTAATGCCACTACTCCTGTTCCGTCACCAAGGCCACACACTATTGAGCAAGCATTCTATCAAGGTGAGCTGGTCACTGTCAGATGGCCAATTCTGGTTCCTCCGCCTGCTCCCGGACCTCAGTTTGACTATCATGTGGAGCACATGCCTTAGGTTCAGAAGCCAAAACCAAGGTTGCCACGGTTCCCAGGTACTACATCAGCACCAGGATCATTAAATGTCAATGGCTTCATTGCACACAACACCTTCTTTGATAGAGCCAAGAACCCGCATTCCAAGCCAAGAATATCATCTAATTGGTTCTGGAGTTATCAGCAACGCAGCTATTACTCATGTGTTCTATACAACCAAGGGCGCATATTTCCTCATATGCGTCTGGATTCCGAAGCCATTGCTGGTCTGCCCTGCTTAGAAGAAGCACTTGACTGTTTCAGAGATGCAGGCCTTCTCCAGTTTGTCACTGATAAGGAGAATTGGAATGAATAGCTTCTGCTACAATTCTATGCAACTCTCCACATTCGTGGCTACAATAGGGATCTGAAGACATGGGTCCTTGAGTGGATGATAGGCAATGTACATCATTGAAAGATCGTGGATGTCGCCTAGAGGGGGGGGGGTGAATAGGCGCTTTAAAATAATTATGGTTTAGGCTTGAACAAATGCGAAATAAACCTAGCGGTTAATTTGTCAAGCACAAAACCTACAACAACTAGGCTCACCTATGTGCACCAACAACTTATGCTAAGCAAGAAAAGAAACTATGTGATAGCGAGATATATGACAAAGAACAATATGGCTATCACAAAGTAAAGTGCATAAGTAAAGGGCTCGGGTAAGAGATAACCGAGGCACGCGGAGACGACGATGTATCCCGAAGTTCACACCCTTGCGGATGCTAATCTCCGTTTGGAGCGGTGTGGAGGCACAATGCTCCCCAAGAGGCCACTAGGGCCACCGTAATCTCCTCACGCCCTCACACAATGCAAGATGCCGTGATTCCACTAAGGGACCCTTGAGGGCGGTCACCGAACCCGTACAAATGGCAACCCTTGGGGGCGGTCACCGAACCCATACACTTTGGCAACCCTTGGGGGCGGTCACCTGTACCCGTCAAATTGCTCGGGGCGGTCTCCACAACCTAATTGGAGACCCTGACACTTGCCCGGAGCTTTACACCACAATGATTGAGCTCTGAACAACACCAACCGTCTCGGGCGCCAAGGCACCCAAGAGGAACAAGCTCTAGGGTGCCCAAACACCCAAGAGTAATAAGCTTCTCAAACTTCACTTGCACGTATCACCGTGGAGAACTCAAATCTATGCACCAAATGCAATGGCAAGGGCACACGGAGTGCCCAAGTCCTTGTCTCTCAAACCCACCGAAGCAACTAATGCTAGGGAGGAAAATGAGAGGAAGAACAAGAAGGATAACACCAAGAACTCCAAGATCTAGATCCAAGGGGTTCCCCTCACATAGAGGAGAAAGTGATTGGTGGAAATGTGGATCTAGATCTCCTCTCTCTTTTCTCTCAAAAACTAGCAAGAATCCATGTAGGGATTGAGAGTTAGCAAGCTCGAAGAAGGTCAACAATGGGGGAAGAACACGAGCTCAAAGGATAAGGTTCATTGGGGAAGAAGACCCCCTTTAATAGGAGGGAAAAAATCCAACCGTTATGTGCTCAACCCGCACATGAGCGGTACTACCGCTCCACAAACGGTACCACCGCTCGGGCGGAAGAAGCAGGAAATAGGAGCAACAAAACATGAACCTTAGGGCGATAGTACCACTTATAAGCGGTACTACCGCTCACCCCAGCGGTACTACCGCTGGAGGAGCAGAACACGGGACCAAATGTGGTAGGGCAGAACAGAGAACAGCAGTAGTAATGCAGTAGCGGTACTACCGCCCGACCGGAGCGGTACTACCGCTTATAGGCGGTACTACCGCCCAATCGGGGCGGTACTACGCTTATAGGCGGAACTGCCATGCCTTACTGCTGTGCAACTACTGCTAAACCCAACACGAAAAGTGCAATACCCAAAATCGAGGCGGTAGTAGAGAGCGGTATTGGAGCGGTACTACCGCATGACGAGCGGTACCACCGCTATCGACCACGGTACTACCGCAGGGAGAAAACCCAAAACTGCCATAACTTCTTCATGAGAGCTCCGAATTGAGCAAACTCAAACTTGTTGGATACAGGACAACGAGTAGCATCAAAGCAACGAAGAACAGAGAAGAACTGGCAGAGAGGAGAGAAACCTCCAACAGAGAAGAACTGGCAGAACCTCCAACATAGAAAACATCATAGAAGATGCATGTGAACTCCATTTTCGATGAACTCGAGCTTGTCATCAAGATGATCATAAGCTCTAAGACTCACAAAGAGAACCAAACAAGAACCAAGAAACAAGATGCAAGGATGCAATGGTTTGATCTCTCTACTAACAATACGATCAAGCTACCAACTTGAGAGCCCCCCTTGTTAGTACGGCAAACGATCCTATAACCCGGTCTCCCAACTACCACCACGAGACCGGTAAAATAGAAAACCTATCAAGGGCAAACCTTTGCCTTGCACAAGGTCCACTTGAGCTAGATGATGACGATATTGACTCCCTCAAGTTGGACCACCTTTCTTGATTGCGTTGGCTCGATGAAGACTAGTTGATTGCTCCCCCATACTCCACTATTGTAACATCCCAAATTTTCAATTTGGAATGTTATACATAGAGCATCATTGCATATCATATTTTATTGCATTTTGGCTTGATCCGAGAAATTTCACGCAACTCAAGGACCCACCAAGAGAGTTGGGAGTTTCGTTATTTTCATATTTGGGTTTTCTCAAATTTTGAAAATAGGATCATTTGATTTTATTTATTTTATCTTCAATTATTTCTACTATGAAAATATGAGAGAGGGAATAAAATGACTTTCCCAAAATAAAGAAATATTGGGGATTTGATAATAAAATCAAATAAGATTTTTATTTTGGAGTTTATTGCTATTTTATTTGAATTTAGGAAAAATGCACGTTTTTCAAAATTGCATTTAGGCCCCAAATAAATGGTCATCTTAACCGGCTTGATTTTAGAAGTCGGGGAAGATTTATTTCGGGATTTTTGGAGTCCGTTTAGTATTTCTTTTTTTTGTTTTTCTGCGTGTAATGTTTTTTTAAATGAAACCGACTTTGGGCCGTGTTCGGCCAGGACTCCGCCTGGACGGGGCCTTTATAATGCGCCGCCCGAGCCCACAAGCCGCCAGCCCGCCCCCGCCCCGAAACCCTAACCCTAAGCCGTCACCGCCGCCGCTGCCGCGCGCTGCCGCCTGGATCCCGCGCCACCGCCGCCTGCCGCCGCCGCCGACCCCGC
>NC_041383.1:765908276-765985966 GCF_002162155.2 Triticum dicoccoides | reverse complement strand
GCCCCCTCGTCGGAGTAAGCCACCGCCTCGCCGCCGGCAGTTTTTCTCGTAAAACCGTTCGGTTTTTCCGCCGGTTTTTCGTTCGTTTAAAAAAAAAACTAGATCTGTTTTTTTCGGTTTAGTTTATTTAGCGGACGTTCGTCCGTGCGTTCGTTTTAACGAACGGTTTTCGTCGTTTAGCCGCAGATAGCGAACATTCGTTCGTTAGCCTTTTTGTTAGTTTTTTTTTCTCGGATTTTCCGCGATTATTTCAGATCGTGATTTCTGATCCGATTTTCGTTCTAGTATAACTTTTCGCTCGTTTATCGGAATGAGGCGATTCAAGCGCCTAGAGTTTCGTCTCGAAACCCTCTTTCCGATTAATCAACTCAAACAAGTTTTTGCTTATGTAAAATTTGACTTAGGTCCATAATAGTAAACAAAGTTTGTTTCTTTCGCAGTTTGACTTTCGTTGCTTTGTTTGTTTTGATTCTTTTTGCAAACCGGAGTTCTTAAGTTGAAATTTCTGGTTAGATCTTTTATTTGAGTTTTACCTGTGCATTAGATGAGTGCTTATTGTATGCTTGTTTGTTTGCGATAGAGTACCCGGAGTGCGCCGCTTGCTACATTGAATCGCTAGGTTTCGCGGATCATCAGCAAGGCAAGTAACACTTTGATCATATCCCTTTTATACCCGGTTTTTATGCATTACTTTCAACCCTCAAACATTGCATGGTTAGGAGTTGATAATATGTGGGTATTGGGAAGTCGTAGATGAGGTAGTACCTATTACCTGTTTTATTATCAAACCCTTGGGAGTTACTCTACGTTTGCTTGTTATGCCATGCTATGCTAGTAGACGTGGATTGGGTGAGTGTATCCATGACAGATGTGAGTTTGTTTAATTAATGGTTTATTTAAGGTGGTAACTTTAATTCACATCTAGGTGGATTAAGGTACCTAGGTATTCCAGGATTGCCTATTTTTTTGGACCGCCACCCAGGCTCAAAGGGATCATGAGATTATTCATGCTAGAAACTTCCGTGTGCAACCACAAGCTACTATGGGCTCTAGCATAGTTGATTAAGTCGTGCGAACTCTTACAGTGGTAGACTAGAAGATGTAGGGGAAAGTAGGTGTAACGGTCTACCCATCATAAGGTGCTAGCGCTTCTGAAAGACTATGTCTCGGTCATCCGTTTCTCAAACACCATGTAGTGCGAGAATCCCAACGGAGGAGATCGAATCTTGTGGGGAAAAGTGCGCAAACCTCTGCAGAGTGTATAAACTAATCATGGTTAGCCGTGTCCCCGGTTATTGGCATTTTGAGTATCTAGCACTTGGATTATCATGTGAGTCTCATCATGTTACTTTAATTAATACTATTGGGTTTTAATGAAGATGTTTAATTGGGATTGAGATGGTGTCTACACTCTCAATGTTTAACAACCACCATGATAGTTAAATAAAATTTATTCCTTTGTAGTAGGGAAAAATTGGCTTTATGCAAAAACTATAACCATAGAGCTTTTCACCAGCCAATAGTTTTATTCTTTCATTACTCTCTATGTGTTACATTGCCAGCATATTCCATGTGCTGACCCGTTTCGGGCTGCAACATTCATGTTGCAGACTTTTTAGACAACGAGTAAGGTGCTTTTAGGTCGTGGTTCTATACTCAGTGATGCCGTTGGAGTTGATGGACTCACTTATCTTCCAAGCCTTCCGCTGTTATCGTTGTTAGATGACCTTAAGCCATATTTATTGTAATAAGTTCTCTTTTGAGACATTCGATGTAATAAGTGTGTGATTGCCACTCTGTTATAAATCCTTCAAGTACTGTGTGTGTCAGCATTACTGATCCAGGGATGACACTGATGCACAGAGATCAGACTGTTTGAGGTCTGGTCGCTACAAGATGGTATCGGAGCACACGCTGACTATAGGACGCGACCACTAAGCTAAAGCCCTAGATCACTACTCTCTCTTCTCAATTCTGACTCCTCATCTTTTCTACTCTTTTAGGATGGTGGATGCAAGGAACAAGTTCATGCAACCAGATGAAGAAACACCCTTTAGACGCCACTTGAAGGAAGTCTCTAGATACCTGAACATCGGAGTACCAAGCTTCACCGGGACCTACAATGCCACTTTACCTAAAGAGGAGCGCTGGATGATTCAAGTTCAAGTTCCAGGAAGAACGTTCATGCCAGTCACTGAGCCCATAGAGTTTTCCTTTGATGCACCAACCTGGAGTCTAGGAAAGAGCATGGCAGCCCACATCACAATGGGACGTATTGGAGAAGTTTACCACAAGGATCTCAAGGATACAATCTACCAGATTTGTGGGCGCCAAGATGAGCAATGGGAGATGATCAGCACCAGGAAGGATAGATCAATTGCAGCTTTCATCCAGGAGTTAAACCAGCACATTTGACGCCAGGAGAACCAGATGTGCGCAGGCATGTTAGACCTGAAGAAGGCCATGACCAAGATCACGGAGCTGGAGGAAGACCTCAAGTCTACACACGATGGATATGAGGAGGAAATAGCAACACCAGTGGAGAAGAATGACGATCTGAAGAAGAAGCTAACAGTGTTCATGGGATTTCCCGCAACTGGAGGAGAAAATGAGTGCACTTGTCCAGAGAACTACATCATCATCGATGACACCGACTCGGACCCAGATGATAGCGATGATGACTATGTTGATGAAGCTGGAGCAGATATCATGGAGTCTTCATCGGAGCAGTTTTTCTAGTCGACCACCAGAACAGTAGTAGTATTCCCCCATGTATCTAGTATAGTCCGAACACTTCCATAACGCTAGTTAGACCGTTGTATGCCCTTGTTTGAATGGATTGAAGTGATATTTGTTTGCTTTTGTCTCATGTGCATATAGGTAGTGTTTTCCCTCTAGATCTCATTCTATTCTATATTCTCATCTTTTCTAAAAACCCTCAAATGCCTCCGAGACATGACAATGGATTCGCTTTCCCACCGGAGCTCACTTAGTTGATCCAGCAACACAATGCGTTGATGCAGTTGCTAGTCCAGAATCAGAATCAGGGGAACAACAACAACAACAACAACAACCCACCACCACCACCTGTTGATCACTTAACCCGTTTTCTTAGGCTAAATCCGCCGGTGTTTGATACGCCCATTTTGCATCATGCTTTTATATAAATATTTATTGCATTATGGGCTGTTATTTCACGTTATGTCACAATACTTATGGCTATTCTCTCTTATTTTACAAGGTTTACATGAAGAGGGAGAATGTCGGCAGCTGGAATTCTGGGCTAGAAAAGGAGCAAATATTGGAGTCCTATTCTGCGCAACTCCAAAAGTCCTAAAACTCCACACAATATCTTAAAATAAATAAAGAAAAATTGTCGCCAAAGATGAAGGCCAGGGGGCCCACACCCTGCTCACGAGGGTGGGGGGCGCCCCCTAGGGCGCGCCCCCTACCTCGTGGGCCCCCTGGTGGCTCTCCGATGCCCATCTTCTCCTATATGAAGTCTTTCGATGAGTAAAAAATAGGAAGCAACCTTTCGGGACGAGACTCCGCCGCCACGAGGCGGAACCTTGGCGGAACCAATCTAGGGCTCTGACAGAGCTGTTCTGCCGGGGACACTTCCCTTTGGGAGGGGCAAATCATCACCATCGTCATCACCAGCGCTCCTCTCATCGGGAGAGGGCAATCTCCATCAACATCTTCACCAGCACCATCTCATCTCCAAACCCTAGTTCATCTCTTGTATCCAATTCTTGTCTCCAAGTCTGGGATTGGTGCTAGTAGGTTGCTAGTAGTGTTGATTACTCCTTGTAGTTGTTGCTAGTTGGTTTATTTGGTGGAAGATCATATGTTCAGATCCTTTATGCATATTATTACCCCTCTGCTTATGAACATGAATATGCTTTGTGAGTAGTTACGTTTGTTCCCGAGGACAAGGGAGAAGTCTTGCTATTAGTAGTCATGTGAATTTGGTATTTGTTCGATATTTTGATGAGATGTATGTTGTCTAGCCTCTAGTGGTGTTATGTGAACGTCGACTACATAACACTTCACCATTATTTGGGCCTAGAGGAAGGCATTGGGAAGTAATAAGTAGATGATGGGTTGCTAGAGTGATAGAAGCTTAAACCCTAGTTTATGCGTTGCTTCATAAGGGGCTGATTTGGATCCATATGTTTCATGCTATGGTTAGGTTTACCTTAATACTTTTGTTGTAGTTGCGGGTGATTGCAATAGAGGTTAATCATAAGTGGGATGCTTGTTCAAGTAAGAACAACACCCAAGCACCGGTCCACCCACATATCAAATTATCAAAGTACCGAACGCGAATCATATGAGCGTGATGAAAACTAGCTTGACGATATTGCCATGTGTCCTCGGGAGCGCTTTTCCTATTATAAGAGTTTGTCCAGGCTTGTCCTCTACTACAGAAAGGATTGGGCCAGCTTGCTGCACTTTATTTACTTTTGTTACTTGTTGCTCGTTACAATTTATCTTATCACAAAACTTTCTGTTACCACTTATTTCAGTACTTGCAGAGAATACCTTGCTGAAAACCGCTTATCATTTCCTTCTACTCCTCGTTGGGTTTGACACTCTTACTTATCAAAAGGACTACGATAGATCCCCTATCCTTGTGGGTCATCAAGACTCTTTTTTGGCGCTGTTGCCGGGGAGTGAAGCGCCTTTGGTAGGTGGAATTTGGTAAGGAAAAATTAATTTAGTGTGCTGAAATTTTCTGTCACTTGTTACTATGGAAGTAATTCTCTGAGGGGCTTGTTCGGGGTATCTTCACCCCGTCCAGTAGAGCAAAGAGTTGCTCCTCAACCTACTCAACCTACTGAACCTATTGAAAATTAAACTCCTTTTGAAATTCCTTCGGGTATGATGGAAAAATTGCTAGCTAACACTTTTACAGGAGATGGAACAAAGCATCCTGATGAACATCTACGCTATGTGGATGAAGTTTGTGGACTATTTAAGCTTGCAGGTATACCCGATGATGTTGTTAAGAAGAAGGCCTTCCCTTTATCTTTGAAGGGAGACGCATTGGTATGGTACAGGCTATGTGATGATATGAGATCATGAAACTATAAAAGATTGAAATTGGAATTTCATCAAAAGTATTACCCTATGCATCTTGTTTATCGTGATCACAATTATATATATAACTTTTGGCCTCGCGAAGGAGAAAGCATCGCTCAAGCTTGGGGGAGGCTTAAATCAATGTTATATTCATGCCCCAATCATGAGCTCTCAAGATAAGTAATTATGCAAAGTTTTTATGCTCGGCTTTCTGATAACAATCACACCATGCTCGCTACTTCTTGTATTGGCTCTTGTATGATGAAGACTATTTAATTTAAATGGAATTTATTGGATAGAATTAAACACAACTCTGAAGATTGGGACCTCGATGAAGGTAAGGAGTCAGGTATGACACCTAAGTTTGATTGTGTTAAATCTTTTATGGATACCGATATTTTCCGTAAGTTTAGCACTAAATATGGACTTGACTCTGAGATAGTAGCTTCTTTCTATGAATCTTTTGCTACTTATGTTGATCTCCCCAAGGAGAAGTGGTTTAAATATCATCCTCCCATAGAAGTAAAAATAGCTGCACCTATTAAAGTTGAAGAAAAGACTGTCACTTATAATGATCCTATTGTTCCCACTTCTTATGTCGAGAAACCACCTTTCCCTGTTAGAATGAAGGATCATGCTAAAGCTTCAACTGTTGTTCGTAAAAGCAATATTAGAACTTATACACCTCCTGAGCAAGTCAAAGTAGAACCCAATATTGCTATTGTTAAAGATCTCTTGTCTGATAATATTGATGGGCATGTTATTCAATTCTGTGGTGAAACTGCTAGAATTGCTAAACCTTGTGCGAAAGATAAACATAGACCTGTGGTAGGCGTGCCTGTTATTTCTATTAAAATAGGAGATCATTGTTATCATGGCTTATGTGATATGGGTGCTAGTGCTAGTGTAATACCCATTGACTTATACAAAGAAATTATGCATGATATTGCACCAGCTGAGTTAGAAGATATTGATGTTACAATTAAACTTGCCAATAGAGATACTATATCTGCAATGGGAATTGTTAGAGATGTTGAAGTCTTGTGTGGAAAAACCAAATATCCCACTGATTTTCTTGTTCTTGGTTCCCCACAAGATAGCTTTTGTCCCATTATATTTGGTAGACCCTTCTTGAGTACTGTTAATGGTAAGATAGACTGCGAAAAGAATGTTGTTACTATTGGCTTGGATGATATGGTTCATGAGTTTAATTTCTCTAAATTTAGTAAACAACATCGTGAGGAAGAATTGCCTAGTAAGGATGAAATTATTGGTCTTGCTTCTATTGCCGTACCTCCTAGTGATCCTTTAGAACACTATTTGCTAGACCATGAAAAGGATATGTTCATGAATGAAAGAAAGGAAATAGATGAAGTATTCTTTAAATAGGAACCTATTCTGCAACACAATTTTCCTATTGAAATCCTAGGGGATCCTCCTCCACCCAAGGGTGATCCCGTGTTTGAGCTTAAACCGTTGCCTGATAATCTTAAATATGCTTATCTTGATGAAAAGAAAATATATCCTGTTATTATTAGTGCTAACCTTTCAGAGCATGAAGAAGAAAGATTACTGAAAACTCTGAAGAAGCATCGTGCCGCTATTGGATATACTCTGGATGATCTTAAGGGCATCAGTCCCACTCTATGTCAACATAAATAAATTTGGAAGCGGATGCCAAACCAGTTTGTGATCCTCAACGACGTTTGAATCCTAAAATGAAAGAAGTGGTAAGAAAAGAAATACTCAAGCTCCTGGAGGTAGGTATAATTTATACCGTTGCTGATAGTCAGTGGGTAAGTCCTGTCCATTGCGTCCCTAAGAAGGGAGGTATTACTATTGTCCCTAATGATAAAGATGAATTGATTCTGCAAAGAATTATCACACGTTATAGGATGGTAATAGATTTCCGCAAATTAAATAAAGCTACTAAGAAGGATCATTACCCCTTACCTTTTATTGATCAAATGCTAGAAAGATTATGCAAACATACACATTATTGCTTTCTAGATGGTTATTCTGGTTTCTCTCAAATACTTGTGTCGGCTGAAGATCAATCAAAGACTACTTTTACATGCCCTTTTGGTACTTTTGCTTATAGACGTATGCCTTTTGGTTTATGTAATGCATCTGCTACCTTTCAAAGATGCATGATGGCCATATTCTCTGACTTTTGTGAAAAAACTTGTGAGGTTTTCATGGACGATTTTTCCGTCTATTGTTCCTCCTTTGATGATTGCTTGAGCAATCTTGATCGAGTTTTGCAGAGATGTGAAGAAACTAATCTTCTTGAATTGGGAAAAGTGCCACTTTATGGTTAATGAAGGTATTGTCTTGGGGCACAAAGTTTCTGAAAGAGGTATTGAAGTTGATAAAGCCAAGGTTGATGCTATTAAAAAGATGCCATGTCCCAAGGACATCAAAGGTATAAGAAGTTTCCTTGGTCACGCCAGATTTTATAGGAGGTTCATTAAGGACTTCTCAAAAATTTCTCGGCCTCTGACTAATTTATTACAGAAAGATGTACCATTTGTCTTTGATGATGATTGTGTAGAAGCATTTGAAATACTTAAGAAAGCATTAGTCTCTGCACCTGTTGTTCAGCCACCGGATTGGAATTTACCCTTTGAAATTATGTGTGATGCTAGTGATTATGCTGTAGGTGCTATTCTAGGGCAAAGAGTTGATAAGAAATTAAATGTTATCCATTATGCTAGTAAGACTCTAGACAGTGCTCAAAGAAATTATGCTACTACCGAAAAGGAACTTTTAGCAGTTGTATTTGCTTGTGATAAATTCAGACCCTATATTGTAGACTCTAAGGTAACTATTCACACTGATCATGCTGCTATTAAATATCTTATGGAAAAGAAAGATGCAAAACCTAGACTTATTAGATGGATTCTCTTGCTGCAAGAATTTGATTTGCATATTGTTGATAGAAAGGGAGCTGAGACCCCGTTGTAGATAACTTATCTAGGTTAGAGAATGTTCTTGATGACCCACTACCTATTGATGATAGCTTTCCTGATGAACAATTAAATGTCATAAGCACATCTCGTAGCACTCCTTGGTATGATGATTATGCTAATTATATTGTTGCTAAATTTATACCACCTAGCTTCACATACCAACAAAAGAAAAAGTTTTTCTATGATTTGCGACATTACTTTTGGGATGACTCACATCTTTATAAAGAAGGAGTAGATGGTGTTATTAGACGTTGTGTACCTGAGCATGAACAGGAACAGATCCTACGCAAGTGTCACTCCAAAGCATATGGAGGACACTATGCTGGAGATAGAACTGCACACAAGGTATTGCAATCTGGTTTTTATTGGCCTACTCTCTTCAAGGATGCCCGTAAGTTTGTTTTGTCTTGCGATGAATGTCAAAGAATTGGTAATATTAGTAGACGTCAAGAAATGCCTATGAATTATTCACTTGTTATTGAACCATTTGATGTTTGGGTCTTTGATTATATGGGACCTTTTCCTGCCTCTAATGGATATACACATATTTTAGTTGCTGTTGATTACGTTACTAAGTGGGTAGAAGCTATCCCAACTAGTAGTGCTGATCACAACACTTCTATTAAAATGCTTAAGGAAGTTATTTTTCCGAGGTTTGGAGTCCCTAGATATCTTATGACTGATGGTGGTTCACATTTTATTCATGGTGCTTTCCGTAAAATGCTTGCTAAATATGATGTCAATCATAGAATCGCATCTCCATATCACCCGCAGTCTAGTGGTCAAGTAGAATTGAGCAATAGAGAGCTCAAATTAGTTTTGCAAAAGACTGTTAATAGGTCTAGAAAGAATTGGTCCAAGAAACTGGACGACGCATTATGGGCCTATAGAACTGCATATAAGAATCCTATGGGTATATCTCCGTATAAAATGGTTTATGGAAAAGCATGTCATTTACCTCTCGAACTAGAACATAAGGCATATTGGGCTATCAAAGAGTTCAACTATGATTTCAAACTTCCCGGTGAGAAGAGGTTATTTGATATTAGCTCACTTGATGAATGGAGAACCCAAGCCTATGAAAATGCCAAGTTGTTTAAAGAAAAAGTTAAAAGATGGCATGACAGCAGGATACAAAAGCGTGAGTTTAATGTAGGTGATTATGTATTGCTATACAACTCTCGTTTAAGATTTTTTGCAGGAAAACTTCTCTCAAAATGGGAAGGTCCCTACGTTATCGAGGAGGTCTATCATTCTGGTGCCATAAAAATCAACAACTTCGAAGGCACAAATCCGAAGGTGGTAAACAGTCAAAGGATCAAACACTATATCTCAGGAAATCCTATAAATGTTGAAACCAATATTATTGAAACCGTAACCCAGAGGAATACATAAGGGACACCTTCCAGACCGTCCCAGACTCCAAAAAGGAATAGGTATGTGGTACGGTAAGTAAACCGACTCCAAAACAATTTTTAAGGCAATATTTCTCCGTTTTGGAATATTTAGAAAAATAGAAAAATCAGTGGCAGTCCGGGAAGGACACGAGGCCTCCACAAGGGTGGAGGGCACGCCCTACCCCTGGGCGCGCCCCCCTACCTCGTGAGCACCTCGTGCGCCCTCTGGACTCCATTTTCTTGCACGTTACGTATTTTGGTCGGTAAAAATTCATTATTTATACTCCCGAAGGTTTTGACTCCCGTATCACGCAAATATCCTCTGTTTTCGTTTCAAGCTGTTCCTGTTGCAGATTTAGAACAAGATGTCATCCCAAGATTTGGAGGGAGAGAGCTACATGGCTGATTATATTGCAAACCCGAAAGTATATGGGGATGTGGAACATTATGGCTGGACCACGGAGGTAGAAGAAGACTATGATCCAAAGAAGAGGGAGGAAACAACCTCCGATGAAGAGGACTATCCACTACCTCAACCCGGTGATATGCATGTGGAGTTCAAGAAGTCAAGCCTCCCTAAGGTCCAATCTATCCCACCTCGTTTTTTGCAGGACATCAAGGCAGCACTATGCAAAAAGACAATGAAACTTGAGCTCGAGAATGAGGATCTGAGGGAGGAAAATTTTAGCCTCAGACGCAAGCTAGAGAAGAAGAACTCAACAATTCCTCCATCACCTCCGAGGAATAATCACATGGGTATGGGCACTCCCCTTGGAAACTGCCAAGCTTGGGGGAGATGCCCTGGTATCGTATCACCATCACAACTCATATCTTTACCGTTTTTCTTAGTTCGATCCTATTAGTAGTATCTTGATTTAGTAAAATAAAGTCATGTCATGATCTAGTTTTGAGTTTTGCTTTACGATCCTTCTTTGTAATCGAGTCCGTGAGCTATATAATAAATATTAGTGTTGAGTCAAGGTCTTGATTATTTTGCCATGATCTTGGGTGAATAGAAGAAAAAGAATAAAAAGAATCAAAGAGTTCATATTGATCTTGTTGAAAGTAATGATTTCACATAGAGAGAGTATGATGATTAAAGGTTGTTGGGACTTGGCAAATATAGCTTTGGTCATCGTTGCAATTAATAGGAAGTAATAAGGAAAGAGAGGTTTCACATATAGATATATTATCATTGACATCTTTTATGATTGGGAGCACTCATTAAAATATGACATGCTAAAGAGTCGAGGTTGGACAAGGAAGACAACATTATGAGTTATGTTTTCTTACATCTGAGATAAAGTATGTTGTCATGGATCCTCTAACGTGTTGAGCTTGCTTTCCCCCTCATGCTAGCCAAATTCCCAGCACCAAGTAGAAATACTACTTGTGCTTCCGAATACCCTTAAACCAGTTTTGCCATGAGAGTCCACCATATCTACCTATGGATTGAGTAAGATCCTTCAAGTAAGTTGTCATCGGTGCAAGCAATAAAAATTGCTATCTAAATATTCATGACTTATTAGTGCGGAGAAAATAAGCTTTGTACGAACTTGTTGTGGACGTAATAAAAGCGACGGACTGCATAATAAAGGACCACATACAAGGGGCAATATAAAGTGACATTCTTTTGCATTAAGATTTTGTGCATCAACTTTAACACGCATGACAACCTCTGCTTCCCTCTGCGAAGGGCCTATCTTTTATTATTATCCTCTACCTTATGCAAGAGTCACGGTGATCTTCACCTTTCCTTTTTCATTTTATCCTTTGGCAAGCTCAGCATGTTGGAAAGAACATGATATATATATCTAATTGGATGTAGGGGGGCATGAATTATTATTGTTGACATTACCCTTGAGGTAAAAGGTTGTGGGGCAAAACTATAAGCCCCTATCTTTCTCTGTGTCCGATTAAAACTCCATAACCACAAGTATTGCGTGAGTGTTAGCAATTATGAAGGACTAAGTGATAGTTGAGTATGTGGACTTGCTTTTAAGCTCTAACATAGACTCTTTCCGATGTTATGATAAATTGCAATTGCTTCTGAAGGAGATATGCCCTAGAGGCAATAATAAAGTTATTATTTATTTCCTTATTTCATGATAAATGTTTATTATTCATGCTAGAATTGTATTAACTGGAAACATAATACATGTGTGAATACATAGACAAACATAGTGTCACTAGTATGCCTCTACTTGACTAGCTCGTTTATCAAAGATGGTTATGTTTCCTAACCATGGACAAAAGAGTTGTCATTTGATTAACGGGATCACATCATTAGGAGAATGATGTGATTTACATGACCCATTCCGTTAGCCTAGCACTTGATCATTTAGTATGTTGCTATTGCTTTCTTCATGACTTATACATGTTCCTGTAACTATGAGATTATGCAACTCCCGTTTACCGGAGGAACACTTTGGGTGCTACCAAACATCACAATGTAACTGGGTGATTATAAAGGAGTACTACAGGTGTCTCCGAAGGTACATGTTGAGTTGGCGTATTTCGAGATTAGGTTTTGTCACTCCGATTGTTGGAGAGGTATCTCTGGGCCCTCTTGGTAATGCACATCACTATAAGCCTTGCAAGCAATGTGACCAATGAGTTGGTTACAGGATGATGCATTACGTAACGAGTAAAGAGACTTGCCAGTAACGAGATTGAACTAGGTATTGGATACCGACGATCAAATCTCGGGCAAGTAACATAGCGATGACAAAGGGAACAACGTATGTTGTTATGCGGTTTGACCGATAAAGATCTTCGTAGAATATGTAGGAACCAATATGGGCATCCAGGTTCCGCTATTGGTTATTGACCGAGAATAGTTCTAGGTCATGTCTACATAGTTCTCGAACCCGTAGGGTCCGCACGCTTAACGTTACGATGACAGTTATATTATGAGTTTATGAGTTTTGATGTACCGAAGGAGTTCGGAGTCCCGGATGAGATCAGGGACATGACGAGGAGTCTCGAAATGGTCGAGACGTAAAGATCGATATATTGGACGACTATATTCGGAGTTCGGAAAGGTTCCGAGTGATTCGGGTATTTTTCGGAGTACCGGAGAGTTACGGGAATTCGCCGGGGAGTATATGGGCCTTATTGGGCTATATGGGAATAGAGGAGAGAGGCTAAAAGGAAAGAGGCCTGCGCCCCCCCTCTGGTCCGAATTGGACAAGGGGGGCAGCCCCCTTTTCCTTTTCCCTCTCCCCCTCTTTCCACTTCTCCTACTCCAACAAGGAAGGAGGGAGTCCTACTCCCGGTGGGAGTAGGACTCCCCTTGGCGCGCCCCCTCCTAGGCCGGCCGCACCTCCCCCTCCCTCCTTTATATACGGGGGCAGGGGGGCACCCCACAACAACACAAGTTGATCTACGGATCGTTCCTTAGCTGTGTGCGGTGCCCCCCTCCACCATATTCCACCTCGGTCATATTGTCGCGGAGTTTAGGCGTAGCCCTGCGCCGGTACAGCATCATCATCGTCACCACGCCGTCGTGCTGACGGAACTCATCCCCGAAGCTTTGCTGGATCGGAGCCCGGGGATCGTCATCGAGCTGAACGTGTGCTGAACTCGGAGGTGCCGTACATTCGGTGCTTGGATCGGTCGAATCGTGAAGACGTACGACTACATCAACCGCGTTGTCATAACGCTTCCGCTTACGGTCTACGAGGGTACATGGACGAACACTCTCCCCTCTCGTTGCTATGCCATCACCATGATCTTGCGTGTACGTAGGAATTTTTTTGAAATTACTACGTTCCCCAACAGTGGCATCCAAGCTAGGTTTTATGCGTAGATGTTATATGCACGAGTAGAACACAAGTGAGTTGTGGGCGATATAAGTCATACTGCTTACCAGCATGTCATACTTTGGTTCGGCGGTATTGTGAGATGAAGCGGCCCGGACCGACATTACGCGTACGCTTACGCGAGACTGGTTTCACCGCTACGAGCACTCATTGCTTAAAGGTGATCGGCGGGTGTCTGTCTCTCTCACTTTAGTTGAACCGAGTGTGGCTACGCCCGGTCCTTGCGAAGGTTAAAACAGCACCAACTTGACAAACTATCGTTGTGGTTTTGATGCGTAGGTAAGAACGGTTCTTGCTAAGCCCGTAGCAGCCACGTAAAATTTTGCAACAACAAAGTAGAGGACGTCTAACTTGTTTTTGCAGGGCATGTTGTGATGTGATATGGTCAAGACGTGATGCTATATTTTATTGTATGAGATGATCATGTTTTGTAACCGAAGTTATCGGCAACTGGCAGGAGCCATAAGGTTGTCGCTTTATTGTATGAAATGCAAACGCCCTGTAATTGCTTTACTTTATCACTAAGCGGTAGCGATAGTCGTAGAAGCAATAGATGGCGTAACGACAACGATGCTACGATGGAGATCAAGGTGTCGCGCCGGTGACGATGGTGATCACGACGGTGCTTCAAAGATGGAGATCACAAGCACAAGATGATGATGGCCATATCATATCACTTATATTGATTGCATGTGATGTTTATCCTTTATGCATCTTATCTTGCTTTGATTGACGGTAGCATTTTAAGATGATCTCTCAATAATTATCAAGAAGTGTTCTCCCTGAGTATGCACCGTTGCGAAAGTTCTTCGTGCTGAGACACCACGTGATGATCGGGTGTGATAGGCTCTACGTTCAAATACAACGGGTGCAAAACAGTTGCACACGCGGAATACTCGGGTTAAACTTGACGAGCCTAGCATATACAGATATGGCCTCGAAACACGGAGACCGAAAGGTCGAGCGTGAATCATATAGTAGATATGATCAACATAATGATGTTCACCATTGAAACTACTCCATCTCACGTGATGATCGGACATGGTTTAGTTGATTTGGATCACGTGATCACTTAGATGGCTAGAGAGATGTCTGTCTAAGTGGGAGTTCTTAAGTAATATGATTAATTGAACTTGAATTTATCATGAACTTAGTCCTGGTAGTATTTTGCAAATTGTGTTATAGATCAATAGCTCGCGTTTTTGCTTCCCTATGTTTTTATATGTGTTCTTAGAGAAAACTATGTTGAAAAATGTTAGTAGCAATGATGCGGACTTGGTCTGTGATCTGAGGTTTATCCTCATTGCTGCACAGAAGAATTATGTCCTTGATGCACCGCTAGGTGACAGACCTATTGCAGGAGCAGATGTAGACGTTATGAACGTTTGGCTAGCTCAATATGATGACTACTTGATAGTTTAGTGCACCATGCTTAACGGCTTAGAATCGGGACTTCAAAGATGTTTTGAACGTCATGGACCATATGAGATGTTCCAGGAATTGAAGTTAATATTTCAAGCAAATACCCGAGTTGAGAGATATGAAGTCTCCAACAAGTTCTATTCCTAAAAGATGGAGGAGAATCGCTCAACTAGTGAGCATGTGCTCAGATTGTCTGAGTACTTCAATCGCTTGAATCAAGTGGGAGTTAATCTTCCAGATAAGATAGTGATTGACAGAATTCTCTAGTCACCATCACCAAGTTAGTAGAACTTTGTGATGAACTGTAGTATGCAAGGGATGACGAAAACGATTCCGAGCTCTTCGTGATGTTGAAATCAACGAAGGTAGAAATCAAGAAAGAGCATCAACTGTTGATGATTGACAAGACCACTAGTTTCAAGAAAAAGGGCAAAGGGAAAGAAAGGGAACTTCAAGTAGAATGACAAGCAAGTTGTTAGTCCCGCAAAGAAGCCCAAAGCTGGACCAAAGCCTGAAACTGAGTGATTATACTGCAAAGGAAATTGTCACTAGAAGCGGAAATGCCTTGAATATTTGGTGGAAAAGAAGGATGGCAAAGTGAACAAGGGTATATTTGATATACATGTTATTGATGTGTACCTTACTAGTGTTTATAGTAACCCCTGAGTATTTGATACTTGTTCGGTTGCTAAGATTAGTAACTCGAAACAGGAGTTACAGAATAAACAGAAACTAGTTGAGGGTGATGTGACGATGTGTGTTGGAAGTGGTTCCAAGATTGATATGATCATCATCGCACACTCCCTATACTTTCGGGATTAGTGTTGAACCTAAATAAATGTTATTTGGTGTTTGCGTTGAGCATGAATATGATTTGATCATCTTTATTGCAATACAGTTATTCATTTAAAGTCAGAGAATAATTGTTGTTCTGTTTACATGAATAAGACCTTCGATGGTCATACACCCAATGAACATAGTTTGTTGGATCTCGATCGTAGTGATACACATATTTATAATATCGATGCCAAAAGATGAAAAGTTAATAATGATAGTGCAACTTATTTGTGGCACTGCCATTTGGGTCATATCGGTGTAAAGCGCATGAAGAAACTCCATAAAGATGGATTTTCGGAATCACTTGGTTATGAATCATTTGATGCTTGCGAACCGTGCCTTTTGGGCAAGATGACTAAAAACTTATATGCGTTCCAATGAGTGTTGATGCTCGTGGCAAGTATCGTTATTTTCTGACCTTCACAAAATGATTTGAGCAGATATGGGTATATCTACTTGATGAAACATAAGTCTGAAATAATTGAAAGGTTTAAAGAATTTCATAGTGAAGTGGAAAAATCATCGTAACAAGAAAATAAAGTTTCTACAATCTGATCGCGGAGACGAATATTTGAGTTACAAGTTTGGTCTTCAGTTAAAACAATGTGGAATAGTTTCACAGCTCACGCCACCTGGAATACCACAACGTTATGGTGTGTCCGAACGTCGTAACCGCACTTTATTGGATATGGTGTGATCTATGATGTCTCTTATCGGTTTTACCACTATCATTTTGGGGTTGTGCATTAGAGACAGCTGCATTCACGTTTAAAAAGGGCACCATCTAAATCTGTTGAGATGACACCGTATGAACTATGGTTTAGCAGTAAACCTAAGCTGTCATTTCTTAAAGTTTGGCGTTGCGATGCTTATATGAAAAAAGTTTCAACCTCATAAGCTCAAACCCAAATCGGAGAAGTGCGTCTTCATAGAATACCCAAAGTTAACTATTGGGTACACCTTCTATCACAGATCGGAAGGCAAGTTATTCATTGCTAAGAATGGATCCTTTCTAGAGAAGGAGTTTCTCTCGAAAGAAGTGAGTGGGAGGAAAGTAGAACTTGATGAGGTAACTGTACCTGCTCCCTTATTGGAAAGTAGTTCATCACAGAAATCTGTTCCTGTGACTACTACACCAATTAGTGAGGAAGTTAATGATGATGATCATGAAACTTCAAATTAAGTTACTACAGAACCTCGTAGGTCTTCCAGAGTAAGATCCGCACCAGAGTGGTACGGTAATCCTGTTCTGGAAGTCATGTTACTAGACCATGATGAACCTACGAACTATGAGGAAGTGATGATGAGCCCAGATTCCACGAAATGGCTTGAGGCCATAAAATCTGAGATATGATCCATGTATGAGAACAAAGTATGGACTTTGATTGACTTGCTCGATGATCAGCAAGCCATGTTAAATAAATGGATCTTCAAGAGGAAGACGGACATTGATAGTAGTGTTACTATCTACTAAGCTCGACTTGTTGCGAAATGTTTTCAACAAGTTCAAGGTGTTGAATACGATGAGATTTTCTCACTCGTATCGAAGCTTAAGTCTGTCTGAATCATGTTAGCAATTGCCACATTTTAAGAAATCTGGCAAATAGATGTCAAAAATGCATTCCTTAATGGATTTATTAAAGAAGAGTTGTATATGATGCAACCAGAAAGTTTTTGTCAATCCTAAAGATGCTAACAAAGTGTGCAAGCTCCAGCAATCCATCAATGGACTGGTGCAAGCATCTCGGAGTTGGAATATACGCTTTGATGAGTTGATCAAAGCATATGGTTTTATACAGACTTTTGAAGAAGCCTGTATTTACAAGAAAGTGAGTGGGAGCTCTGTAGCATTTCTAATATTATATGTGGATGACATATTGTTAATTGGAAATGATATGGAAATTCTGGATAGCATGAAAGGATACTTGAATAAGATTTTTTCAAAGCAAGACCTCGGTGAAGCTGCTTACACATTGAGCATCAAGATCTATATAGATAGATCAAGACGCTTGATAAGATTTTTCAATGAGTACATACCTTGATAAATTTTTGAAATAGTTCAAAATGGAACAGTCAAAGAAGGAGTTCTTGCCTGTGTTACAAGGTGTGAAGTTGAGTAAGACTCAAGACTCGACCATTGCAGAAAATAGAAAGAGAATGAAAAGTCATTCCCTATGCCTCAGTCATAGGTTCTATAAAGTATGCTATGCTGTGAACCAGACCTATTGTATACCTTGCTCTGTGTTTGGCAAAGGAATACAATTTTGATCTAATAAGTAGATCACTGGACATGGGTCAAGAATATCCTTAGTGAGGACTAAGGAGACATTTCTCGATTATGGAGGTGATAAAAGAGCCCGTCGTAAAAGTTACAATGATGCAAGCTTTTACACCAATCCAGATGACTCTAAGTCTCAATCTGGATACATATTGAAAGTGGGAGAAATTAGCTAGAGTAGCTCCGTGCAGAGCATTGTGGACATAGAATATTTGCGAAATACATACGGCTCTGAATATGACAGACCCGTTGACTAAGCTTCTCTCACGAGCAAAACATGATCATACCTTAGTACTCTTTTGGGTGTTAATCACATAGCGATGTGAACTAGATTATTGACTCTAGTAAACCCTTTAGGTGTTAATCACATAGCGATGTGAACTAGATTATTGACTCTAGTAAACCCTTTGGGTGTTGATCACATGATGATGTGAACTATGGGTATTAATCACATGCAGATGTGAATATTGGTGTTAAATCACATGGCGATGTGAACTAGATTATTGACTCTAGTGCAAGTGGGAGACTGAAGAAGATATGCCCTAGAGGCAATAATAAAGTTATTATTTATTTCCTTATTTCATGATAAATGTTTATTATTCATGCTAGAATTGTATTAACCGGAAACATAATATATGTGTGAATACATAGACAAACATAGTGTCACTAGTATGCCTCTACTTGACTAGCTCGTTTATCAAAGATGGTTATGTTTCCTAACCATGGAAAAAAGAGTTTTCATTTGATTAACGGGATCACATCATTAGGAGAATGATGTGATTGACATGACCCATTCCGTTAGCCTAGCACTTGATCGTTTAGTATGTTGCTATTGCTTTCTTCATGACTTATACATGTTCCTGTAACTATAAGATTATGCAACTCCCGTTTACCGGAGGAACACTTTGGGTGCTACCAAACGTCACAACGTAACTGGGTGATTATAAAGGAGTACTACAGGTGTCTTTGAAGGTACATGTTGAGTTGGCATATTTTGAGATTAGGTTTTGTCACTTCGATTGTCAGAGAGGTATCTCTGGGCCCTCTCGGTAATGCACATCACTATAAGCCTTGCAAGCAATGTGACCAATGAGTTGGTTACGGGATGATGCATTACGTAACGAGTAAAGAGACTTGCCGGTAACGAGATTGAACTAGGTATTGGATACCGACGATCAAATCTCGGGCAAGTAACATACCGATTACAAAGGGAACAACATATGTTGTTATGCGGTTTGACCGATAAAGATCTTCGTAGAACATGTAGGAACCAATATGGGCATCCAGGTTCTGCTATTGGTTATTGACCGAGAATAGTTCTAGGTCATGTCTACATAGTTCTCGAACCCGTAGGGTCCGCACGCTTAACGTTACGATAACAGTTATATTATGAGTTTATGAGTTTTGATCTACCGAAGGAGTTCGAAGTCTCGGATGAGATCAGGGACATGACGAGGAGTCTCGAAATGGTCGAGACGTAAAGATCGATATATTGGACGACTATATTCGGAGTTCGGAAAGGTTCCGAGTGATTCGGGTATTTTTCGGAGTACCGGAGAGTTACGGGAATTCGCCGGGGGGTATATGGGCCTTATTGGGCTATACGGGAATAGAGGAGAGAGGCCAAAAGGAAAGAGGCCTGCGCCCCCCCCCCCTCTGGTCCGAATTGGACAAGGGGGGCAGCCCCCTTTTCCTTTTTCCTCTCCCCCTCTTTCCACTTCTCCTACTCGAACAAGGAAGGAGGGAGTCCTACTCCCGGTGGGAGTAGGACTCCCCTTGGCGCGCTCCCTCCTAGGCCGGCCGCACCTCCCCCTCCCTCCTTTATATACGGGGGCAGGGGGGCACCCCACAACAACACAAGTTGATCTACGGATCATTCCTTAGCCGTGTGCGGTGCCCCCCTCCACCATATTCCACCTCGGTCATATCGTCGCGGAGTTTAGGTGAAGCCCTGCGCCGGTACAGCATCATCATCGTCACCACGCCGTCATGCTAACGGAACTCATCCCCGAAGCTTTGCTGGATCGGAGCCCGGGGATCGTCATCGAGCTGAACGTGTGCTGAACTCGGAGGTGCCGTACGTTCGGTGCTTCGATCGGTCGAATTGTGAAGACGTACGACTACATCAACCGCGTTGTCATAACGCTTCCGCTTACGGTCTACGAGGGTACGTGGACGAACACTCTCCCCTCTCGTTGCTATGCCATCACCATGATCTTGCATGTACGTAGGAAATTTTTTGAAATTACTACGTTCCTCAACAGCTTCAATGACTGAGATTATAATTTGTTGGTGCTCAACAAGGTTTCTGATTCATACTTTTTGCTTTGTGAAAAGATCATCACTTGAACATAAGTAATCATATGACAAAATCTTTATTTGTTGCTGTTATGGAAATAATCATGATGCCTTCCTGTCCGTATTTTATTTTTATCGACGCCTCTACCTCTAAACATGAGGACATATTTATTGTTATCGGCTTTTCGCTTGAGGACAAGCGAGGTCTAAGCTTGGGGGAGTTGATACGCCCATTTTGCATCATGCTTTTATATCAATATTTATTGCATTATGGGCTGTTATTTCACGTTATGTCACAATACTTATGGCTATTCACTCTTATTTTACAAGGTTTACATGAAGAGGGAGCATGTCGGCAGCTAGAATTCTGGGCTGGAAAAGGAGCAAATATTGAAGGTCTATTCTGCGCAACTCCATAAGTCCTGAAACTCCACGGAATATATTAAAATAAATAAAGAAAAATCGTCGCCAAAGATGAAGGCCAGGGGGCCCACACACTCCTCACGAGGGTGGGGGGCGCCCCCCTGGGGCGCGCCCCCCTACCTCGTGGGCCCCCTGGTGGCTCTCCGACGCCCATCTTCTCCTATATGAAGTCTTCCGATGAGAAAAAATAGGAAGCAACCTTTCGGGACGAGACTCCGCCGCCACGAGGCGGAACCTTGGTGGAACCAATCTAGGGCTTCGACAGAGCTGTTCTGCCGGGGACACTTCCCTTCGGGAGGGGGAAATCATCACCATCGTCATCACCAGCGCTCCTCTCACCGGGAGAGGGAAATCTCCATCAACATCTTCACCAGCACCATCTCATCTCCAAACCCTAGTTCATCTCTTGTATCCAATTCTTGTCTCCAAGTCCGGGATTGGTGCTAGTAGGTTGCTAGTAGTGTTGATTACTCCTTGTAGTTGATGCTAGTTGGTTTATTTGGTGGAAGATCATATGTTCAGGTCCTTTATGCATATTATTACCCCTCTGATTATGAACATGAATATGCTTTGTGAGTAGTTACATTTGTTTCTGAGGACAAGGGAGAAGTCTTGCTATTAGTAGTCATGTGAATTTGGTATTCGTTCGATATTTTGATGAGATGTATGTTGTCTAGCCTCTAGTGGTGTTATGTGAACGGCGACTACATAACACTTCACCATTATTTGGGCCTAGAGGAAGGCATTGGCAAGTAATAAGTAGATGATGGGTTGCTAGAGTGACAGAAGCTTAAACCCTAGTTTATGCGTTGCTTCGTAAGGGGCTGATTTGGATCCATATATTTCATGCTATGGTTAGCTTTACCTTAATACTTTTGTTGTAGTTGCGGATGATTGCAATAGAGGTTAATCATAAGTGGGATGCTTGTTCAAGTAAGAACAGCACCCAAGCACCGGTCCACCCACATATCAAATTATTAAAGTACCGAACGCGAATCATATGAGCGTGATGAAAACTAGCTTGACGATATTCCCATGTGTCCTCGGGAGCGCTTTTCCTATTATAAGAGTTTGTCCAGGCTTGTCCTCTGCTACAAAAAGGATTGGGCCACCTTGCTGCACTTTATTTACTTTTGTTACTTGTTGCTCGTTACAATTTATCTTATCACAAAACTTTCTGTTACCACTTATTTCAGTACTTGCAGAGAATACCTTGCTGAAAACCGCTTATCATTTCCTTCTACTCCTCGTTGGGTTCGACACTCTTACTTATCGAAAGGACTACGATAGATCCCCTATACTTGTGGGTCATCAGTGTTCTCTAGTAGCACCGAGCCGATTGTTGCAGATGATTGGCTCCGCAAGACAGCAAGGGAGTTAACCACTGCAGGATGCACAGATGCGGAGAGGGTGCGTTTTGCCGCACATCAGCTGGAAGGACCCGCAGCATCATGGTGGGAGAATTTCACAACCACTTATCCTATTGACACTGTCACATGGGATCAGTTTCAGCAGGCTTTTCGTACTGCCCATGTTTCAGCAGGAGCTATGGCCATGAAGAAGCATGAGTTTTGCAACTTGCGCCAAGGAGGACGGACAGTTGGCCAGTATGTGGATGACTTTTGTAAGCTACCATGTTATGCCCCAGATGACGTTGCTACGGATGCAGCTAAGCAGGAGAAGTTCCTGGAAGGACTGAATGATGATCTGAGCATGCAGTTGATGGTAGCAACCTTCAACAACTACCAGGAGTTGGTAGATCGTGCTCTTATGATTGAAGGGAAGCAACAGCAGATTGAGAACCGCAAGAGGAAGTATGGACAAGGGAAGTACAATTCTGGAGCTCAGTAGAAACCCCATTTTACCCCGAAATTGGGAGGACATTTCCAACATACCCATGGAGGAGGTAGCTCCCACAACCATAATGGCCCCAAGAATGGAAACGAGAATGGAGGAAGCAACGGCTAGAACCGTACCAACCCGTCAACCCCAGCCAAGAGAGACCTGAGCCAAGTCACTTGCTTTAAGTGCCAGAAAAATGGACATTGTGCCAATGAATGTCCTGAAGCCCAGCATGGAAATGGCAATGGAAGCTCAGGGAAGAAGCCAAACCCTTTCAACAGGGGACAGGTGAACCACGTTAATGTGGAGGAGGTTGAAGCCCAGCCAGATGCAGTAATAGGTAAGTTTTTGGTTAAGTCATTTACTGCAATCGTTGCTTTTGATACTGGTGCATCACATTCATACATATCAAGGGGATTTGTGGATAAGTATAAACTGCCCACCAAGGTTCTTAGAACACCTATGTTAGTAAGCTCACCAGGAGCAGAGTGTATGGCCAGTCGAGGATGTTTTCAAGTGCCATTGAGTATAGGTAGGCATGTTTTCCCCTCGGATTTAATCATTTTGGAATCACAAGGCTTGGATGTAATTCTGGGTATGGATTGGCTGTCGATGTATGGAGGAAAAATCGATTGTGCCAGCAAGTCGATTTTGCTTACCACCCCAGAAGGAAGAAGGATCAAGTATGTATCACGGCATGAGCCGAAGAGGACACAAGTAAATTCATTATCAGGAGTTGTGCAGGAGGAAGTACAAGTGGTGAAGGATTTCCCTGATGTATTTCCTGAAGAGTTGCCAGGCATGCCACCGGATAGAGACATTGAGTTTTTTATTGAGCTTTTGCCAGGCACAGGGCCGATATCTAAAAGACCATACCGAATGCCCGCACAAGATTTGGAGTAGATTAAGAAGCAAATAAAGGAGTTATTGGATAAAGGCTATATTCGCCCAAGTTCTTCACCTTGGGGATCACCGGTGCTTCTAGTGGAGAAGAAGGATGTATCATTGAGGATGGTTGTTGATTATAGAGGATTGAATGAAGTGACCATCAAGAACAAGTACCCACTGCCGATGATCAATGATTTGTTTGACCAATTGCAAGGAGCTAAGGTATTTTCCAAGATCGATCTATGATCAGGATACCATCAGTTGAAGATTCGAGAGCAAGATATACCTAAGACAACTTTTACCAATAGGTATGGGGTGTATGAGTATACCGTTATGTCATTTGGTCTGACTAACGCACCTGCGTATTTCATGAACATGATGAACAAGGTGTTTATGGAGTTTTTGGATAAGTTTGTCGTGGTGTTCATTGATGATATTTTGGTTTACTCGAAGAATGAGGAAGAGCATAAGGAGCATTTACGTTTGGTACTGGAGAAGCTCAGAGAACATCAATTATATGCCAAGTTCAACAAATGCGAGTTTTGGTTGAAAGAAGTTGGATTCCTCGGACATGTTATATCCGGAGAAGGAATATCAGTAGATCCCACCAAGGTAGTCACTGTGACAAATTGGGTAGCACCAACAACAATTGGAGAGATCCGGAGTTTTCTTGGGCTGGCAGGATACTACCGGAGATTCATTGAGAATTTCTCGAATATAGCGAAGCCCATGACGGAGTTGTTAAATAAGGATACCAAGTTCAAATGGACTGAGGAATGTGAGGCCAGTTTCCAGGAGTTGAAGAAATGTTTGGTTACATCGCCAGTGTTGATTTTGCCAGATCAGCGCAAGGATTATGAGGTGTATTGCGACGCTTCACGTCGAGGACTTGGAGCAGTGCTTATGCAGGAAGGAAGAGTTGTTTCATATGCTTCAAGACAACTTAAGCCTCATGAGCTAAACTATGCCACACATGATTTGGAGTTAGCATCCGTATTGCATGCATTGAAGACATGGAGACACTTTCTCATCGGAAATCATTATGAGGTGTACACGGATCACAAGAGTTTGAAGTGCATTTTCACGCAGAAGGAGTTGAATTTCAGGCAAAGGAGATGGTTGGAACTCATCAAGGATTATGATATGAGATTGCATTATCACCACGGGAAGGTTAACGTAGTAGCCGATGCGTTGAGTCGTAAGAGCCATGTAAACACACTCATGACCGGAGGATTACCAAAGGAGTTAGCCGAGGACCTTCGCGAACTATGTTTGGAGATAGTTCCGAGAGGCTATATAGCAGCATTGGAGATTCAGTCAACTCTGATGGATAAAATCAGAGAAGCTCAGAAGGCTGACCAGGAGATTGCCTCAATAAAGGAGAAGATGAGCAAAGGAAAAGCTAAAGGATTTCGTGAGGATGAGCATGATACCTTATGGTTTGAGGACCGCGTTTATGTGCCCAATGATGCGGAGATCAGGAAGTTGATTCTACAGGAGGCCCATGATTCACCATACTCGATTCACCCAGGAAATACCAAGATGTATTTGGATTTGAAGGATACTTTCTGGTGGACCGGAATGAAGAAGGATATTGCGGAGTATGTAGCAGTTTGTGATGTATGTCAGAGAGTGAAGGCAGAGCATCAGAAGCCAACAGGATTGTTACAGCCATTGCCAATACCCGAATGGAAGTGGGATAAGCTAGGCATGGATTTTATCACAGGATTGCCCAGGACTCGTTCAGGCTATGACTCGATTTGGGTTGTAGTCGATCGTTTGACGAAGGTAGCTCATTTCATCCCAGTGAAGACCACTTACACCAGTGCTAAGTTGGCAAAGATATACATGAACAGGATCGTATGTTTGCATGGAGTTCCGAGGAGCATTGTATCAGATAGAGGAACCCAGTTTACCTCAAAATTCCGGAATCAGTTGCATGAAACTATGGGTACCAGGCTAGAGTTCAGTACAACCTTTCACCTGCAGACAGATGGACAGACCGAGAGAGTCAATCAGATTTTGGAGGATATGCTGAGAGCTTGTGCGCTAGATTATGGATCTAGTTGGGACGATAATTTGCCGTATGCAGAATTCTCTTACAACAACAGTTATCAATCCAGTCTAAAGATGGCCCCTTTCGAAGCTTTGTACGGAAGGAGGTGCAGGACCCCATTATAGTGGGATGAAGTTGGAGACCATCAGTTGTTTGGATCGGATTTGATTAAGGAGTCTGAACAGAAGGTGAAGTTGATTCGCGATAGGCTCAAAGTAGCCCAGTCCAGGCAGAAGAGCTATGCAGATTCTAAACGCAAGGAGACCCTTTACGAAGTCGGAGACAGAGTTTATCTTCGTGTATCTCTACTTCGGGGAGTTAAGCGCTTTGGAGTTAAGGGAAAGTTAGCACCACATTTTGTGGGACCTTACAAAGTTCTAGAGCGAAAGGGAGAAGTTGCTTACAAATTGGAATTGACCGAAGGATTATTAGGAGTTCACGATGTGTTCCATGTTTCCCAGTTGAAGAATTGCCACGCAGAGATGGCTGATATACCGCTGAGAGATACAGTGCCGCTGGAAGTGATTCAGTTGGGTAGTGATTTGACCTATGAGGAGAAATCGGTCAAGATTCTTGAGTATGCCAGCCGAGTCACCCGCAGCAAGGTTATCAAGTTTTGCAAAGTTCATTGGAGCCACCACACCGAGGATGAAGCCACCTGGGAGCGAGAGGAAGATCTGCTGAAGGACCACCCTCACCTATTTTCTAGCAACCCGAATCTCGAGGGCGAGATTCATCATAAGGGGGGTAGGTTTGTAACATCCCAAATTTTCAATTTGGAATGTTATACATAGATCATCACTGGATATCATATTTTATTGCATTTTGGCTTGATCCGAGAAATTTCACGCAACTCAAGGACCCACCGAGAGAGTTGGGAGTTTCGTTATTTTCATATTTGGGTTTTCTCAAATTTTGAAAATAGGATCATTTGATTTTATTTATTTTATCTTCAATTATTTCTACTATGAAAAATATGAGAGAGGGAATAAAATGACTTTCCCAAAATAAAGAAATATTGGGGATTTGATAATAAAATCAAATAAGATTTTATTTTGGAGTTTATTGCCAATTTATTTGAATATAGGAAAAATGCGCGTTTTTCAAAATTGCATTTAGGCCCCAAATAAATGTTCATCTTAACCGGCTTGATTTTAAGAGTGGGGAAAATTTATTTCAGGATTTTTGGAGTCCGTTCAGTATTTTTTTTGTTTTTCTGCGCGTAATGTTTTTTTTAAAACGAAACCGACTTTGGGCCGTGTTCGGCCAGGACTCCGCCTGGCCGGGGCCTTTATAATGCGCCGCCCGAGCCCACTAGCCGCCAGCCCACCCCTGCCCCAAAACCCTAACCCTAAGCCGTCGCCACTGTCGCGCGCCGCCGCCGCCTGTCGCCGCCGCCTCGGATGCCGCCGATGCCGCCGCCGACCCCGCCGCTCCCTCGCCGGAGTAAGCCGCCGCCTCGCCGCCGGCGGTTTTTCTCGTAAAACCGTTCGGTTTTTCCGCCGGTTTTTCGTTCGTTTTTTAAAATAAAAAACCTTAGATCTTTTTTTTAGGTTTAGTTTATTTAGCGGACGTTCGTCCGTGTGTTCGTTTAAACGAACGGTTTTCGTCGTTTAGCCGCAGACAGCAAACGTTCGTTCTTAGCCTGTTCGACAGTTTTTCTTTTTCTCAGATTTTCCGCGATTATTTCAGATCGCGATTTCTGATTCGATTTTCGTTCTAGTATAACTTTTCGCTCTTTCCGATTAATCAACTCAAACAAGTTTTTGCTTCTGTAAAATTTGACTTAGGTCCAGAATGGTAAACGAAGTTCGTTTCTTTCGCAGTTTGACTTTCGTTGGTTCGTTTGTTTTGATTCTTTTTGCAAACAGGAGTTCTTAAGTTGAACTTTCTGGTTAGATCTTTTATTTGAGTTTTACCTGTGCATTAGATGAGTGCTTATTGTATGCTTGTTTGTTTGCGATAAAGTACCCGGAGTGCGCCGCTTGCTACTTCGAATCGCTAGGTTTCGCGGATCATCAGCAAGGTAAGTTACACTTTGATCATATCCCTTTCATACCCTGTTTTTATGCATTAGTTTCAACCCTCAAACATTGCATGGTTAGGAGTTGATAATATGTGGGTATTGGGAAGTAGTAGATGAGGTTGTACCTATTACCTGTTTTATTATCAAACCCTTGGGAATTACTCTACGTTTGCTTATTATGCCATGCTATGCTAGTAGACGTGGATTGGGTGAGTGTATCCATGACAGATGTGAGTTTGTTTAATTAATGGTTTATTTAAGGTGGCAACTTTAATACACATCTGGGTGGATTGAGGTACCTGGGTATTCCAGGATTGCGTGTTGTTTTTGGACCGCCACCCAGGCTCAAAGGGATCATGAGATTATTCATGCTAGAAACTTCCGTGTGCAACCACAAGCTACTATGGGCTCTAGCATAGTTGATTAAGTCGTGTGAACTCTTACAGTGGTAGACTAGCAGATGTAGGGGGAAGTAGGTGTAACGGTCTACCCATCGTAAGGTGCTAGCGCTTCTGAGAGACTATGTCTCGGTCATCCGTTTCTCAAACACCATGTAGTGCGAGAATCCAAACGGAGGAGATCGAGTCTTGTGGGGAAAAGTGCGCAAACCTCTGCATAGTGTATAAACAAATCATGGTTAGCCGTGTCCCCGGTTATGGACATTTTGAGTATCTAGTACTTGGATTATCATGTGAATCTCATCATGTTACTTTAATTAATATTGTTGGGTTTTAATGAAGATGTTTAATTGGGATTGAGAGGGTGTCTACACTCTCAATGTTTAACAACCACCATGATAGTTAAATAAAATTTATTCCTTTGCAGTAGGGAAAAATTGGCTTTATCCAAAAACTGTAACCATAGAGCTTTCCACCCGCCATATATGCATGTAGTATAGTTTTATTCTTTCATTACTTTCTATGTGTTACATTGCCAGCATATTCCATGTGCTGACCCGTTTCGGGCTGCAACGTTCATGTTGCACACTTTTCAGACGACGAGTAAGGTGCTTTTAGGTCGTGGTTCTATACTCAGTGATGCCATTGGAGTTGATGGACTCACTTATCTTCCAAGCCTTCCAATGTTATAGTTGTTAGATGGCCTTAATCCATATTTATTGTAATAAGTTCTCTTTTGAGACATTCGATGTAATAAGTGTGTGATTGCCACTCTGTTATAAATCCTTCAAGTACTGTGCATGTCAGCGTTACTGATCCAGGGATGACACTGATGCACAGAGATCAGACTGTTTGAGGTCTGGTCGCTACAACTATGGGTGGGCCACTCTTCCGCACATCTTCACAAGTCCATTGTCATCACAATGGACGTCAAGCTTCAAGCATTTGATCTTTTCGTGATGCTTCACTTGAACTTGCACACCACAACCTAACCCCACAAAGAACTCTCACGAAGATCATGGGTTAGTACACAAAGCGTAATTGACAATTCTTACCATACCATGGGATCGCTTGATCCCTCTCGGTACATCTGCTACGCTTTGTGAGTTGATCAACTTGATTCACTCTTGACTTAGTCTTGATCAACCTTGAATCTTTCCAACTCTATTCATTTGGATGATGTCTTGAAGGTAAACATGAATGATCACACAATATTCCTCTTCAAGACATGCTTGCAATAAGCTCAACACTCACATGGACCATCTTTGGATAATTCCTTAATAGAACCTTGGTCAACTCATAAACTCCTTGAAACCAACACACGGACTTCAAGAAAAGCCTATGGACAAATCCTTCAAATATAACTCAAGACAACCATTAGTCCATAGAGATTGTCATCAATTACCAAAACTAAACTTGGGGGCACCGCATGTTCTTTCAATCATGAAGCCAAAGCTTTTGATCTCATTGAGCTTACTGGCCTGTTCACTCCAGGTGAACTCTATGAACCTGGTTGTCAGCTTCACCGCAATGCATTGGAGAGCATCTTTCAGAAGGCAGAGCCCAACATGAGCCAAATGCTGAGCATGATGAAGCCACTGCCACAGGATGCTGAATATCCCAAGGAATTCTTTGTTAAAGACCTAGAGTATCTGCCCCGCACCATCTATCACATCATTAGGCGAACTCTATGGCCCATCAAAGGACATTCTTCCTCAGCAAAGCTTGAAGGTGCAATGAAGACATTCGTCTTCTATATTCTCAATGGCAAAAGCTTCAATGCTCAGGATTTCTTCATTTATCAATTTGCTGCATCTGGCTCAGACATATTTGGATTGAAATTCTATGCTCCATGGGTTATGCGTCTGATCAAGCTTCACTCCGCTGTTAACTGTCAGCCCTCTGCACGCAACCATCTTATATTCCTGCCAGAGGTTGATATGTCAGTCGAAGACATATACCCAGAGCCTGCCAAGGAGACAATATATCTTCACAATGCCGATCATCAAAGTTTCTCTCAGCATGTTGAAGGCATTCAAGCTGCTGCTCGTGTTTATCCGCTTGATGGCAATACTCGTCGTGCTCATACTGAAGCCACAGAAAGCACTATTGCTCAAAGGCCTCGAAAGCGGTCTCTTGTGCTCAATGACCGAGAGCTTCTCGTGGCCTTGCATCAAAAACACGACAAGCATCATTTCTGGCTAAAGCGTCAGATGCAAAGCCTCTTGGTGGATGTCAATCATATTCGCAACCTTGCCACCAAGAATGCCTTTGTCACTCATGAAACTAGTCGGAGGGCATGGAAGAGTTTGACATTGCTCAGTGCTGAAGCTGATCTTCAAGACGATGGCTTCACAGAAAGATTCAAGTTTGACACCACTCCACCCAGGAATGTTGTCTTGCGTCGCACCCCATCCCTTGAAGATTCGGAGTACTCCTCCTCCGCAGCAACTGTAAATGCCAGAGTTCTTGATGACGCCGATGATGCTACTTCACCACCTCCACCTTCGGCACGTATCTACACTGCACCAAGTTCGTCTTCACCACCAAACCTCGACGACGACCCTGCTACCTCACCTACTACTCATGGGAACGAGTAGAGACTATGTCCAAACCTTTTTGGTCCTTACTGACAAAAGGGGAAGAAGCATATGTTGATAGTCTTCAAGCGGGTCCTTATGGATGGTTGCTATATTTTTGCGAAGTGTTTACAACTCTCGCTTTTGGTACATTTGGTTCTTTGGGTTGTAACACTTAAACTCGATGGTCGTCTGCTATTTTTTTCTGATATTCTGTGATGCGATGAAAAATCCCGCATGAAGCCATTCCGCAAACGTCCATTTCTCATTATGCATGTCATTATTTCTATATATCTGTTCATGCATGATGTATTGTCTTCATATGGTGAAGAGGATCTCCACAAGTACAACCTGCCATGTGCATTTGCATTCCAACGCAAAATATCTAATATTCACATCTTCAGGGGGAGCCTTTTTACCATCTATGAAGACAATATCTTAATCCTTTACAATTTCACATACTTTTATCCCCGTTGAAAACTTCAACCAGTTTGTCATCAATCACCAAAAGGGGGAGATTGTAAGTGCATCTAGTGCCACCCCTAGTTGGTTTTTGAGTATTGACGACAGACCTGGTTGAGGGACTAGTGTTTTTGTGAGAATTGCAGGATAACGCAGGTAGTAGTCCCTCATTGATTTGGTTTACCTACCGGAGATGACCCCTAAAAATGTGTGAAGACATTGAAGACAATGGTGATCTGTGAAGCTATTTACATGGAAGACTATGACATGAGAAGACATCGCGTGAAGACTATGGAGCGCGAAGACTTAGTAGTTTCATTGTTTCTTTTCTTCTTTGTTGAGTCATAGGAACCACCGTACTGTTAAGTGGGGTCCAAGTGAACAAAGTCAGAGTGACTGAAGTGATGCTCAACCAAATCCTATGTCTTCAAGCGAAGACATTGAGAGCAAATCTTATCCAGAGTCGGATGAGTCAGCTTTACTTGTAGCCCAAGTCAAGCTGCCGTGTGTGTTTGAAATCTGACCGTTGAGACACGTGCCAGTTCCTTAGTGACCCAGGGTCATTTTAGACAAATCAAGTCGGCTTGCCCAGTGGCTATAAATAGCCCACCCCCTACACCATAAATTGGTGGCTACTCAGAGTTATTGCACGGCTTTTGTCATTTGTGAGCAACCCACCTCCGAAGCTTTTGAGAGAGAATCCTTGCGAGGACAAAGCCTAAACCACCCAAATCCCAAAGAGTGTTTGGCATCACTGAAGTCTTTCTGTCCGCGTGATCTGAAGACTTGTTACACTTGAGGACTGTGAATCCTCCAGCCGGTTAGGCGTCGCGTTCTGAGCATCCAAGAGTCATTGTGAATTGCCAGTGAACGAAGTCTGTGAAGGTTTGGAAGTCTACCTTGAAGACTTACCAGGGTGATTGGGCGGGAACTGAGAGTCCTTAGCTCAAGGGGAATAAGGTGAAGACGCAGTCTTTTGAGTTAAATCTCAGCCTCCCTAACCAGACGTACAATTGTCACAGCAACTGGAACTGGTTGAACAAACCCCTGTCCTCCCGAAGCTAATGGTTCTATCTCTCACTTCTCTTTACTTACAGTTTGTCTTTGTGAAGTCATTGCCTGCTTGCAATATCTGTTTGACTTCACTATGTGACTACTTGTCCTGATTGGCTTCATACTATCTTCCATCCCGATCTTTACTACCTAGCTGCTAATAGTCTTCGTGCTTTCACTTTATTGAATACCTGACTATGGCTTGTCAAGTGTAGTCTACCTTCCACTGCATCCGAATAGTGTCATTTCTATTGTTTGTCTTCGAAACTCCCATCTTTTGAAGACTTTCATAAAAATCGCCTATTCACCCCCCCTCTAGTCGATAACTAGCCCTTTCAATTGGTATTAGAGCAAGGTACTCCCTTATTCTATGTGATTCGGTTTAAAAGTAATCTTCGGAAAGGGTCCCGGCGGACTATCTGTTCCGAATGACGCTAAGGGACACACACCCATGTGGAAGAAGAAATCTATATTTTGGGACCTACCCTACTGGAAAGACCTAGAGGTCCGCTCTTCGATCAGCAAGAAGGAAGCATCTCCATGGGCCATCAAACAGAGGATGTCACTGGGTTTTGTGTTGACTTCATTCCTGACCTTAAGAAGATAGGTCTCCCTCAATCGCGCTATGAGGGGAGACTGGGTGGAAAAGGCACACTAGGAGGGGACTCAATAGTATGTAGGGACGGACATTCTTGGTCTCAAGCACACTACACGGTTCTACAGAATTCTACCTTGGTGACCCCGTATGTCGATGAACACAAGAACATTTTGCGCTCAAAACACCCGGACCAGTGTGAGGACTAGATTACATGTGAACACATCAGGAGTTTCGACAGTTGGTTCCAAACACGTCTCAGGTGTGACAACACTGTTTTCGATGACCTGTACTCGTTGGCGAGGGAACCATCTTCGACTGTAATGACCTACAAAGGGTACGAGATAAATGGGAATACATTTTACACGATCGCTCAAAATTAAAAGAGCACCAACCAAAACAGTGGTGTCCGCTTTGATGCAGCAACCAAGAGGGAATATGACACATATTATGCAGCAACCGTGCTTTTTAACTCCAGCTCCAGGAGGGGAGTGGTGGAGTAGCGGGTCTCCGAACAGGGTCTAAATGTATGTAAATTTCGGTTGAAACTATGTTGAATTTACCCCGTTTAGGGGGTCGGTTAGAACCGATCAAAACTCAGTAGAATATAAATACTTCACTAAAGTTTATTCGGCCGGATCCTCCTCTATTTTTTAGGGATCGGTTGCTTAGTCGTGTGTATTACTCATGTACTCCCTATGTAAAGTAATATACTCCAAAAACTAGAGCGTGACTCTCACGTTTTATTTGGGTGTCAAAACTGATTATGTTTCGAATAGTGCCAGGTGTTGTCTTTTTGTATGGTGCAAAAAATTGACGTATGCTGAATATCGGAGACGTGCCTCGACCGGCCGTGGCCACCACCTCTGCCATCCGCTGGCGGCTAGGTCTCCTGTCGGCTTCCTCTGTCCTCACACCGCTCGCCGTCCATGGGTACTCGGCCACCAACCGCCACTTGCAGCTCCTCCTCCTCCAGCTAGCTCGGCGACCCCCTCCGCACCTGTCAGCCCAGCACGTCCACCTCGGCCCTCTGCTGCTCGCAGGCAGCCACGCCTCTGCCCTAGCCTAGCCTCCTGCACGAACTCCGGCAGCCCTGCCCGGGATCTCCGGGGAGCACGGATCTGCTCATCGCCGGCTCCGCCACCTCCATCACTGCCGTGGACTTCGACCCCGCGAACCGTCGAGGACCTTCGTCATGTACCTTGTCGCCGAAGGCCGTCATGTGGGCGAGTCCACACCGCTGCCCCACAAGACCGCCATTGACATGGATCCCGACCTGCACGTGTTGTATCAGACCTGTTTCGATTTCATCACGTTCTCATATTCCCACCAAAGAAACTTTCCAAATATACTATTAGTACAACATACACGAAGAAATCGGTAGCCAAGTCGGACTCAAAACCATATCGTGGTGATGTTAAAAGCCAACGAAAACGACAGTGCAAAGGCAACGCATCGTGTGGTGGACAAACCGGGAGAAAGAGAGAAGGAAGAACAAGGGAAATAGATTGTAGCACATGGCCATGGACGACGCGGGACGCCGGGATTTGCCCACGGACGTCCTGGTGGAGATCTTGCTGCGGCTGCCCCCGAGCACCCGCCGCCGGGTCCGCCTCGTCTGCAGGCTCTGGCGCGACGTCGTTGACGAGCGCACCTCGGAGATGCAAAGCCGCACCACGGCCCTCTTCTGGGATTCTTGGGGCGCGGTCGCCTACGTCCTCGACGACCTGTCCAAGTCGTCGACAGGGAACTGCAGAGAGCTGTGGAGGCAGGGCAACTACGGAGAACTTGTGGGCACGTCCAACGGCATACTCTGCCTGTGCGACACGGTGCCATCTCGCGGCGCCGTCACCTTGGTCAACCCGGCCACCGGCGAGACGCTGTCAATCCCACAGCTGCCGTGTGCAGGCCAGTTCGGGAATAACTGGTACAAGGCTAGCTTCGCGTACCACCCTACGTCCGGACAGTACAAGGTGGTGCACGTCCCCTGCAGCATTGACCGGATGTCCATGTTCGGTCCCTTACATGTGCTTACACTTGGGGAGGCGTCGTGGCGAGAGGTTCCTGCCGGCCCCGAGCAAGACGGGTGGTGCGAGTGCGACCTCAGCGCCGGCATCGTCAGCGTCGATGGCACTACATATTGGGTCATGAGCTACGGTGCCGCAGCACGGGTCGTATCATTTGACCTTGAGCACGAGCGTGTCACATTCATCAAGGGGCTGCCCACGCATACGGATAACTACCACCTAACTGAGGTGCACGGGAGGCTGGGCCTCGTGACCCGTGACCTTTCAATGACGACGGAGGTGTGGATTTTGGATAAAGGAAGGAAGTGGAGGTGCCGATACAGCCTCAAGCGGCAGGATCTCATGGGGCCACACTTTGCGTACGGCGAGTACGTCTTGACGGAGGAGAAAGGGTGGATATGCAGGCACTATAGGCGGAAAGGCATGTGGTCATCCAACAAGGCGGTGCCGGTGCTGGTCAGCCACAGGGCTCAGGGAATGCTGCTCGCGGAGATACCAAGCAACTGGTGCCGGACATTTCCCTATGTCGAGACAATGGAGCCACTTAGCATTTATGTTGCTAATCGTTAATGTCTAACGAGCATATTGTAAACATAGCAATTACCGTGTTGTTTTCTATTTAGAACTATGTAAGTGCCCGTGCGTCGCAAGGCAGATGTAAATTTTCATGTTTACAATATAATAGAGTGGGTTAAACTAATAATAATATTGTAATGTTTACATTAATATTTAGTAGGTACATGCAGTAAACCATCGTTAGATCTCGGATTTGCACTTGTCTCCACTCAACGCCTTCGAAGGAGAGCAGAACGGTCGCTTGCACTCCATTTTCATTTTTATTTTTGAATGAGGAGAATGCCCCAACTTGTTGTTGACTTGTTTCCATGCCATGCCTTATATTTTCGGTTAATCCAAATGTTCCACGCATTCCATTTCCTTCCATCTATAACAGAACAATATGTTTGGGACATAATTCTTCAATTGCAGCAATGCAAGTACTATGATACAATGGAATCTGTAGTTCCCTCTCCACAAAACAATATTTGTAACAATTAAATGTAACACTAATTATCAGAGGGACTGAGCGCTAATTCAGGTCTTACAAATGTAACACGATGTTACAGGAGCAGCCGATTCCTCTAACTTAGCTCTTGCTAGGTCAGGAGCATACGTTAGCCCATATCCACTGCACGACTACTTTGTACAATTAAATGGTCTACGTATGTTTAAAAAAAAAAGAATCTTCTCGGAAGCTTCATGATTAGAATATATCTTCAGCACAGATGATTATAATGGTCTGCGAAAACTTGCGTTGGAGACATGTGTGAAACTTGTTGATTGTACAAAGCTGTATGGGCCGGAAATCTGAAACTTTATTTTTATGAAGTTCTTCAGTTCCTGTCTGATTTCGGTTCAATGTAAAAGAGCCAACCTTGCTATTTTGTGAACTTCTCTAGTTTTGGATGATTACAGCTGAATGTAAAACAATCAGACCTGCTATTTTGTCAACTGAGCAAGCTATTTTCTTTCTTCTTACGCTCAAAACATAGCAGTAGCGGAAGTAGTACGCTCCTTTTGTAGCAGCAGGAAACATGATCGGGCATGGCCTCTTCACCGCGATCGTCTCTTCTTCATCGACGGTGGGCAGCAGCATGGACCATGTGATCTCTTCTTCTCTCCCTGGCGCCTCGTCAGATTGCTGCGGTGACTGGCGAGTCGTTGGAACACATGCAGAGTGGCAGGTTCATACACCGCCACAGCTGCTGGTTCCTGGCTCCCTGAAACCATCTTCTTCGTTTAACCTGGCGGGCTGTGGCCAAGAAGGTGGCGGTAGCCGGAACAAAAGCTTCGGGTTCGTCGTGCCGGAGGGAAGGGTGCACGGTGGAGGCCTCATGTCGATGCTCCAAGCAGGACACCTGAGAAGCATCATCCACAACCTGGAATCCTGAAAACAACACATCTGCTGTGTGCGCATTGAGCATATTATGATTCTGCGCCTAGCAACCATACGACTCTTGACCAGCATTGGGCTTTGATGTTCTCCTATCCAGTTAATACTGTCAGCATGTAGTCCTTGTGTACAGAGAGCTTCAGTTACTTATTCAGTATGAATTTCTGTCCCTACGCATCGTTCAAAATTTCGAAATCTTCTATATTTGTTGCATCGAACTGTTTCGATTTCATCACGTTCTCGTATTCCCATCAAAGAAACTTTCCAAATAGCAGTACAATAAGAAGTCGGTAACCAAGTCGGACTCAAACCGCATCGTGGTGATGTTAAAGACTGGGCAACCGGAGGAAAAGAAGGCCGAAGAAGGGAAATAGATTGCATTGCACCCATGGCCATGGGCGACGCGGGACGCCGGGAGTTGCCCACGGACGTCGTGATGGAGATCCTGCTGCGGCTGCCGCCGATCTCCCGGCGCCGGGTCCGCCTCGTCTGCAGTCTCTGGCGCGACATCATCGACAAGCACACCACGGAGATGCAGAGCCGCGCCACAGCCCTCCATTGGGATACCTGGGACGCCGTCGCCCACGTCGTCCACGACCTGTCCAAGTCATCGACGGGGAGCCACACAGAGCTGTGGCTTCCAGACAGCATGGCGGCCGACTTCCGGTTCCGGAAGAACAGTAGCCTGCAGCTGATCGGCACGTGCAATGGTCTTCTCTGCCTGTGCGACAACAAGGAGGCACCCGGCGGCGCCGTCACCCTGTTCAACCCGGTCACCGACGAGGAGCTGCCGGTCCCGCGGCTGCCTTGCACACGCCCGTATATCCCGTCTGTGGAGAGATACGCCTGCTGGGAGGACTGGCACGAGGCGTACAGCTTCGCGTACCACCCTACGTCCGGGCAGTACAAGGTGGTGCACGTCCCATGCAGCATCAAAAAGGCATACAAGTTCGACGCTGTGCAGGTGCTCACGCTAGGGGAGGCGTCGTGGCGGGAGGTTTCCGCTGGTCCTGCAGAGGGTGCGAGCTGCAACCTTGGCGCCGGCATACTCAGCGTCGACGGCGCGACGTACTGGGTGATCGAGAGTGCCGGAGCGAGCTGGGTCGTGTCATTTGACCTCGAGAACGAGGTGGTCACCCGTGTCAAGGGGCTACCCGGGCATCCCGCCGGGCCTGAACACTATCACCTAACGGAGGTGCACGGGAGGCTGGGCGTTGTTGTCCGCGGCGTTTCAAGAACGACGGAGGTGTGGGTTCTGGACGAGGGGCGGCGGAAGTGGAGCTGTCAGTACAGCCTTACGCGGCATAATGTCCCGCGGCCACACTTCGTATTTGGAGAGTGCATCTTGACATTGGACGAGAGCTTGATACGCGGGTACTACAACGGGAGCTTGATACGCGGGCACTATAGACAGACAGGCGTGTGGTCATCGTCCAACAAGGCGGTACCGGTGCGGGTCAGCCACCGGGCTCATGGGAAGCCGCTCGTGATAACAAGGGGCGGGAGGGGACGGACATTCCACTATGTCGAGACGACGGAGCCACTTAGAATTTACTATGCGCCGCCAATTGTTAATCGCTAACGAGGATGTCCGTCTCTTCATGACAAATTAGTTTTTCCACTAGACGGGGGGAACGACCCTTGCCGTGTTGTCTTCTTTCTTTTGCGAGGTTGCCGTGTTGTCTTCTTTTTCGAATTGCTATCTTTAGGTGAATGGTTTTCTTGTTGGCTTCCATCATTTTTTGACTTGTGTACAGAGCTTCAGTGTCTTGTTCAGCTGTATTTGAACTGCTACATAACGAACCTGTGCTGGTATGAATTTCTATCCATATACATCATTAGAAATTTTGAAATACTTGTTGTACCAAACCTGTTTCGATTTTATCACGCTCTCGTATTCCCACCTGAATAAGTAAATTTAGCGGAGCCGGTATGTACCGGTGGGAAATCCACTGTCCAACTCAGTTTCATCAAGATCCGCGCAGTCTGACTCGTATAAACACAATAATTCATTCCAGGAGCTATACTTGCAAATACGGCGTGACAGAAAACAGTGAATGGCCGCTTTTTGCACAACAGATAGAGATAGAGAGTTAGAATCGAGAGACCAGGGCTGCATGCATTGTCTCTCTCCATATCCAAATGACATGTATTTAATTTCATCCTAATATTTTAAATGATTGATATATGTTAAATGGAATGTTCATTTTTGAATTTTTTAATATATTTGGAAGTGACAAGATCTTCAGAACAAGATCAATCTTGAATAAATCTGAACTACTTTTTATTTTATACATTTCAGTTATCTTTGAAAAGACTTTCATAAAACATAAAATTGTTTCGCCTTGAAAAGAAATTTCATATATTTGAAATAATCAGTTTCACACATGAAACAATCCATTCCACATATCCGAAATAATCAGTTTCACGTATTAAAAAAGGGACCTACATTGTTGCATAAAACTCACTTCACCCATTTCAGTATATAATTTCACTCATTTAATCATTAACAAAGCGATTTCACACGTTTTGCCAAAAAAATAATTGATTTCAGTCATTTCGATATACCGATTTCAATTATTTCCTAAGAAATTCCACTCGCTTAATAAAACATATTTCGCTCATTATTTCTTTTTTAAATTAATCAGTTTCACATGTTTGAAATAACTAGTTTCAAAATTTTAAAACAACTATTTTCACGTATTTCAAACCAAAAATTTGTGACTTGTGTATTGAAAATGATTTTACTCGTCTTAAAAATTTTGGTTCCATTTATTTCAGAAAACCAATCCCAGTTATTTCAAAATAATATCATCTCAAAGGACAATTTTACTAGTTTCAACACAAGATTTCACCCATTTTAAAAAATAAATTGAAATAATCAGCTTCACATTTTTTAAAATAACTAGTTTCTCATATTTCACACTGAAATACGTTTCTGAATGGCTAGACGCCAGTCGATTGAAAAACGAATTTGGGTCAGTCGATTTTGTTTCAGCCCAACCACCGCCCCCACCAACACCGTTCACCACCACCCCCACCTTGAACCCTAAGATAGATAATGGGGTGATGACGGCGAGCCCCTTCCTTCTCTCCGGCGAGGCCCTTACTTCTCCTTCCTTCATTCAAAATCGACTGACCCGAACTCGAAATTCAGCTGACTGACATGTAGCTAAAGTGAATACGTTTCATATGCATGATTTGTTTCTTGAGAAAAGTGGTTTCAATCATTTCAATAACTGGTTTCAATTATTTCAAAAAGTAAATTAGGAATGAGGGAAATTAAAATTTTGATATGATTGAAACAGCAAAAATTAAACTAGCTCTAATATATTCAAGATTGGTCTTGCTCTAAAGATCATGTGCAGGCTAGTTTTTTTCTAAAAATTAAACTAGCTCTAATAACCGGTGAGACATTGCAAGTTTCGCCGTTGTCGTTTCCCTGTGTAGGCTAGTCAAGAGACGCCTGGAAGAAATGGTACAAGGTCTACAACTTCACGCACCACCCTACGCCCGGTCAGTATAAGGTGGTGCACGTCCCCTGCAGCTTCAACTGGGCACACGTGTTCGACACCGTACATGCGCTCACATTGGGGGAGACATCTGTTGAAAATATGTCCGAGAGACAATAATAAAATGGTTATTATTATATTTCCTTGTTCATGATAATTGTCTATTGTTCATGCTATAATTGTATTGATCGGAAACCGTAATACATGTGTGAATACATAGACCACACCATGTCCCTAGTGAGTCTCTAGTTGACTAGCTCGTTGATCAACAGATGGTCATGGTTTCCTGACTATGGACATTTTGGATGTCATTGATAACAGGATCACATCATTAGGAGAATGATGTGATGGACAAGACCCAATCCTAAGCATAGCACAAGATCGTGTAGTTCGTTTGCTAGAGTTTTTCTAATGTCAAGTATCATTTCCTTAGACCATGAGATTGTGTAACTCCCGATACCGTAGGAGTGCTTTGGGTGTACCAAACGTCACAACGTAATTGGGTGACTATAAAGGTGCTCTACAGGTATCTCCGAAAGTGTCTGTTGGGTTGGCACGAATCGAGACTGGGATTTGTCACTCCGTATGACGGAGAGGTATCTCTGGGCCCACTCGGTAACGCATCATCATAATGAGCTCAATGTCACCAAGTGGTTCGTCACGGGATCATGCATTACGGAACGAGTAAAGTGACTTGCCGGTAACGAGATTGAACGAGGTATTGGGATATCGACGATCGAATCTCGGGCAAGTAACGTACCGATTGACGAAGGGAATTGTATACGGGATTGCTTGAATCCTCGATATAGAGGTTCATCTGATGAGATCCTCGTGGAACATGTGGGAGCCAACATGGGTATCCAGATCCCGCCGTTGGTTATTGGCTGGAGAGCTGTCTCGGTCATGTCTGCGTGATTCCCGAACCCATAGTGTCTACACACTTAAGGTTCGATGATGCTAGGGTTATAAGAAAGTTTTGTATGTGATTACCGAATGTTGTTCGGAGTCCCGGATGAGATCCCGGACGTCACGAGGAGTTTCGGAATGGTCCGGAGGTAAATATTTATATAAGGGAAGTTGTCATACGGTCACCGGAAATATTCGGGGGCATACCGGTATTGTACCGGGGCCACCGGAGGTGTTCCGGGGGTCCACCGGGAGGGGCCACCTGTCCCAAAGGGCCTCATGGGCTGTAGAGGGAAGGGAACCAGCCCCTAAGAGGGCTGGGCGCTACCCCCCCTAGGGCCCATGCGCCTAGGGTTGGGGGGCGGGAACCCTAAAGGGGGCGCCCCCCTTGCTTGGGGGGCAAGCCCCCTCCCCTTGGCCGCCCCCACCCCCTCTAGATCTCATCTAGAGGGGGCCGACCCCCTTCCCCCTTCTCCCTATAAATAGAGGGGTGAGGGGAGGGCTGCAACACCACATCCAATGCGCAGCCCCTCCCCTCCCCAACACCTCTCCTCCTCCACAAGAGCTTGGCGAAGCCCTGCCGGAGAACTACCACTCCATCACCACCATGCCGTCGTGCTACTGTTGGTGCCTTCTTCCTCAACCTCTCCCTCCTCCTTGTTGGATCAAGGTGCGGGAGACATCACCGGGCTGCACGTGTGTTGAGCGCGGAGGCACCGTTGTTCGGTGCTTAGATCGGATTCGGCCGCGATCTGAATCACTACTTGTACGACTCCTCCAACCGCGTTCTTGCAACGCTTCCGACTCGCGATCTTCAAGGGTATGAAGATGCACTCCCTTCTCTCTCGTTGCTAGTTACTCCATAGATTGATCTTGGTGATGCGTAGAAATTTTCTAATTTCTGCTACGATCCCCAACAGTGGCATCATGAGCTAGGTCTATGCGTAGTTTCTATGCACGAGTAGAACACAAGTTTGTTGTGGGCGTCAATTTTGTCAATTTACTTGCCACTACTAGTCTTATCTTGTTTTGGCGGCATCGTGGGATGAAGCGGTCCGGACCAATTTTACACGTACGCTTACGTGAGATAGGTTCCACTGACTCACATGCAGTAGTTGCATAAGGTGGCTAGCGGGTGTCTGTCTCTCCCACTTTAGTCGGATCGGATTTGATGAAAAGGGTCCTTATGAAAGGTAAATAGCAATTGGCATATCACGTTGTGGTTTTGGCGTAGGTAAGAAACGTTCTTGCTAGAAACCTATAGCAGCCACATAAAAACTTGCAACAACAATTAGAGGACGTCTAACTTGTTTTTGCAGCATATGTCGTGTGATGTGATATGGCCATGAAGGATGTGATGAATGAAATATATGTGATGTATGAGATTGATCATGTTCTTGTAATAGGAATCACAACTTGCATGTCGATGAGTATGACAACCGACAGGAGCCATAGGAGTTGTCTTTATTTATTGTATGACCTGTGTGTCATTGAATAACGCCATGTAATTACTTTACTTTATTGCTAAACCGTTAGCCATAGTAGTAGAAGTAATAGTTGGCGAGACAACTTCATGGAGATACGATGATGGAGATCATGATGATGGAGATCATGGTGTCATGCCGGTGACGATGATGATCATGGCGCCCCGAAGATGGAGATCAAAAGGAGCAAAATGATATTGGCCATATCATGTAACTATTTGATTGCATGTGATGTTTATCATGTTTTTGCATCTTATTTGCTTAGAACGACGGTAGCATAAATAAGATGATCCCTCATAATAATTTCAAGAAAGTGTCCCCCTAACTGTGCGCCGTTGCGAAAGTTCGTTGTTTCGAAGCACCACGTGATGATCGGGTGTGATAGATTCTAACGTTCACATACAACGGGTGTAAGCCAGATTTACACATGCAAAAACACTTAAGTTGACTTGACGAGCCTAGCATGTACAGACATGGCCTCGGAACACAAGAGACCGAAAGGTCCAACATGAGTCGTATAGAAGATACGATCAACATGAAGATGTTCACCGGTGAAGACTAGTCCGTCTCACGTGATGATCGGACACGGCCTAGTTGACTCGGATCATGTGTATGTTAGATGACTAGAGGGATGTCTATCTGAGTGGGAGTTCATTAAATAATTTGATTAGATGAATTTAATTATCATGAACTTAGTCTAAAAATCTTTACAATATGTCTTGTAGATCAAATGGCCCATGCTAATGTTGTCCTCAACTTCAACGCGTTCCTAGAGAAAACCAAGCTGAAAGATGATGGTAGCAACTATACAGACTGGGTCCGGAACTTGAGGATCATCCTCATAGCTGCCAAGAAAGCATATGTCTTTGAAGCACCGCTAGGTGAAGCACCTGTCCCAGCGAACAAAGATGTTATGAACGCTTGGTAGTCGCGTGTTGATGATTACTCCCTGGTTCAGTGTGGCATGCTTTACAGCTTAGAACCGAGAGCATATGAGATGTTCCAAGAGCTGAAAATGGTTTTCCAAGCTCATGCCTGGGTCGAGAGATACGAAGTCTCCGACAAGTTCTACAGTTGTAAGATGGAGGAGAATAGTTCCATCAGCGAACACATACTCAAAATGTGTGGGTTGCACAACCGCTGGTCCCAGCTAGGAGTTAATCTCCCGGATGATGCGATCGTTGACAGAATCCTTCAGTCGCTCCCACCGAGCTACAAGAGCTTTGTAATGAATTTCAATATGCAGGGGATGGAGAAAACTATTCCCGAGGTATATTCGATGCTGAAATCAGTGGAGGTGGAAATCAAAAAGGAACATCAAGTGTTGATGGTGAATAAAACCACTAAGTTCAAGAAAGGCAAGGGTGAAAAGGGCTTCAAGAAAGACGGCAAGGGAGTTGCCGCGCGCGGTAAGCAAGCTACCGGGAAGAAGCCAAAGAATGGACCCAAGCCTGAGACTGAGTGTTTTTATTGCAAGGGAAATGGTCACTGGAAGCGGAACTGCCCCAAGTACTTAGCGGACAAGAAGGCCGGCAACACCAAAGGTATATGTGATATACATGTTATTGATGTGTACCTTACCAGTACTCATAGTAGCTCCTGGGTATTTGATAGCGGTGCGGTTGCTCATATTTGTAACTCAAAACAGGAGCTGCAAAATAAGCGGAGACTGGCGAAGGATGAGGTGACGATGCGCGTCGGGAATGGTTCCAAGGTCGATGTGATCGTCGTCGGCACACTACCTCTACATTTACCTACGAGATTAGTTTTCAACCTCAATAATTGTTATTTAGTGCCAGCTTTGAGCATGGACATTGTATCTGGATCTCGTTTAATACGAGATGACTACTCATTTAAATCCGAGAATAATGGTTATTCTATTTATATGAGAGATATGTTTTATGGTCATGCCCCGCTGGTCAATGGTTTATTCTTAATGAATCTCGAACGTAATGTTACACATATTCATAGTGTGAGTACCAAAAGATGTAAGGTTGATAATGATAGTCCCACATACTTGTGGAACTGCCGCCTTGGTCACATTGGTGTCAAATGCATGAAGAAGCTTCATGCAGATGGACTTTTGGAGTCTCTTGATTATGAATCATTTGACACGTGCGAACCATGCCTCATGGGCAAAATGACCAAGACTCCGTTCTCCGGAACAATGGAGCGAGCAACTAACTTATTGGAAATCATACATACTGGTGTGTGCAGTCCAATGAGCGTTGAGGCTCGCGGTGGCTATCGTTATGTTCTCACCCTCACCGATGACTTAAGTAGATATGGGTATGTCTACTTAATGAAACACAAGTATGAGACCTTTGAAAAGTTCAAGGAATTTCAGAGTGAGGTTGAAAATCAACGTGACAGGAAAATAAAGTTCTTACGATCAAATTGTGGAGGGGAATATTTGAGTCACAAATTTGGCACACACTTAAGGAGATGTGGAATCGTTTCACAACTCACGCCGCCTGGAACACCTCAGCGTAATAGTGTGTCCAAACGTCGTAATCGCACTCTATTGGATATGGTGCGATCTATGATGTCTCTTACCGATCTACCGCTCTCATTTTGGGGCTATGCTTTAGAGACTGTCGCATTCACTTTCAATAGGACTCCGTCGAAATCCGTTGAGACGACGCCGTATGAATTATGGTTTGGGAAGAAACCTAAGCTGTCGTTTCTAAAAGTTTGGGGATGTGATGCTTATGTCAAGAAACTTCAACCTGAAAAGCTCGAACCCATGTCGGAAAAATGCGTCTTCATAGGATACCCTAAGGAAACCATTGGGTATACCTTCTACCTCAGATCCGAAGGCAAGATCTTTGTTGCGAAGAACGGGTCCTTTCTGGAGAAACAGTTTCTCTCGAAAGAAGTAAGTGGGAGGAAAGTAGAACTTGATGAAGTACTACCTCTTGAAGCGGAAAGTGGCGCAGCTCAGGAAGATGTTTCTGTGATGCCTGCACCGGCTAGAGAGGAGGTTAATGATGATGATCAAGGTACTTCGGATCAAGTTGCTACTGAACTTTGAAGGTCCACAAGGACACGTTCCACACCAGAATGGTATGGCAACCCTGTTCTGGAAATCATGTTGTTAGACAACGATGAACCTTCGAACTATGAAGAAGCGATGGCGGGCCCAGATTCCAACAAATGGCTTGAAGCCATGCAAGCCGAGATAGGATCCATGTATGAAAAAAAAGTATGGACTTTGACAGACTTGCCCGATGATCAGCGAGCGATAGAAAATAAATGGATCTTTAAGAAGAAGACGGACGCGGATGGTAATGTTACCATCTATAAAGCTCGACTTGTCGCTAAGGGTTATCGACAAGTTCAAGGGGTTGACTACGATGAGACCTTCTCACCTGTAGCGAAGCTAAAGTCCGTCTGAATCATGTTAGCAATTGCCGCATTCTACGATTATGAGATATGGCAAATGGACATCCAAACAACATTTCTTAACGACTTCCTTAAGGAAGAATTGTATATGATGCAGCCGGAAGGTTTTGTCTATCCTAAGAATGCTAACAAGGTATGCAAGCTCCAGCGCTCCATCTATGGGCTGGTGCAAGCATCTCGGAGTTGGAACATTCGCTTTGATGAAATGATCAAAGCGTTTAGGTTTATGCAGACTTATGGAGAAGCCTGCGTTTACAAGAAAGTGAGTGGGAGCTCTGTAGCATTTCTCATATTATATGTGGATGACATACTGTTGATGGGAAATGAGATAGAACTCTTGGAAAGCATAAAGGCCTACTTGAATAAGTGTTTTTCAATGAAGGACCTTGGAGAAGCTGCTTACATGTTAGGCATCAAGATCTATAGAGATAGATCGAGACGCCTCATAGGTCTTTCACAAAGCACATACCTTGATAAGATATTGAAGAAGTTCAATATGGATCAGTCCAAGAAAGGGTTCTTTCCTGTATTGCAAGGTTTGAAATTGAGCTCAGCTCAAAGCCCGACCACGTCAGAAGATAGAGAAAAGATGAGTGTCATCCCCTATGCCTCAGCCATAGGGTCTATTATATATGCCATGCTGTGTACCAGACCTGATGTAAACCTTGCCGTAAGTTTGGTAGGAAGGTACCAAAGTAATCCCGGCATGGAACACTGGACAGCGGTCAAGAATATCCTGAAGTACCTGAGAAAGACTAAGGATATGTTTCTCATTTATGGAGGTGACGAAGAGCTCATCGTAAAGGGTTACGTCGATGCTAGCTTTGACACAGATCTGGATGACTCCAAGTCACAAACCGGATACGTGTATATTTTGAATGGTGGGGCAGTAAGCTGGTGTAGTTGCAAGCAAAGCGTCGTGGCGGGATCTACATGTGAAGCATAGTACATGGCAGCCTCGGAGGCAACACATGAAGCAATCTGGATGAAGGAGTTCATTACCGACCTAGGAGTTATTCCCAATGCATCGGGCCCGATGACTCTCTTTTGTGACAACACTGGAGCTATTGCCCTTGCCAAGGAGCCCAGGTTTCACAAGAAGACCAGACAGATCAAGCGTCGTTTCCACTCCATTCGTGAAATTTTCAAGATGGAGATATAGATATTTGTAAAGTGCATATGGATCTGAATGTCACAGATCCATTGACTAAACCTATTTCGCGAGCAAAATATGATCAACACTAGAACTCTATGGGTGTTCGATTCATCACAATGTAACTAGATTATTGACTCTAGTGCAAGTGGGAGACTGTTGGAAATATGCCCTAGAGGCAATAATAAAATGGTTATTTTTATATTTCCTTGTTCATGATAATTGTCTATTGTTCATGCTATAATTGTATTGATCGGAAACCGTAATACATGTGTGAATACATAGGCCACACCATGTCCATAGTGAGCCTCTAGTTGACTAGCTCATTGATCAACAGATGGTCATGGTTTCCTGACTATGGACATTGGATGTCATTGATAACGGGATCACATCATTAGGAGAATGATGTGATGGACAAGACCCAATCCTAAGCATAGCACAAGATCGTGTAGTTCGTTTGCTAGAGCTTTTCTAACGTCAAGTATCATTTCCTTAGACCATGAGATTGTGTAACTCCCGGATACCGTAGGAGTGCTTTGGGTGTACCAAACGTCACAACGTAACTGGGTGACTATAAAGGTGCTCTACAGGTATCTCCGAAAGTGTCTATTGGGTTGGCACGAATCGAGAATAGGATTTTTTACTCCGTATGACGGAGAGGTATCTCTGGGCCCACTCGGTAACGCATCATCATAATGAGCTCAGTGTCACCCAGTGGTTGGTCACAGGATCATGCATTACGAAACGAGTAAAGTGACTTGCCGGTAATGAGATTGAACGAGGTATTGGGATACCGATGATCGAATCTCGGGCAAGTAACGTACCGATTGACAAAGGGAATTGTACATGAGATTGCTTGAATCCTCGACATCGTGGTTCATCCAATGAGATCATCGTGGAACATGTGGGAGCCAACATGGGTATCCAGATCCCGCTGTTGGTTATTGGCCGGAGAGCTGTCTCGGTCATGTCTGCGTGATTCCCGAACCCGTAGGGTCTACACACTTAAGGTTCGATGACGCTAGGGTTATAAGGAAGTTTTGTATGTGATTACAGAATGTTGTTCGGAGTCCCGGATGAGATCCCGGACATCACGAGGAGTTCCAGAATGATCCGGAGGTGAAGATTTATATATGGGAAGTTGTCATACGGTCACCGGAAATATTCGGGGGCATACCGGTATTGTATCGGGACCACCGGAGGGGTTCCGCGGGTCCACCGGGAGGGGCTACCTGTCCCGGAGGGCCTCATGGGATGTAGAGGGAAGGTAACCAGCCCCTAAGAGGGCTGGGCCCCACCCCCCAGGGCCCATGCGCCTAGGGTTGGGGGGAACCCTAAAGGGGCGCCCCCCTTGCTTGGGGGGCAAGCCCCCTCCCCTTGCCCCCCCTCTAGATCTCATCTAGAGGGGTCCGGCCCCCTTCCGCCTTCTCCCTATAAATATTGGGTGAGGGGAGGGATGCAACACCACATCCAAGGCGCAGCCCCTCCCCTCCCCAACACCTCTCCTCCGCAAGAGCTTGGTGAAGCCCTGCCGGAGAACTGCCACTCCATCACCACCACGCCGTCGTGCTACTGTTGGAGCCTTCTTCCTCAACCTCTCCCTCCTCCTTGCTGGATCAAGGTGCGGGAGACGTCACCGGGTTGCACGTGTGTTGAACGCGGAGGCACCGTTGTTCGGTGCTTAGATCGGATTCGGCCGTGATCTGAATCGCTACGTGTATGACTCCTCCAACCGCGTTCTTGCAACGCTTCCGACTCGCGATCTTCAAGGGTATGAAGATGCACTCCCTTCTCTCTCGTTGCTAGTTACTCCATAGATTGATCTTGGTGATGCGTAGAATTTTTTTAATTTCTGCTACGATCCCCAACAACATCATGGCGGGATGTTCCTATAGGCCCCAAGCACGACGGGTGGTGCGAGCACGACCTCAACGATGGCACTACATATTGGGTCATGAGCTACAAGCCTACGACACCGCAGCGCGGGTCGTGTCATTTGACCTCAAGCACGAACACACCACCTCCGTCAAGGGGTGATACGTCTCCAACGTATCTATAATTTATGAAGCATTCATGCTATTTTATTATCTGTTTTGAATGTTTATGGGCTTTATTATACACTTTTATATTAGTTTTGGGACTAACCTATTAACCGGAGGCCCAGCCCATATTGCTGTTTTATTGCCTATTTCAGTATTTCGAAGAAAAGGAATATCAAACGGAGTCCAAACGGAATGAAACCTTCATGAGCGTGATTTTTGGAAAGGATATGATCCGGGAGACTTGGTGTTGAAGCCAGGGAAGGTTCGAGGAAGCCAGGAGATAGGAGGGCGCGCCCACCCCCATGGGCGTGCCCCCTGTCTCCTAGGCCCCTCGAGGCTCCCCCGACCGACTTATTTTGCCTATATAAGTCCACGTACCCTAAAAACATCGAAGAAGAAGATAGATCGGGAGTTCCGCCTCCGCAAGCCTCTGTAGCCACCAAAAACCTCTCGGGAGCCCGTTCCGGCACCCTGCCGGAGGGGGAACCCATCACCGGTGGCCATCTTCATCATCGCGACGCTCTCCATGACGAGGAGGGAGGAGTTCAACCTCGGGGCTGAGGGTATGTACCAGTAGCTATGTGTTTGATCTCTCTCTCTCTCTCTCGTGTTCTCTCTATGGCACGATCTTGATGTATCGTGAGCTTTGCTATTATTGTTGGATCTTATGATGCTTCTCCCCCTCTACTCTCTTGTAATGGATTGAGTTTTCCCTTTGAAGTTATCTTATCGGATTGAGTCTTTAAGGATTTGAGAACACTTGATGTATGTCTTGCCGTGCTTATCTGTGGTGACAATGGGATATTCACGTGATCTACTTGATGTATGTTTTGGTGATCAACTTGCGGGTTCCGCCCATGAACCTATGCATAGGGGTTGGCACACGTTTTCGTCTTGACTCTCCGGTAGAAACTTTGGGGCACTCTTTGAAGTACTTTGTGTTGGTTGAATAGATGAATTTGAGATTGTGTGATGCATATCGTATAATCATGCCCGCAGATACTTGAGGTGAAAATGGAGTATCTAGGTGACATTAGGGTTTTGGTTGATTTGTGTATTAGGTGTTATTCTAGTATGAACTCTATGATAGATCGAACGGAAAGAATAGATTCGTGTTATTTTACTACGGACTCTTGAATAGATCGAGCAGAAAGAATAACTTTGAGGTGGTTTCGTACCCTACCATAATCTCTTCATTTGTTCTCCACTATTAGTGGCTTTGGAGTGACTCTTTGTTGCATGTTGAGGGATTGTTATATGATCTATCTATGTTATTATTGTTGAGAGAACTTGCACTAGTGAAAGTATGAACCCTAGGCCTTGTTTCCTACCATTGCAATACCGTTTCTGCTCACTTTTATCACTAGTTACCTTGCTGTTATTATAACTTCAGATTACAAATACCTTTATCTACTATCCATATTGCACTTGTATCACCATCTCTTGGCCTAACTAGTGCACCTATACAATTTACCATTGTATTGGGTGTGTTGGGGACACAAGAGACTCTTTGTTATTTGGTTGCAGGGTTGTTTAAGAGAGACCATCTTCATCATACGCCTCCCACGGATTGATAAACCTTAGGACAGCCACTTGAGGGAAATTTTCTACTGTCCTACAAACCTGTGCACTTGCAGGCCCAACAACGTCTACAAGAAGAAGGTTGTGTAGTAGACATCAAGCTCTTTTCTGGCGCCGTCTAAAAGAGCTTGATGTCTACTACACAACCTTCTTCTTGTAGACGTTGTTGGGCCTGCAAGTGCACAGGTTTGTAGGACAGTAGCAAATTTCCCTCAAGTGGATGACCTAATGAAAGATCGTGGATGTCGCCTAGAGGGGGGGGGTGAATATGCGCTTTAAATAATTATGGCTTAGTGTTGAACAAATGCGGAATAAACCTAGCGGTTAATTTGTCAAGCACAAAACCTAAAACAACTAGGCTCACCTATGTGCACCAACAACTTATGCTAAGCAAGATAAGTAACTATGTGATAGCAAGATATATGACAAAGAACAATATGGCTATCACAAAGTAAATTGCATAAGTAAAGGGCTCGGGTAAGAGATAACCGAGGCACGCGGAGACGACGATGTATCCCGAAGTTCACACCCTTGCGGATGCTAATCTCCGTTTGGAGCGGTGTGGAGGCACAATGCTCCCCAAGAAGCCACTAGGGCCACCGTAATCTCCTCACGCCCTCGCACAATGCAAGATGCCGTGATTCCACTAAGGGACCCTTGAGGGCGGTTACCGAACCCGTACAAATGGCGACCCTTGGGGGCGGTCACCGAACCCGTACACTTTGGCAACCCTTGGGGGCGGTCACCGGTACCCGTCAAATTGCTCGGGGCAATCTCCACAACCTAATTGGAGACCCCGACGCTTGCCCGGAGCTTTACACCACAATGATTTAGCTCCAAGCACCACCAACCGTCTAGGGCGCCAAAGCACCCAAGAGGAACAAGCTCAAGGGCACCTGTCAGTGTCAAAACCAGCGGATCTCGGGTAGGGAGTCCCGAACTGTGCGTCTAGGCGGATGGTAACAGGAGACAAGGGACACGATGTTTTTACCCAGGTTCGGGCCCTCGCGATGGAGGTAAAACCCTACTCCTGCTTGATTAATATCGATGATATGGGTAGTACAAGAGTAGATCTACCACGAGATCAGAGAGGCTAAACCCTAGAAGCTAGCCTATGGTATGATTGTTGTTCGTCCTACGGACTAAAACTCTCCGGTTTATATAGACACCGGAGAGGGCTAGGGTTACACAGAGTCGGTTACAATGGGAGGAGATCTTCATATCGTATCGCCAAGCTTGCCTTCCACGCCAAGGAAAGTTCCATCCGGACACGGGATGGAGTCTTCAATCTTGTATCTTCATAGTCCGGGAGTCCGGCCAAAGGTCTTAGTCCGGCCATCCGGACACCCCCTAATCCAAGACTCCCTCAGTAGCCCCTGAACCAGGCTTCAATGACGACAAGTCCGGTGCGCAAGTTGTCTTCGGCATTGCAAGGCGGGTTCCTCCTCCGAATATTTCATAGAAGATGTTTAACACCAGGATAGTGTCCGGCTCTGCAAAATAAGTTCCACAGTCCACCGTAGAGAGAATAATATGTGCACCAATCAGATCTGTGGACGTATTCCATGACGTCACGGCCAGGCTTTTACTCGAATCATTTTACTGTTCCACCCCAGCGCGCTTAGCGAGGCGGTTTTGTTGGCACGTCTTGTCAAAACAGAGATCGTGTCCCCTTATTCCGGGATTCTTATCAATACGGGCGTGGGTAACCCAACCGTGCCTTTGGTATGACTCCCTAATTGAAAGCGAGTCTCAAACTGTTACGGGGAGGGCTCTTGGTATTCACCTCCTTTATAAAGGAACCAAGGACCGGCTCCCTTCTTTTCAAACCAATCAAATCCGCCCCTCGCTTCGAGTTCCAACACCCAAAGCTCTAGTTTTAGGAGCTTCGGACTTTTGACGATGTCCGGCTCCGACCTTCAAGGCTGGTGGATGCCTTCCTCCATTACGGAAGAAGATGTGCGAAAGCTGAGAGATGTCAGGTATCTAACCGGCGAAATCTCGCATAGACTGCCTGCTCAAGGGCAAGCTATTCCCACTCCCCAGCCCGGTGAAAGCGTGGTGTTCGCATCTCACTTCCTTCGGGGGCTAGGCTTCCCGATCGATCCCTTCGTGAGGGGGCTTATGTTTTACTATGGGCTGGAGTTCCACGACCTAGCTCCGGAGTCCATCCTCCAGATCTCATCATTCATTGTCGTGTGCGAGGCCTTCCTCCATATCACTCCTCACTTCGGATTATGGCTAAAAACCTTCAAAGTGGAACCAAAAATGATCGAGGGGCAGCACGCTGAGTGCGGAGGAGCTATAATAAGCAATATGGACGACGCTCCATGGTCCGAAGGCTCTTTTCAAGAGTTGCTCGACTTATGGCAACGGGACTGGTTTTACATCACAGCCCCCAGGGGCACCACATGGGTGGCACCTCCTACTTTTCGCTCGGGTCCCCCACCACGGCTGGCATCATGGGTTAATGAAGGACTTATCTGGGGGCCGCCCAAAGACGTGCCCTTGCTGCAGGGCCGTATTCGAGATCTTCTAGAAAGAGATATCAATTTGACCGTAGTGGCGCAAGTCATGGTGATTCGCCGCACACTGCCCTGCAAACGTCGATCTCTCCGCCTGTGGGAGTTTAATCCGGAGGGACCGTGAGTCCTACAACATTTCATGGGAATGACACCCGTGGAGATGTACAAATTGTTCTTCGGATCACAAGCAAGGTGTCCGGATTTGTCCGAGGACGCAGGTCTGAGCTGCTATCGCCCGGATGCTAAAGTAAGTAGCCCCGTATTTGGACACACCATCCATATTTTTATCAAAATTACCCTTTAGCAGAGTTATCCTTTGAACAGGAGTGGATAGAGAAGGCAAAGCTTATCAGGTGTCCAGCCCCCCTGCCCGAGACCGTGCCGAATCCCATGCTGACCAGGATGCTGGAGGTCGCGCTTTCGGCGGAAGGCGAAGGGGGGAACCAAGGAGCTACCGCCTCCGCGAAGGAGGCTGTTAGGAAGGGAAGAATCGAAAATTCCCCCGACCAGGGAAAGAACAGGACTGTCTCTGAAGACCCGGAGGTGATAACCTCAAAACGGGGGAAGAAATCTTCGCCAGAGGGTTCGGCACCGGAGAACGCCCCGGCCGAATCGCCCCCTAAAGGGGACCCGCTCTCCCTTGATACATAAGTGAAGGGAGGGGTTCCATAATGAATCACACTCCTGTTTTATTCCTGAGGAAAATAACCGAAACATTATCTTGCAGTTCGGATCTCAACCCTTCTCAGCAGAGCTCATCTTCAGGGGATCTTCGTCCAGAGATGATAGAGAGCGAAACGCCTCCCCTTGTTGCACCATCTCACGAGGCTGGCGACCCCGAGGTATTGTCCCGGAGGGTTTTTCCAAGTCCGTACCCTGCACAAGGTCGTCAGGCTAGTCCGGCACCCTCTGGTGTGCCGTCGGAGGGGCTGAAGGATCTGCTTGGTAGGGCGTCCATCTCAGAAGAACACCGTATGTTGATGAGCACGGTGATTGGAAGGATTTCATCCATGGAAAGCGGATTGTACGAGGCTGTCAGGAGTTTACTAACAGGCTTTGAGGTACGTAAAAAGGTGTACCTTTTGGTAGAGCCGCATATTAAATGTGCCCTGTATGAATAGTAGCCCCTGAGACTCTGTGTGTCATCACGAGTGATGGTGCACAGAGGATCATAACCCCGGGTATAATATGTCGCCTATTCCATGAAGGTGGCGAGGAGTTCGGTGGCTAGCCGGACTGATGAATCTGCCGAACTAAAGCGGCAACTTGACGTAGCAGATGCCGACATCGCGCTTGTAAATAAGCGGCTAGACGAGGCTCAAGGTATGTTCCAAAGACACCCGGTAATAGGAGCTCGATTCTCGGGCCTTATATATATATGCTTTATGTAGATGGTGTTGCTGCCGTGGAGAACCTTCAGGCGGAACTTGCCCGAGCCAAGGAGCAAGCAAGGAAAAGTGATGCGGCTGCCGTTAAAGCGGCTGAAGAGCTAAAAGCCGAATAGGCTGCTCACTGCCAGAGCAAGAAGGTAATAGCCGAGATGGCCATAAAATTGAAGGATGCTACCGACCGCTGTAAATTTCTTGAACAAGAAGATAGGGCGGCTTAGAAGGACCTTGAAAAGATCACTGCCGAAGCCAAGGATACTCGCTCTGCAATGAGAGCGATGAAGGAGGAGCTGCGTCAGGCCGGAGATATCACGGCTGGAAAGCCTTATATGCTACGGATGAAGTTCGGAGACCCCAAGTATGCTCCGTTAGACCGGCAGTGGAGTGCGGAAAACGCTTATCTGGATTTGGCAGCAAGTGCGGCGGACGCGACCGAACACTTCCGCAGCCGAGGTGACCATGGATTGGAAGAGCTTTTTTGGTCTCGGTTCCACAATCCAGAATGCCCACTGTCAGTATCCGACCATTTGGCCGCCTGGGCGGAGCTGAACAGGTTATCCGGACTCGCCATGAGGTATGTTGCGAGTCGTCTGTGGCCGGAGCAGCTGGAGCCGAAGAGTTATTTTGGCTTGGTGCAACAGTTCCTTGGTTCGGTGCCGCATGCTGGTGCAATGAAGAGGTCGGCGTGCATAGAGGGCGCACAGATGGCTCTTGCCCGTGTCAAAACATACTGGGCAGATATGAAGGCCAGTATTGTTGCGTCCCGGGATTCGGACAAAAGCCGAGTAGCTGCCAAGCACTATTTTGAGGAAGTTCTTCCTGGCGCTCGTATAATAGAGTCGCAGTGCTCGAAGGATGTTGTGTTCGAATAGCTTATACTATTTGTAAAACAAATTTTTTTCTGAAAAAAGCTTTTTATACTTGTGCTTGCAAGAATCATGATGCCTCCTGTGCGGCCGTTTAATGTATATATTTGTATATAACCTGAAAGATGGCAGTCGTTGGCTTCATCCCCCACGCATAGAATGCGGGGGTGTTTGCAAAAAGGCGCCTTCTCACACTTAATCCAATGTCTTGGTCCTACAAAGGAGGTGGTGGCACGGCGAACTAGGCAACCGGACTATAATGCTTTATCACTTTCACTTAGCCATAGGAGTTTGACAGTGGGGCTATTAAATAGCCCCTAGGGGCACCACGCTCGCTCGAATTCGGGGCGCGAGTGTGCCTGACCGGGAAGCGGCCCTTCATTAATGCGGGGGAATCCTAAAGATTCCGAAAGTCATCAAGTGGTTGACCAGTCTCTCGCTATATCATGACAGTCAGTTTTCGGCTTTCTCTACTGAGGTGCTCACCTGGCCGAACCGGGGCACAATCGCAGTAGTTCTCCTGGTGCCGCGTTAGCCGATATAACGGAACGTAAGGCAGCAAAACACATGAGCCGGGCAAACCCAACATTTGACCAAAGACATGATTCGGAGCTGATGCATATAGGGCCAAACTCGCGATGCCGAACACTCCCTAAGGTATTCGGTCTTTATGAGGACGGGCCGAAATAGAGCCCTTGGTAAAAAAGCCCCAGGTGTCTAGGTACGCGCAAAAATTCCGGCGTGGCCACATGCCAAGACGCCAGCCTCCTCCTCGGTTATAGAGAAAACCGGGGGATGTTATCAACAAGAGACAGTAAAAAAGGTTTACGCAAGGTCTTAATCTGAAAAGAATCCTTGAAACGGCTCCCTGCTGCACGTCTGCGTCTGTGTCTCCGTTGTGCCGTATCCTGGACGGGCGTAGCATGATGTGCGTCTGCGAAAGAGAGGAACTTAGTAAAAAACAAGCGTGCGAGAAATCTATATTAAAATAAACAAAATATACTTGGAGCAAGAGTTGAGCCGTATTGTCTCCGGGCGTGAGCACACGGAGCCCCTTGTACGGGGTTATGTGGCTATTAAGCATGTTTACGCCGGACTCGTCGAGCCGTGTCCGGGATAGTAGGGCTGGATTTGTGGGCGGCTGTCCAGGCGGCCGCACCTTTGCCCGTACTTTGGGGGTCAATTTATGTTCCCCTGTAATGAAATGATGCCCTTTGGGCCGGGCATTTTGAGTGTAAGGGATGCGTAATGCGGTATTGCGTTAAAGCGGGCGAAAGCTTCACGTCCCAGTAGCGCTTGATAGCGACTTACGAATGGGGCGATGTGGAATGTTAGCTTTTCGCTTCGGAAGTTGTCGGGTGATCCGAACGTGACTTCTAACGTAAGGGAACCCATACTTGAGATATCCGGGCCTGGCGTGACTCCTTGAAAGGAAGTGTTGCCAAGGTGGATTATAGCTGGGTGTACCCCGAGTTTGCGGACTGTGTCCTGATATAACAGGTTCAAGTCGCTGCCGCCGTCCATAAGGGCGTTTGTAAATTGGAGTCCGTTAATAATTGGATTTACGACCAAGGCAGTCCAGCCTGCGTTCCGGTCTCCTTTGGAGTAATCCTGATGATCGAAGGTGATTGGTTGTAACAACCAGTGGCGTTGCTCCTCTGGGGATGGCCGTACGGCGCGTGTCTTCATAGGTGCTGTTCTGCTCTTCCCTTTTGTCACATGAAGTAGATTTACTGTCTTGACTTCTTGTGGGAACTTCTTTTGTTCTCCGGTGTTCTACTTGTGGGGTGCATCGTCATCCTCGCTTGGTGTGTCGAGCCCCTTGTGTTCGGTGTTGAGTTTACCGGACTGCTTAAAGACCCAACAATCTCTGTGGGTATGGTTTGCAGGTCTCCCAGGAGTGCTGTGGATTTGACATATTTTGTCCAAGATTTTGTTGAGGTTGGATAGCTCGTCCCTATCGTCTTTGGGGGCGGCTTTTTCTGATGTTGCCGAGAGCTTTTGAATCCGGCGTTTACTGCCGTGCTCATCGGGCTGTTGTCCTTGATCCGGCGCGGTTCTTTGTTATGGCGCGGCTTCCCGTTCCCATCTCTGGGTTCGGACGTATTCGGGTCGCTGTTGCTGCTTCTTGCCAACCAGCTATCCTCTCCTGCACAAAAGCGGGTCATGAGGCTTGTTAACGCGGCCATTGTTCGCGGTTTTTCTTGGCCGAGGTGTCTGGCGAGTCATTCGTCTCGGATGCTATGTTTGAAAGCTGCTAGGGCCTCTGCGCCCGGACAGTCGACTATCTGATTCTTTTTGATAAGGAATCTGTTCCAGAGCTTCCGGGCCGACTCTCCGGGCTGCTGAGTTATATGACTCAGATCATCCGCATCCGGGGGTCGGACATAGGTCCCTTGAAAATTTGCCTGGAAAGCATCCTCAAGCACTTCCCAACTTCCCATGGTGTTTTCGGGAAGGCTTTTAAGCCAATGCCGGGCTGGCCCTTTGAGCTTAAGGGGTAAGTATTTTATGGCGTGGAGGTCATCTCCTCTGGCCATGTGTATGTGGAGGATGTAGTCCTCGATCTAGACTCCAGGATCTGTTGTTCCGTCGTATGCTTCTATGTTCACGGGCTTGAATCCGGCTGGAAATTCATGGTCCAGCACCTCATCGGTAAAACATAGGGGGTGTGCGGCGCCCCTGTATTTAGGCGTGCCGCGATGTTCGAGTATTTTTTGCATTGCATCACTCACTGGAGCTTGCTTTCTTGGCCTATAGATGGATCTGGTTGGGCCAGTTTTTTGATGCGAATTATTGGACGGATTGCGCGCCGTATTGAGTGCGGCGTCCTTTGATGCGTGAGATTGATCGTAGGGTTGTCTATCCGACCTTGTGGCTTCCTTATTTTTTGACTTGTGGGGGCTTTATGGCCTCTTCATCAAATTCCGGTAGTAGTTTCTTCTTCGGATAGCTCTTTGTGTGACGATTGTTGCCGTACTTGTGTGCGGTATTGAGTACTTTGCCCCATCTGATCCTGAGTGCATCTTCCGCTGTTTTGAGCCTCCGCTTCTGCTTTTTCAGGCTACGTGCAGTGGCAACGAGCCTTTGGTGGAGGTTCTGATGTTCCAGCAATTTGTCTGGCGTGAGGTTGTCCGGGCTATTATCTTTCCCAGGGATTGGTTGTTCGGATTGTCCGCCCTGTTTGGGCGGATGCTCGACGGCATGTTCGTCTTCCATTGATTCACCCTGCTCTATGACTGGGTCTTTGTCGAGGTGGGGCTTGGCCTTGTGCTTACGCCGCCGCTTTGATTGTTTTTCGAGGGAGCGATCCCTGGCCGCGTCCTTTTGATCCTCGTTGTCATTTCCGTTAGGTGTGTCCACCATGTATACATCGTATAATGAGGTGGCTTTTCGGCGCCCTATAGGTGATGGTTCCTGTTCGTCTCCTTGATTGGCGTCCATATCGTCGATGTCTTCGGAGTCGAAATCGAGCATGTCGGTTAGATAGTCTACAGTGGCTACCAAGTGGGTGGTGGGTGGGGTTCGAATTTCTTCGTCGTCTGCATCCCAACCATGCTGACCGTAGTTCGGCCAGCGCTCTCCTGACAAAGAGAGAGACTTTAGTGAATTCAGGATGTCGCCAGAAGGCGAGTGCTGAAAGACGTCCGCGGCGGTGAACTCCATGACCGGAGCCCAATCGGGCTTGATCGGAAGAGGTGCGGGATATACGGAGTCCGGAGCGGAGTCCGGGACCTTGGAGTCACGGGCCTTGCGAAGGACCAGGCTGGTATCCGGCTCTATCGCCATAGAGATTGCAGCTTCCGGGGCGGCGTCCAACCGTCCATCCCCGACTAGCGCAGTGGGCTCCGAGCTAATGGTTGGAGCGGACACTTGAGCGACGCTCTGAGCGTTGTCCGGCGGTAGAGCTAAATCGTGCCCATCGTGACAGTGCGGCGTGCCCGGTCGTGGCTCGAATCTGTTGAAGATCAAGTCCCCGCGGATGTCGGTCGTGTAATTCAAGCTTCCAAACCTGACCTGATGGCCAGGGGCGTAGCTTTCGATCTGCTCCAGATGGCCAAACGAGTTGGCCCGCAGTGCGAAGCTACCGAATACGAAGATCTGTCCGGGGAGAAAAGTCTCACCCTGGACCGCATCGTGATTGATGATCAAAGAAGCCATCGGGCCTAAAGGCGATGACACAGAGGAACTCTCAATGAAAGCACCAATGTCGGTGTCAAAACCGGCGGATCTCGGGTAGGGGGTCCCGAACTGTGCGTCTAGGCGGATGGTAACAGGAGACAAGGGACACGATGTTTTTACCCAGGTTCGGGCCCTCACGGTAGAGGTAAAACCCTACTCCTTCTTGATTAATATTGATGATATGGGTAGTACAAGAGTAGATCTACCACGAGATCACAGAGGCTAAACCCTAGAAGCTAGCCTATGGTATGTTTGTTGTTCGTCCTACGGACTAAAACTCTCCGGTTTATATAGACACCAGAGAGGGCTAGGGTTACACTGAGTCGGTTACAATGGGAGGAGATCTTCATATCGTATCGCCAAGCTTGACTTCCACGCCAAGGAAAGTTCCATCCGGACATGGGACGGAGTCTTCAATCTTGTATCTTCATAGTCCGGGAGTCTGGCCAAAGGTCTTAGTCCGGCCATCCGGACACCCCCTAATCCAGGACTCCCTCAGCACCACCCAAGAGTAATAAGCTTCTCAACTTGAAACTTCCACATATCACCGTGGAGAACTCAAACTGATGCACCAAATGCAATGGCAAGGGCACATGGAGTGCCCAAGTCCTTCCCTCCCAAATCCCACCGAAGCAACTAATGCTAGGGAGGAAAATGAGAGGAAGAACAAGAAGGAGAACACCAAAAACTCCAAGATCTAGATCCAAGGGGTTCCCCTCACATAGAGGAGAAAGTGATTGGTGGAAACGTGGATCTAGATCTCCTCTCTCTTTTCCCTCAAAAACTAGAAAGAATCCATGGAGGGATTGAGGGATAGCAAGCTCGGAGAAGGTCAACAATGGGGGAAGAACACGAGCTCAAAGGATAAGGTTCAATGGGGAAGAAGACACCCTTTTATAGGTGGGGAAAAAATCCAACCGTTATGCTCACAGCCCGCACAGAGCGGTACTACCGCTCCAAGGAGCGGTACTACCACTAGGGCGGTAGTACCCCTTTGAAAAACAACAGCGAGGAGGAAAAAGGCCAGTAGAACCGCTGGAGCGGTACTACCGCTCAACCTCACGGTACTACCGCAAATGGTAGCGGTACTACTGCTTGCGAGCGGTACTAAAAAAATACTTTTGTGCCTACTTCCGCTGAGCAAAACACGAGATTTTGGTCCGAAGCGGTACTATCGCTTAGGAGCCGCGGTAGTACTGCTCTGGAGTGGTAGTACCGCTCAGGAGCCGCGGTAGTACTGCTCTGGAGCGGTAGTAAAAAATTACATCCGCTCTAGTCGCGGTAGTACCGCTGCAGCCTTACCAAAACAGCCACAACTTTTGCATACGGACTCCGAATTCAACGAAACCAAGTTTGTTGGAAAGCTAACGACATGAGCTAACATAATCTTGATAGAAATATCAAGAATAAGCAAATGATAAAATTCCCATAAAAAATGGTGAGAACCCTTCCTCGGATAGGACCGGTAAAACCTCCAACACCGAAAACATCATAGAAGACGCATGCAAACTCCGTTTTTGATGAACTCAAGCTTGTCATCAAGATGACCATAAGCTCTAAGACTCACAAAGATAACCAAATGAGAACCAAGAAACATGATGCAATGATGCAATGGTTTGAGCTCTCTACTAACGATACGATCAAGCTACCAACTTGAGAGCCCCCCTTGATAGTACGGCAAACGATCATATAACTCGGTCTCCCAACTACCACCACGAGACCGGTAAAATATAAAACCTATCAAGGGCAAACCTTTGCCTTGCACATGGTCCACTTGAGCTAGATGAAGACGATCTTGACTCCCTCAAGTTGGACCACCTTTCTTGATTGCGTTGGCTCGATAAAGACTAGATGATTGCTCCCCCATAGTCCACTATGGGTGAGCCACTCTTAGGCACATCTTCACAAGTCCATTGACACCACAATGGATGGCAAGATTCAAGCACTTGATCTCTTCGTGATGCTCCACTTTAACTTGCACACGACAATCTTGATGACGATCACCACTTTATGTCATCCTTTCCATGGGTTGTATGATATCTGCCTCCTGACGCAAGCCCATGGACACGTACCTAACCCCACATAGAACTCTCACATGGACCATGGGTTAGTACACAAAGTGAAATGGACAATTCTTACCATACCATGGGATCACTTGATCCCTCTCGGTACATCTTCTACGCTTTGTGAGTTGATCAACTTGATTCACTCTTGACTTAGTCTTGATCAACCTTGAATCTTTCCAACTCTCTTCATTTGGATGATGTCTTGAAGGTAAACATGAATGATCACACAATCTTATTTTTCAAGACATGCTTGCAATAATCTCAACACTCACATGAGCAATCTTTGCATAATTCCTTAATAGCACATTGGTCAACTCATAAACTCCTTGAAACCAACACATGGACTTCAAGAAAAACCTATGGACAAATCCTTCAAATATAACTCAGGACAACCATTAGTCCATAGAGATTGTCATCAATTACCAAAACCAAACATGGGGGCACCGCATGTTCTTACACCTATGGTTTATCAATCCATAGGAGGCGTAGGATGAAGATGGTCTCTCTCAAACAACCCTGCAACCAAATAACAAAGAGTCTCTTGTGTCCCACCAACACACCCAATTCAATGGTAAATTGTATAGGTGCACTAGTTCGGCGAAGAGATGGTGATACAAGTGCAATATGGATGGTAGATAAAGGTATTTGTTATCTGAAATTATAAAAACAGCAAGGTAGTGAGCGGTAAAAGTGAGCGTAAACGGCATTGCAATGATAGGAAACAAGGCCTAGGGTGCATACTTTCACTAGTGCAAGTTCTCTCAACAATAATAACATAGATAGATCATATAACAAGCCCACAACATGCAACAAAGAGTCACTCCAAAGCCACTAATAGCGGACAACAAACGTAGAGATTATGGTAGGGTACGAAACCACCTCAAAGTTATTCTTTCAGATCGATCTATAAAAGAGTTCGTACTAAAATAACACCTTAAGACACAAATCAACCAAAACCCTAATGTCACCTAGATACTCCATTGTCACCTCAAGTATCCGTGGGCATGATTATACGATATGCGTCACACAATCTCAGATTCATCCAACCAACATAAAAGTACTTCAAAGAGTGCCCCAAAGCTACTATCGGAGAGTCAAGAACGTGTGCCAACCCCTATGCATAGGTTCCCAATGTCACGAAACCCGCAAGTTGATCACCAAAACATACATCAAGTGGATCAATAGAATAACCCATTGTCACCACGGTTATCCCATGCAAGACATACATCAAGTGTTCTCATAAAAGACTCAATCCGATAAGATAACTTCAAAGGGGAAACTCAACTCATCACAAGAGAGTAGAGGGGGAGAAACATCATAAGATCCAACTACAATAGCAAAGCTCAGGATACATCAAGATCGTTCCATAGAGGGAACATGAGAGAGAACACGAGGGAGAGAGATCAAACACATAGCTACTAATACATACCCTCAGCCTCCAGGGTGAACTACTCCCTTCTCGTCATGGAGAGCGCCGGGATTATGAAGATGGCCACCGGTGAAGGATCCCCCCTCCAGCAGGGTGCCGGGAAGGGCTCCCGAGAGGTTTTTGGTGGCTACAGAGGCTTGCGGCGGAGGAACTCCCGGTCTATCTTCTGTTCTAGAAGTTTTTCGATACGTAGGTATATATGGGTACAAGGGGTACGTCGGTGGAGCTTCAGGGGCCCCACGAGGCAGGGGCGCGCCCTAGGGGGGTGGACGCTCCCCCCACCCTCGTGGCCAGCTCATGTATCTTCTGACATAGAGTCCAAGTTTATCCGGTGGGTTTCCTTCCAAAAATAACTTCTCCAGTTGATTTCGTTCCGTTTCAACTCCGTCTGCTATTCCTTTTCTTCGAAATACTGAAACAGGCAATAAAACAGCAATATGGGCTGGGCCTCCGGTTAATAGGTTAGTCCCAAAAGTAATATAAAAGTGTATAATAAGGCCCATAATCATTCAAAACAGATAATATAATAGCATGAATGCTTTATAAATTATAGATACGTTGGAGACGTATCAGAGTCCCCTATACCTACCTATGGATTGAGTAAGATCCTTCAAGTAAGTTGTCATCGATGCAAGCAATAAAAATTGCTCTCTAAATATGTATGATCTATTAGTGTGAAGAAAATAAGCTTTATACGATCTTGTTACGGAAGCAATAAAAGTGATGGACTGCATAATAAAAGTCAATATACAAGTGGCAATATAAAGTGACGTTCTTTTGCATTAAGATTTTATGCATCCAACCCTAAAAGTGCATGACAACCTCTGCTTCCCTCTGTGAAGGGCCTATCTTTTACTTTATGTCTTTTACTTTATGCAAGAGTCAAGGTGATCTTCACCTTTCCCTTTTTTCATTTTATCCTTTGGCAAGCACCTCGTGTTGGGAAGATCCTGATATATATATCCAATTGGATGTAAGTTAGCATGAACTATTATTGTTGACATCACCCAAAGGTGAATAGATTGGGAGGCAACATTATAAGCCCCTATCTTTCTCAGTGTCCGATTAAAACTCCATAACCATTAGTATTGCGTGAGTGTTAGCAATTGTAGAAGACTATATGATAGTCGAGTATGTGGAGTTTGCTAAATCAAAGCTCTGACATAGACCCTTCCTGGAAATAAGATGAATTGCAATTCTTTGATGACTGGGAACGAAGTTTGTTAGTTTTCAAGAAAGTTTATGGTCTATGCTTTAACATGTGAATAGCTTGTTACTTGTTCATGAGAAGTTTTATGAGATGAACTACTGTTATGACATATAATCATGCTAGAAAGGGTGATTGAAATTATCATTGATCAAACTTGTGAACCTTCTAGCATTCACACTTCATAATTTCTTTCTTTTATCATTTACCTACTTGAGGACGAGCAGGAATTAAGCTTGGGGATGCTGATACGTCTCCAACGTATCTATAATTTATGAAGCATTCATGCTATTTTATTATCTGTTTTGAATGTTTATGGGCTTTATTATACACTTTTATATTACTTTTGGGACTAACCTATTAACCGGAGGTGTCGGTGTCAAAACCGGCGGATCTCGGGTCGTGTCAAACGAATGCAAAAAGCCAGGGGATTTTTTCATTTACCCCCCCGGCTGCGTTAATGAACCGCCCATAAAAGAGACGGGGATTTAGATCCAATTCACACCATCTTCCCTCCGCGAGCCTTCATCAGAGTGCCTTCGACAGGGATCCATTCCACCATGGCCGGTCGGTGCAGCTCCTCCTCTCGCCTCTCCAGCCCTTGGCCCAAAGATTGGGGGCGGTGTTCCGTCCCGCATAGCGAGTTAGTAGTGCTTCAGTCCAAGGGGCTTCTCCCCCCAGCATATATGGTCCCAGTTCGAGCCGGGATCGCTACCTATAGCGGCGGAGAGCAGGCGGAGAGCGTCCCCAATCCCTCTCAAGGAGAGCGGGTATGCCTAGTCCCTTATTTGATGAGAGGACTCAAATTTCCAATTCATCCATTTCTCCGAGGGTTGCTGGAGTTCTACGGCCTCCAGCTACACAACCTCACGCCCGCCTCCATTCTACACATTGCGGGCTTCGTGGCCCTCCGCGAGCTGTTCTTGGGCGTTGAGGCCCATTTCGCACTGTGGAAGAGGTTGTTTTGCCTCGTGCCTCGTTCTCAGGAGGGGTCTATTTATCAAGTGGGCGGAGCCGAACTATGGCGCATCGCCGGGACCGGATATCTATCCGGTACCCCAAAGAGGACGTCCGAGGACTGGTCCTCGGAGTGGTTCTATATAGATGATGTCCCCCTGCCGGACCCTGTACGGATCGGCCTCCCTGAGTTCAATAATGCTCCGTTGAAGAAGCGCCTGAGTTGGCGCCCGCGGAACCCTCAGAGGGAAACTGACAGGGACGTCCTTTACCTGATGAGCCGGATAAGGTTGTTGGCTCATTCCGGACTGACCATGATCAAGGTCATGGCCATATGCATTACGCGAGGGGTGCAGCCACTTCAATACAGAGGCCACCCCATGTGGGATTTCAACGGGGAGGACGACGCCACCCGGTGCGGTCGTAAGGGGCAGATTCGGCCGCCACTTTAACGAGAATCTTATCCGCTTTATACAAGGGAGAAGAAGAAGAATTCCTCCGTGCCAACCCGGAGGGCGGATTCTCCATGTACAATCCACCAAGTTGGGTGAGCGGACACTTTCACTTGCCTACCCGCTTTCGAAATTCCTGTAGTTGAGTACTTAGTCTAGCAATGTTAAACGCAGGAGCTGCGCCAGACTGTGAAGGAGATAAACAGCCCTCCTCCACAACCCGAGGATCCGGAACGGTCCCTCGATCCGGACTCCCAAGAGGACCCGGACTTATGTGTGGAGTTAATCGATGGGGTGTTTCATCAATTGAGCAAGGACAACGCCTTAGTGGCCATTACGACTGACTATCCCGGACTACTTCCAACCTCAAAGGTAACCGAGACCGAAGTCCCAGTATTCTCAGGGAGATCTATCCATGCTTTATCTTGCATGCCGTGAACTAATAGTGTTTCGTTTTGCAGGGTAAATCCTTGAGGCGGAAGGCCGAGCCCGCGGTGGGCAGCCAACAAGGGCCGCTGAAGCCAGGCGGGCCAAAAAGAAGTGTGGACCAAATCGAGATTCCGGCGCAACGGTACGGCATGCAAATTTAACGCCTAGGGTTTATGCCCTTGAGTCTTACTAACGCTCATGATTTTCTTAGAAAGAAGAGAGCCCGTCGGACTATATCCGCCGACCAAGGTTCAAGGCCGGGTCCGGAAGCGGAGACGGACACGGGGCGCGCCTCGAGCGTTCCTACGATAGAGGACGCCACAGGCTATCTGCCACCAATTCAGAGGTGGAGAGTGCCCTGAACCACAGGCGTCGCCGGACTATTCTTCGTGACGCATGTTTTTCCCCAGAGGCGTTGGACGCCTTTAATACAGGAGATGCGTATCTCCGTGCCGCTCAAAATGGTCTAGCCAGAGCCACAGAGAAGAATGTAAAAGACATACAGGTGAGTAAATTTGAAGGTTATATATGTCAGTAGCCCCCGAGACTTGAAACAGTGAAGATAACTATTTTAAGGATCATGTGCTATGTAGTGTCTTACAAAGAAGAATACGCAGCTGTCCCAGGAGCTTGAAGAGTGCAAGGCCCAACTCGAGGCCGCCCTGGCCACTTCAGAAAATGCTAGGGGACGCCCTCGGGTAATATATGCTTCGAAAGATAATTCCGTTGTGAAGTGCGGCAGGTGTGCAACCCTGACGATAATAGTGCAGATGGGGCCGGAGTAAATCCGGACAAGCAACAACTCCTACGCCAACTAAAGGCTGGCGAGAGCGTGCTGACGAGGGTGAGGCAAGAGAAGAACAAACTTCAAGACGCCAATACCCAGCTGGGCGAGGAACTAAAGGATGTTCGTATTCAGCTGTCTGCTTCCGTAAAGGAGAATCGGCGACTTCGACGCGGCATTTTTAGTAAGTGCTTGAACGAATCTTCGAAAAAAGAATTCAGCGAGGAAGTCGATTGACAGAGCTATGTCTGTAGGTCTGCTGATAGGTCATCCCGCGGAGGAAATGCCCGGTTCAACGGGAGACCTTCTTCCCAAGCTGTTGCAACTGCATGAACGAGTTCGGCAGGCAATGCAGAGCGTCATTCAGGCTATGTGGCCATCCCTCTCCATGCCCGAAGACCTTGGGGAGCTTACAAAGAAGCTGGAGGGAGTGCGGCAGCGCTTCCGGTTGTGGAATATATCGGCCTGCCGTCAAGGTGCCAGGGAGGCCTGGGCCATGGTGAAGACTCGGTACACGAAGGCTGACCCAAACCACATGGCCGAGGTCAGCCCTATGGGTCCTGACGGAAAGGAGATCCCTGTCAGCTTAGTATATGGCCAGGTAGAGCTGGCTGCAAAGTATTCCCAACAGGACTGTAAATTAGACCGCCTGTTGGATGGTATTGAAGAAGAATATACCGAGTCGGATTGACTCTGTAATTTAAAATGACATGAAAAATGCCTTCTAGCCGGATTGTAGATCGTTTGTCATTGCGGACCTTTTCGCTTCGACCTTTGGACCCTATAGTCCGGAGTGTGTCCGAATACCCTCTCGATTATGTAAGAACCGGGGCATGCATGGAGACAAGGCGTAGGGGTCATAATTGCTTTAGCAGACAAGTGCCCAACTAGTTATGTTATATTACATGGTTAGTAAGAAACATCTTCCAGGGAGAATAGTTCCGTTAGGGGTTCCTTCCTCTGGGAGGCATGCCCTAAAGTGCATGTCCGAACTGCTAAAAAGAGCAGAAAAGCATCTGGGGGCAGATAAATAAACACGAAAGATCATCTTTTAGTTCACCGACCGAATATTCTCTTAAGAACGCTAGCTTTCGGCTTCACCCAGTCTGAGGTACACATCCGGCTGACCCGGCAGTAACAATCGCAGAGGTGCTCCCTTTACCACCTAGCCGAACGAACGGGAACGTAGGGGTAAGCACAGGAGCCAGGCAACCCAGCTTGGCCAAAACTTAAGTCATATCGATGCATAAAATGGTGTATAAAAGGTTCATGCGGAAGTGTCACACATGTTTTGGGCATGAGGCCCGTTTTATATAAACTTCTGATAGAGAAGCCCCCAGGTATGATGAGCGCGGGTGGCGCGTCAGGTATGTGCGAACAATGCACATGCAAGCCCCTAAGGGCTTGGGAGAAAAAAGGTAGGGAGAAGGAGCGAAATCCAGGACAGCTAATGTGAAAAAAATAAAAATAAAAATAAAAAGGGGACAGAGGAAGGGGACGAACACGAAGTCCGGCGCTAGGCGTAGAATCTTCGTAGGCGTGCCGCGTTCCATGGGTTCGGCTCGAGTCGGTTGTCCGATGCGTTTCGCAGACGGTACACTCCACCAGTCAGTACTTGGTCGATTATGAAGGGACCCTCCCATTTGGGCTTTAGTTTGTCCTTTTTCTTGTCCGGCAGGCGTAGAACTAGTTCACCAACCTTATAAGTTTTGGCCCGTACTTCTCTGCTTTGATATCTTCGAGCCTGCTGTTGATAGAATGCGGAACGAGCTTTTGCCACGTCGTGCTCCTCCTCCAATGCGTCCAAGCTGTCCTGCCGATCGAGCTCGGCTTCCCTTTCTTCGTACATGCGCACTCGAGGTGAATCATGAATTATGTCGCATGGCAGTACTGCCTCTGCACCGTATACCATAAAAAATGGTGTGAATCCGGTAGTGCGATTCGGCGTGGTCCGCAGCCCCCAGAGTACGGAGTCAAGCTCCTCTACCCAGTGCGTGTTAGATTCCTTGAGGGATCGCACTAGTATGGGTTTGATGCCGCTCATAATGAGACCGTTGGCTCGCTCGGCTTGACCATTGGTTTGAGGGTGATAGACTGAAGCGTAGTCGAGCTTAATGCCCATGTTTTGGCACCAGAGTTTAACTTCATCGGCCCTGAAGTTTGTGCCGTTGTCAGTTATGATGCTGTGGGGGACGCCGTAACGGTGTACGACCCCGGATATGAAGTCTATCACCGGTCTGGATTCGGCCGTCTTTACAGGCTTGGCCTCTATCCATTTGGTGAATTTGTCCACCATGACCAGTAGATATTTTTGCTTGTGGGTTCCTCCTTTAAGGGGTCCAACCATGTCAAGCCCCCAGACCGCAAAAGGCCAGGTAATGGGTATAGTTTCTAGGGCGGTAGGCGGCATGTGGCTTTGGTTGGCGAATAACTGGCAACCAACGCATCGCTGCACTAAGTCCTGAGCGTCTGCCCGGGCCGTTGGCCAATAAAATCCGGTACGGAAGGCCTTGCTTACAAGGGCCCGGGCTGCGGCGTGGTGCCCGCCGAGTCCGGCAGGAATTTCAGCCAGAAGGTCTCGCCCTTCCTCTTCGGAGATACACCTTTGAAGGACTCCGGTTGTGCTTTTCTTATAAAGCTCTCCCTCGTGGACTTTGTAGGCTTTAGATCGCCGCAATATGCAGCGGGCCTCGTTTTGGTCCTCGGGAAGTTCCTGCCTAGTTAGGTAGGCTAGGAATGGTTCTGTCCACGGGGCAATGACTGCCATTATTGTGTGGGCTGACGGCGTTGTTTCATTGGCGGAGCCACCAACTGTGTTAGAGTGTTCGGTGAGGGGCAGTGTGGTTGTGTCCGGGCTATTGTTTTCGGACTCTCCCTCCCATGATACAAATGGCTTGAACAGCCTCTCTAGGAAGATGTTGGGAGGGACGGCATCGCGCTTGGCGCCAATGCGTGCCAACACGTCTGCTGCCTGGTTATTCTCCCGGGCTATGTGATGAAATTCGAGCCCCTTAAACCGACCTGACATTTTTAAGATGGCGTTGAGGTAAGCTGCCATTTTCGGATCCTTGGCGTCAAAGTCTCCATTTATTAGGGATATTGCGAGGTTTGAATCCCCGCGGACCTCTAGGCGCTGAATGCCCATGGAGACTGCCATCCGGAGACCATGTAAAAGGGCCTCGTATTCGGCTGCGTTGTTGGAATCCGTGTACATTACCTGAAGTACGTATTGGACTATATCTCCGGTTGGGGACGTCAGAACGATGCCAACCCCCAGGCTAGCCAACATTTTGGATCCGTTGAAGTGCGTGATCCAGTTGGAGTATGCGCCGTAGTCTTTAGGGAGCTCGGCTTCAGTCCATTCGGCGATGAAGTCGGCCAAAACCTACGACTTAATAGCTCGCCTTGGCTTGTAAGTTATGTCGAACGGGAGGAGCTCGACGGCCCATTTGGCAATCTGGCCCGTTGCGTCCCGTTTGTATATAATATTATTAAGAGGTACTTCGGATGCCACTGTTATTGAACACTCTTGAAAATAGTGTCGCAGCTTCCGGGATGCCATGAACACCGTGTATGCTATCTTTTGATAATGCGGGTACCGTGACTTGCATGGAGTTAGGACAGTGGACACGTAGTAAACTGGTTTTTGGAGAGGGATCTTGTGTCCGTCCGTTTCTCGTTCGACGACGAGCACCACGCTTACAACTTGATGGGTTGCCGCGATGTATAACAACATTGGTTCACCCATGTTGGGTGCGGCCAGGACCGGATTAGTTGCCTGTATGGCTTTTATTTCTTCGAGTCCGGCCGTGGCGGCATCCATCCACTCGAAGTGTTCGGTGCGCCGCAGGAGGCGATAGAGGGGTAATGCCTTTTATCCTAAGCGGAAGATAAAGCGGCTTAGAGCCGCCATGCATCCTGTCAATTTTTGTATTTGTTTGAGGTATTTTTGGGTATCCAATTGTGACAGAGCTCGGATCTTGGCTGGGTTTGCTTCAGTTCCTCTAACGAATACGATGAAGCCCAAGAGCTTTCCGGCTGGTATGCCGAAAACGCATTTTTCCGGGTTGAGTTTAATGTCATATGTTCGGAGATTGTCGAACGTGAGCCTCAAGTCGTCTACTAGAGTATCGACATGTTTGGTTTTGACGACCACGTCATCTACGTACGCTTCAACTATTTTGCCGATCTGGTTGGCCAGACATGTCTGGATCATGCACTGATATGTTGCGCCGGCGTTTTTGAGCCCGAAGGGCATCGTGTTGAAGCAGAATGGGCCGTATGGGGTGATGAATGCCGTTGCGGCTTGGTCTGACTCTGCCATCTTGATTTGGTGGTAGCCAGAGTATGCATCAAGGAAACACAACGAGTCGTGTCCTGCGGTGGCGTCGATGATTTGATCAATTCGGGGGAGTGGGAAAGGATCCTTTGGGCAGGCCTTATTTAGGTCTTTGAAATCGACACATAGGCGCCAAGATTTGTCCTTCTTTGGTACCATCACCAGGTTTGCTAGCCAGTCCGGATGTCTTATATCTCTGATGAATCCGGCTTCCAGCAGTTTTGCTAGCTCCTCTCCCATGGCTTGTCTCTTGGGTTCGGAGAAACACCATAGAGTCTGCTTAACGTGCTTAAACCCTTTTAGGATGTTCAGGCTGTGCTCAGCCAGCTTGCGTGGGATTCCTGGCATGTCTGAAGGGTGCCAGGCGAAAATGTCCCAATTTTCTTGCAGGAATTCTCTGAGTGTGGCGTCTACATCGGGTTTTAGTTGTGCCCCGATGGAGGCCGTTTTTGTGGGGTCCATTGGATGGACTTGGAATTTGACTATTTCATCCGCTGGTTTGAAAGAGGTGGACTTGGATCTCTTATCTAGTATCACATCGTCCCTGTCCACCGTGGAGCGCAACGCAGTTAGTTCCTCGGCCGCTAGGGCTTCGGATAATGCCTCCAGGGCCAGTGCGGCTGTCTTGTTTTCGGCGCGGAGCGCTGTGTCCGGATCACTTGCAAGAGTGATGATTCCATTGGGTCCAGGCATTTTGAGCTTCATGTACCCATAATGGGGTATGGCTTGAAAATTTGTAAATGCTTCTCGCCCTAGCAGAGCGTGGTATCCGCTGCTGAACGGGGCCACTTGGAACGTGACCTCCTCGGATCTGTAATTATCCGGCGTGCCGAACACCACATCCAGTGTGATTTTTCCTGAACAGCATGCTTCCCGGCTTGGTATTATTCCTCTAAAGGTTGTGTTGCTTCGCTCAATGCGGCTCCAGTCTATTTCCATTTTTTGCAGGGTTTCCTCGTAGATGAGGTTAAGTCCGCTGCCGCCGTCCATGAGTACCTTTGTAAGTTGGAAGCCGTGCACTATCGGACTAAGGACCAATGCGGCTGGTGGTCGGGCTGTTCGGAATTTAGGTTTGTCACCGGCATTAAAGGTAATAGCCGTGTCACTCCATGGGTTTATTGTTGCTACTTGGTAGACTTCGGTAAGGTTGCAGAGCGTTCGTTTCCTCGCATTGTTTGATGCGAAGGTCTCGAAGACTGTCGACACTGTACTGGCGTTTCTGGGGAGGTGTTCTTCGGATTCTGGAGTTAGAAGCTCCTCGCCACTTTTGGCCACCTGCCGGAGTATCCAACATGCTCTAAGGCTGTGAGTTGGTGTGACTTCCCCTGAACTATGAATTTTACAGGGTCCATTGAGCCATCCCTCCAGTACGGTCCCATACCCTATAGAGGGTTTTTGTTTTTTGATGTTTGGCTCAGATGCCTAGTGATAATGCGCCCTTTTGTTTCGGACTCGTGTTGTATTCAGGGCCGGATTGTCCCAGAATTTATCTTCGGTTTTCCGAACACTTTCTGTCGCACAGTACTTTCGTACTATGGATGTCAAGTCGGTGAAGCGTGTAATTTCGCGGCGACTTATGGCGTTGAGGATTCCGATGTCCATGCAGTTGTTATAGAAGAATGAAATTGCTTCTTTCTCACGGCAGTCCTTTATCCTGTTCATAACCAGGAGGAATCTGGCCCAATAGTGGTGTACTGTTTCCCCGGGCTCTTGCCATATTTGGGATAAATCCCTAATAGTTGGGTTGGAGGGTGGATTTAAATCCAGAACCTTGCCCGATATAAGATTCAGGGGGCAAGAAGTTTCCAAATTCGGAAGCTTGCTTTCTTGGACATTATTCAATGAATTAGGCCCGCTGCCTGACTTTAGGTTCAGGGCTTGGGCGACATCCTCCCCTCCGCGGGTGTCCGGCTTGGAGGGGCCGGGAATCCGGACGCATCTGGTCCTTAGGGTGGGCGAAGATTTGCCGCATTGTTCTTCCACCACTTCAACGTGGTGGGTGACCTGGGGAGAGTCGATCTCTCTCTGATCGGGTTTATGCCCAATCTGGCCATAATCTGTAGCGACTCCCAGGGCAGCAATGCAATCCAAGAGCTCGTTCAGGGAAGAGAGCTCCGTCGGATCTAACTGCTCGGCGAGCTCCGAGCTGATGTGGAGATTGCTTTCGATGGCCCGAGAGGTCATTGTCGGCGCGGCGGCCGAACAGGCGGTCATCAAAAAACTGCCTAGCCGGAGAGGTTGGCCGACAGCCAAAGCTCCTTTAGCAACAGCGCCGTCTTTAAAGATGGGGTGCGGCATCCTTCCTGACGGTGACGACATAGAGGAACTCTCAATGAAAGCACCAATGTCGGTGTCAAAACCGGCGGATCTTGGGTAGGGGGTCCCGAACTGTGCGTCTAGGCGGATGGTAACAGGAGACAAGGGACACGATGTTTTTACCCAGGTTCGGGCCCTCTCGATGGAGGTAAAACCCTACTCCTGCTTGATTAATATTGATGATATGGGTAGTACAAGAGTGGATCTACCACGAGATCAGAGAGGCTAAACCCTAGAAGCTAGCCTATGGTATGATTGTTGTTCGTCCTACGGACTAAAACTCTCTGGTTTATATAGACACCGGAGAGGGCTAGGGTTACACAGAGTCGGTTACAATGGGAGGAGATCTTCATATCGTATCGCCAAGATTGCCTTCCACGCCAAGGAAAGTCCCATCCGGACACGGGACGGGGTCTTCAAACTTGTATCTTCATAGTCCGGGAGTCCGGCCAAAGGTCATAGTCCGGCCATCCGGACACCCCCTAATCCAGGACTCCCTCAGGAGGCCCAACCCATATTGTTGTTTTATTGCCTGTTTCAGTATTTCAAAGAAAAGGAATATCAAACGGAGTCCAAACGGAATGAAACCTTCAGGAGCGTGATTTTTGGAAAGGATATGATCCGGGAGACTTGGAGTTCAAGCCAGGGAAGGTTTGAGGAAGCCAGGAGATAGGAGGGCGCGCCCACCCCCCTGGGCATACCCCCTGTCTTCTGGGCCCCTCGAGGCTCCCCCGGCTGACTTCTTTCGCCTATATAAGTCCACGTACCCTAAAAACATCAAAGAAGAAGATAGATCGGGAGTTCCGCCGCCGCAAGCCTCTGTAGCCACCAAAAACCTCTCAGGAGCCTGTTCCGGCACCCTGCCGGAGGGGGAACCCATCACTGGTGGCCATCTTCATCATCCTGGCGCTCTCCATGACGAGCAGGGAGTAGTTCACCCTCGGGGCTGAGGGTATGTACCAGTAGCTATGTGTTTGATCTCTCTCTCTCTCTCTCTCTCTCTCTCTCTCTCTTGTGTTCTCTCTCTCGTGTTCTCTCTATGGCACGATCTTGATGTATCGCGAGCTTTGCTATTATAGTTGGATCTTATGATGCTTCTCCCCCTCTACTCTCTTGTAATGGATTGAGTTTTCCCTTTGAAGTTATCTTATCGAATTGTGTCTTTAAGGATTTGAGAACACTTGATGTATGTCTTGCCGTGCTTACCTGTGGTGACAATGGGATATTCACGTGATCTACTTGATATATGTTTTGGTGATCAACTTGCGGGTTCCGCCCATGAACCTATGCATAGGGGTTGGCACACGTTTTCGTCTTGAATCTCCGGTAGAAACTTTGGGGCACTCTTTGAAGTACTTTGTGTTGGTTGAATAGATGAATCTGAGATTGTGTGATGCATATCGTATAATCATGCCCACGGATACTTGAGGTGACAATGGAGTATCTAGGTGACATTAGGGTTTTGGTTGATTTGTGTCTTAAGGTGTTATTCTAGTATGAACTCTATGATAGATCGAACGGAAAGAATAGATTCGTGTTATTTTACTACGGACTTTTGAATAGATCGAGCAGAAAGAATAACTTTGAGGTGGTTTCGTACCCTACCATAATCTCTTCGTTTGTTCTCCGCTATTAGTGGCTTTGGAGTGACTCTTTGTTGCATGTTGAGGGATTGTTATATGATCTATCTATGTTATTATTGTTGAGAGAACTTGCACTAGTGAAAGTATGAACCTTAGGCCTTGTTTCCTACCATTGCAATACCGTTTGTGCTCACTTTTATCACTAGTTACCTTGCTGTTTTTATAATTTCAGATTACAAATACCTTTATCTACTATCCAATTGCACTTGTATCACCATTTCTTCGCCGAACTACTGCACCTATACAATTTAAAATTGTATTGGGTGTGTTGGGGACACAAGAGACTCTTTCTTATTTGGTTGCAAGGTTGTTTGAGAGAGACCATCTTCATCCTACGCCTCCCACGGATTGATAAACCTTAGGTCATCCACTTGAGGGAAATTTGCTACTGTCCTAGAAATCTGTGCACTTGCAGGCCCAACAACGTCTACAAGAAGAAGGTTGTGTAGTAGACATCAAGGGGCTACCCAAGCATACGGCTAACTACAACCTAACAAAGGTGCACGGGAGACTAGGCCTTGTTACCTGTAACCTTTCGATAACGTCCAACGTGTGGATTCTGGATAAGGGGCGGAAGTGGAGGTGCTAGTACAACCTCAGGAGGCAAGATCTACCAGGGCCACACTTCGTGTATGGTGAGTACATCTTGACAAAAGAGAGGGAATGGATATCTGGGTACTATAGACGGAAAGACATGTGGTTATCGAACAAAGCGGTACCGGTGCGGGTTAGCCACCGGGCTCCAGTGACGCTGCTCGCGAAGATAAAGGGCAGTTGGTGCCAAACATTCCCCTATGCCGAGACGATGGAGCCACTTAGCATTTATGCTACTCCCTCCAATCGAAATTAATTGACGCAATCTCTATACAAATGTAAAATGGACATTGTATAGATGTTGTGTCAATTAATTCAGATAGGAAGGGTACCAAATGGTAATGCCTAACGAGAATATTGTCTCTTCATGAAAAATTATTTCTCTAGAAGGAGGAGACGCCCCTTGTCGTGTTATTTTCTTTTCAGAATTGCTGGCGAATGATTTTCTTCTCGGCTTCAATCATTTTTTAATTCTCCTATTATTTCTCCTGTTGTGCATGTTAGTTATTTCCAGTATGGTTTTGGGTAGCTAATTCTTTATTTATTTATCTTGGGTAATGGACTATTTTGTCATGGATGGTAATTCTTGCTTGTAGTTGATTTATAGTTTCATTTTGTTTCTCTTTTTTTGGTACTGCTTTCGTTTCGCGCATATTTGTATGCTAGTACTTTTTTACATATTAAAGTGACAGCGTTACAATACATGTAGTTATTCTGTGCTCAGGGAGTGTAAATTTTACTGATATGACAATATAATCTCCCTTATTCTATAAAGAGTTTCTAGTTTTTTTTAGACAAACTCCGAAGCTTTTTATTCCGACGTCACAATGTTTACAGGGACGAAAGAGAGACCGTCCGGCTATCCCAACCAAACATGTCAGCCAGCCGGAAGGGATAATGCATGCTTCGCGAGCTTGTGAGCCTCGATATTCGAGCTCCTAAATTCGTGAGAAATATTACAAACTTGGAAAGATAGTGTATGCTCTATTATTTCATGTATGATCGCACCATACTCTGTTGGATTCTTCTCTTGGATATCTTGTACCACCACCTTCGCATCGGAGGCCACCTGGATGTTTGCCACGTTCAAATCATCAGCTAGAGTTAGAGCCTCCGTGATCGCCATGCATTCAAGAGTCGCCGGTTCTGATATGCCTCCGAAGACCACAGCCGAGGCTCCCAAGAAGTGTCCGTCTGAGTCTCTAGAAATCGCTGCTACAGCTCCATGTCTTCTTCCTGTCCCCACTGCAGCATCAACATTAAACTTTGCCAGCCCTCCAGGTGGAGCGATCCAACCTGATCGTCGTGGCACAGGTCTTGCAATCTGCCTCGAGTTGATGGACTGCAGTGCATTGAGTTCATTCACGTAAGAGTGTACAAATTCTTGAACAGAAGACGGGCTTTGATAGATATGCTCATATATTGCCTTGCGGCGTGCTCCCCACACTAGTAGAAAAAGGGTCAAATATGAGTAACATTAGTACCGGTTTGCATATGAGCCGGCACTAATGCGTCCATTAGTGCCGGTTCAAATGACTAGGCGAGAGGAGACCTTTAATACCGGTTCATTGTGAATCTTTAGTACCGGTTCGTGCCACGAACCGGTACTAAAGATGCTGGCCGGGCACCAGCATTTTTAGTACCGGTTCGTGGCATGAACCGGTACTAAAGAGGTTGTGGCAGGGGCTATTTTTAGTCCCACCTCGCTCCCTTAGCAAGAATTTGACCACCTTAAATATGTTATTTCTCAAACTATCACAAGCATTTGGTCTTCATTGAACTCTATGTGTACGATCTGAGGGTGCAATAGGAGTCTTCGCCGGTTCTTAAATCGGTGGTAGATTCCTATTGACAATTTAGATTCTATACAAAAAGATCATTGATGATCAAATGTATTTTTTATGTACTTATCTGTAGCAGTAGCGTGTTTTGGCTGAAAGGCGGTACTGATCAATGTATTCTTTCTGTGTTACTTCTCAAACTATATAAAAAGGAAGAAGAAGAAGAAGAAGAAGAA
>NC_041383.1:765906712-765907649 GCF_002162155.2 Triticum dicoccoides | reverse complement strand
CAGCAAAAAAAACTACTCAGAAATAAATAGAAGAAAAAAATAAAGCAGAAAAGACAAAACTATATAAAAGATTACTCAAAAATAAATAGAAGAAAAAAAATAATGCAGAAAAGAAAAAAATTAAATAAAGCAAAAATATTCACAAAGAAACTAAATATAGCAAAAAAACTACTCAGAAATAAATAGAAGAAAAAAATAAAGCAGAAAATAAAAAACTATATAAAAAATTACTCAAAAATAAATAGAAGAAAATAAATAATGCATGAAAGAAAAAAAAATTATATAAATAAAACATATTCACAAAGAAACTAAATACAGCAAAAAAACTACTAAGAAAAAAATTATATAAAAAAATGTTGGGGCGCTGCCCGGTGGGCCTGCCGGACCTACGGTCTGCAAATACAGGCCCAGAAGGGCCAGCAGGCTCACAGGGCAGCGCGCCCTAGTTAGGCCCAGAAGCCTGCTATATAAAGGAGTTCAAAAGGGCAGCCGCGACTGGGTTTATAAACTAGTGCGGCTGCCCTTCGCTCGGCGAGGTAGGACTAAAAATAGCGCACTACGGCGTGGCAGCGCACGGCCTTTAGTACCGGTTGGTGGCCCCAACCGGTACTAATGTGTTGCCCTTTAGTACCGGTTGGAGCCACCAACCGGTGCTAAAGGCCCTCGTTTCCCGCCGCTTGGGCTGGCCAAAATTGGCCTTTAGTACCGGTTGGAGGCTCCGACCAGTACTAAAGACCCCTCATATATATACTACACTTATGAAAAAATAGTTCCATCATCGACCACTTCTCCACTTCTCGCGCGACATCGATCTATCACCGATGCCGACGCCTCCGCGCCGCCGCGCCGTCGCCCCCGCCGCCCTCGATCGCCGCCCCTGCCGCACATCGTTGCCGCCTTCGCCGCCCCCGCCGCCCGTCGTCGTCGCCGCGCCCCC
>NC_041383.1:765903725-765905916 GCF_002162155.2 Triticum dicoccoides | reverse complement strand
ATACACACATTACACACACACACACTACACACACACACACACACACACACTACACACACACACATACACGCACACTAGTTAAACTAGTTGAATTATAATAGAACTAGTTTATTTTTAATAAATGCTTAGTTGAACTAATTGAATTAATATAAAACTAGTTTATTTTTAGAAATGTTTAGTTGAACTAGTTGAATTAATAGAACTAGTTTATTTTTAGTAAATGCTTAGTTGAACTAATTGAATTAATATAACTAGTTTATTTTTAGTAAATGTTTAGTTGAACTAGTTGAATTAATAGAAACTAGTTTATTTTTAGTAAATGCTTAGTTGAACTAATTGAATTAATATAACTAGTTTATTTTTAGTAAATGTTTAGTTGAACTAGTTGAATTAATAGAACTAGTTTATATTTAGTAAATGCTTAGTTGAACTAGTTGAATTATAATAGAACTAGTTTATTTTTAGTAAATGCTTAATGTTTCGCCTAATATGAACATAGGAAATGTCGTCTGACGACGGAAATTTTTTTATTATGTGCGAATACTGTGAAGACCAGAGCGGCTAGTGCGACAGAAATTTTCTTGTTGATGATAGGTGATTCAGCATCAAGCTGGATGAGACCTTCAAATTCGATACAGTAAGTCATAACGACAAGTCTGTTTTCGTAATTAAGCATGACTTATATATATATATGCTTCATTTGCCTGACTTATAATTTTTAATTTTCACTATTCTACTAGCGCATCCCCTGCCATGCAAGAATTTTTGTCTTGGATAAGATAGGTTTCAAGGATATGGAAACTATGGAGTAAAAAGAGTTTACCTGAAAACTGAGCATGGTTATACTTTCAACGTCAAAGTATACAATGCACACACGTACACCTATTTTGAATGCAAAACTTGGCAAACACTATGCAAGGCTTATGCATTTGAGCCTGGTATGGTTATTACCTTTGATATTCGTCCGGAAGATGATATTGAAGGTAATAGAGACATATGGGTCGATGTGCAGACGCCTCCAGTTCTACCATTACGTGAGTTCTTCTCAACTATATTTTTTTATTTGATATTGCTTATTCAAAAATAATTGACAACTAATTTCTATTGACAGCTTATTTCCATTCAAGCAAACATGTTCGGCGCTTGGTGGACATGACCTACCACTGTCCCGGAGCTGCACTAAACTGCGAGGAGATAAGTCATTATGTTTCATGGCTTGAGGATCTTCATACTATCAAGACAAATTTTCTTCCTCCACTTAGAAATGTTAGTACTCAAAACGTGCGACCAATAGTGATGGTATTGAACTACGGTCACATCTATGTAGGAATGATGGTAAGATTTTTACTATTTGTCCTCAGTGCATCTTATGCATACATAATTTTTTTGCTAAACTTTCATTGCTAACTATATTAATTAAGTACTATACGATGTTCTTCAACAGGGACTCCCGATGACAGTCGTGCCTCAGGGGATCGAGACTAAAGGTCGCATGTGAATTGTTAGCTTACGGCCAAGATATCCTGCATTGCACATGAATGCATTCAGGATTTCTAGAAGCGATGAATGCTTAATAGTGAAAGATTGGAGGAAAATTGTTAACGATCACAGAGAAGTATTAGGGGGCAGCAATGAGAAGCGCAGCCCACGATTAGGAGACAGGTTCATCTGCATGCTCCAGTATGATGAATCAGGAGAGCTATACATGTTCTATGCTATTTTACCAGAGAGAGAGTAGCTAGCAGGAGTGATTTAGCTAGTTCATGCTGCTCTTAGTACTTTTCCTTTCATGTCCGTATTCTTCGTTCTAAACTTAATCTCAAATAGTGATTTTCTTTTGTCGTGTATCACGACAATAATGTTGAACTCGATGATATTTTTGCTTCTGGTACAAGTGAATATTTCTTCTTTAAGCTATTATTGGTATGGTGATTAGATAGCGGTAATGACTATGATGATTAAATAGTGATAATGACGACTATGATGATTTTTAGCTAGCTAGCTAGAGTATACATATACTCATGTTGATGATATAATGCAAGAGTTTTTATATTAATATGATGATGATGATGAGTTATTATATCATTTAAGTGAAAGAAACCACATATTAGTTTCAGCTGGATAGATCCTATACCTAAGTGATCAAGTATATATATGCCATATCCATATATATTATACTTGATCAAATTGT
>NC_041383.1:765810079-765903310 GCF_002162155.2 Triticum dicoccoides | reverse complement strand
ACAATTTGATCAAGTATAATATATATGGATATGGCATATATATACTTGATCACTTAGGTATAGGATCTATCCAGCTGAAACTAATATGTGGTTTCTTTCACTTAAATGATATAATAACTCATCATCATCATCATATTAATATAAAAACTCTTGCATTATATCATCAACATGAGTATATGTATACTCTAGCTAGCTAGCTAAAAATCATCATAGTCGTCATTATCACTATTTAATCATCAAAGTATAATATCGATATGGCATATACTTGATCACTTATATAGCTAGATCCTTCAGTCGAAACTAATCCGCGGTACTTTCACCTAATGATTTAACAACTCATTATAATGTAAAACAATCACTAAATTAAATTGAAAACACACAACTAAAGGAAAAACTAAAAAAACACCGTAACATTTAGTACCGGTTGGTGTTACCAACCGGTACTAAAGCCCTACGCGCACCCGGGCCTGGCTCGTGCCATGTGTTTGCCCTTTAGCGCCGGTTCGGGACGAACCGGTACTAAAGGGGGGGGGACCTTTGGTCCCCACTCTTTAGTGCCGGTTGGCGAACCGACACTAAAGGCCGTCACGAACTGGCACTAAAGGCTGGTTCTGCACTAGTGCCACAGTGCACAAAGAGTGATCGCAAAGTTTGTAAACTCGACATGAGAGGGCGCCTCTTGCATGAAGAAAAGTCACCTCTTCGGATCTGGTTCCTCGTTTCTGTTCAGCACATCAATAATATGTTCAGAAGACAGCGCCCATGTGCTTCGAGAGACAGTGCATTTTAATAACGCGTGCCTCCAAGTATCTTCGGCTCCGCAGAGGCAACACGCGGCGGAATCCGCCATGTTTCGGTGATGCAAAGTGCAGCCGTCGGAGTGGTATGCCTAGCAAATCTCCACAGGAAGACCTTGAGCTTCGATGATACCTTGATTCCCCAAAGTTTTGTCCAACCATCGCCATCTGCGTGTGTGTGAGAAGACCCATCTTGCTCATATAACCAAGCTTCACGACTTAATTTCCTCTGCTGAATCATCCTATAGGCGGTTTTTACCGAGAATATCCCCCGCCTATCTTCGCTCCATGCCCAAAAATCCTGAATCTGTCTGGTGCAAAGAGGGATCTGCAATATTGCCTCCGCATCAATTGGTATAAAGGTTGACCGAACTAGCTGTTCATTCCATGAGGATGTAGCGTGGTTGATTAGTTCTGACACTTTCTATGGCGGATGTTGGATAAGAGATGTGATCGGTCTCTTCGTAAGTGGCGAGGTAGCCAATTGTCGAGCCATATGTCGGTAGTTTCACCATTTCCAATTCTCCTTACTAGTCCTTGCACCATGATGTCTCTCCCGTCCAGAATAGCCCACCAGATCTATGATGGATGGTGGCCCAATTCTGCTTCAAACAAAGATACGTCCGGGAAATAAACACTCTTGAGAATGCGTGCGCTCAAGGATGTAGGGTGTTGGAGCATACGCCATGCCTGTTTGGACAGTAGGGCCAAGTTAAAAATTTCTAAGTCCCTAAAGCCAAGGCCACCAAGATGTTTTGGCTTCATCATCTCGTCCCAGGATGCCCAGCTTGGCTTGCGTTTCCCTTGCTTACTCCCCCACCAAAACTGCCTGATCAAGGAAGTGACACTCTCACATAAACCCCTTGGCAGGCGGAAACATGACCATATAAAATACCGGTATTAACTGCGCCACTGACTTGATAAGCACTTCCTTTGCCGCAGCTGACAATATTTTTCCATCCAGCCTCTGATCTTCTCCCATACTCGGTCTCTCAAATATCTGAAAGTACCATTCTTTGAATGCCCAACATCCATAGGCATCCCCAAATACCTGTCGCTGAGGGATTCATTCTGAACATCCAAAGTATTTTTGATGCTTTCTCTCATACCCTGCAGACAGCCTCTGCTGAAAAAGATAGATGATTTCTCATGATTTATGCGCTGTCCTGAAGCCAAACAGTAGCGCTCCAACATGTTTGATACTGCAACAGCCCCTTCAACACTCGATTTAAACATTAGCAAGCTATCATCAGCGAAAAGGAGATGGTTCACGACGGGTGCCGTGGGTGCCACCTTGATCCCATCTAGCGGAGACGACGAGGAACTGGATTTCAGTAGGCATGAAAGGCCCTCTGCTGCGATTAAAAAGAGATATGCGGATATCGGCTCTCCCTGCCGAATACCTCTGGATGGATAAAAAGTGTCTAGTCTCTCACCATTAAAAAGCACTGAGAACGATACTGACCGCATCATGTTCATGATGATTTGTACCCAGGCTGGAGCAAAACCCAGCTTTATCATTATCGCCTGCAAGTAGTCCCACTCTAGTCTGTCGTATGCTTTCATCATATCGAGCTTTAGGGCACAAAAATGGTTAACCTTGGCCTTGATGCACTTCATAAAGTGAAGACACTCATAAGCACTAATGATGTTATCTGTAATATGTCCTCCTGGCACAAAGGCCGACTGCTCCTCTGAAATAATCTCTGGGAGAACCTGCTTCAATCTGTTTGCAATCACCTTGGACGCGATCTTGAATAACACATTGCATAAACTAATCGGTCGGAATTGAGTGAGCAAAGATGGATTCATTACCTTAGGGATGAGAACCAAGACCGTATCATTAATGCTTTTTGCACTCTCCTCTCCCCGAATTATCCTTAGCACCCCCTCTGCCACCTCAGCGCCACATAACTCCCAATGATGTTGATAGAAATGAGCTGGAAAACTATCGGGGCCGGGCGCTTCGGTTGGAAACATCTGAAAGAGGGTTGTCTTAACTTCTTCCTCCCTATACGATGCAATGAGAAGATCGTTCCTCTCTGCTGAGACCTTAGTTGGTACACAATTGAGGACCGTTTCCATGTTGCCAACGCCCTCTGAAGTATAAAGAGATTTATAGAAATCATGTACCATTGCTTTGAGTTCCTTCGGGTCATCAGTCAGAGTCCCAAGAGAGTTTTGCAGGGCCTTAATCATATTTTTCTTCCTCCTAATGCTTGCTCTCAAGTGAAAAAACTTTGTGTTCCTGTCCCCCGACGTGAGCCACTCTACCCTGTACCGCTGCCTCCATAAGATTTCCTCCCGATGGTAAAGCTCTACTAGATTTTCATTAATCTTCAGCTCAACATGAGATGGTGCAGTTCTGCTTGGGTCCGCTCGAAGCTTCTCCAACTCCGCTTTTAGCCTTTTAATTTCTTTCCGCACATTACCAAAGGTCTCATTATTCCAGCGCCCTAAATCAAGTGATATCTCCTGGAGCTTAGCTCGTAAGCCTTCTGCTCCGTTACTGACTCCGCCTCCCGTCCATGCTGAGGTAATAGTGTCACTCCAAGTTTCATGCCCTTCCCACATGACTTCATACCTGAAGGTTTTTTGCTGCCAGCTGCGTGCCAAATCTGCTAATGGAAACCTTGCTCGCCAATCACCACTGACCAGTGCGCGATCTAGTCGGACCCTAGTGTAGGATCCTCCCCTTACCTTCTTTTCAAAGGTCCAAAAACGGCCATTATAGCCTATGTCCAGCAACATGCACACGTCTACTGCCTCCCGAAAACTCTGTATCTGCGTGTTGCTCCGTTGTCCCACTCCCTCATGCTCCCAGGGACGCAAAACTTCATTGAAATCACCAATGCAAAACCAAGGGAGGTTGCATGAAGAACTAATGTTTTTCAGGGTGTCCCAGGTTTTGTAACGTAAATGGGTTTGTGCTTCGCCATACACTACCGTGGCTCTCCAAGGATCAAGCCCCTCCTCCACAACAGAGCAGTCTATATGGTAATCCGAATAACCAAGAATTTCAACTTTTATTTCATTGTTCCAAAAAATACCAATACCTCCACTTCTACCTCGACTATCAATTGCAAAACTGTTGTCATAACCAAAGGTGCCAGCTAATGATTCTACCCTCGAGCCTTTTATCCGAGTTTCAACAATACATAAGAGGGTAGGGGTAAATTTGTCCGCAAACTCGCGAACCTCTCGAACTGTCGCGGCTTTACCCACACCCTGACAGTTCCAGCATAGAACACTCATTGGACCCGGCGGTGCTCCTCGAAGGAGCCCGCCAAATTCTTCACAATTGATGCTGACACGTCGGAGTCTTCTCCTGCCTTCTTGGTTCTCTTCAGGTCCCTATGCGGTGGGGGGCTGGCTGCTATTAAACCCGCAGGCACAATTGCAAGTGAGTTAGCAACTTTCGGTGCTGTTTCTGAATTTTGGCGAAGCATGGGGTGTTTGGCTCCCAGCTCAGCTCCCGCATTCCTCTTCCTGCTCAAGTCCTCCATCTCCGCGTCGCTAGCAGTCTTGCTTGGGTCATAATCCTGGGTTGTTCCACGCACATGTCTCTCTGTCATGACATCTCTGCACTCCTCAAACCGACCACTAGAGCGCCCCCAGCACGTCCACCTCTGTGGCCACCTCGCTGGCTACGGCCTTCTCCCGGGCCCCTTCCATTGGGCTTGACCTAGTTACCTCGGAGTTCCTTGAACACAAGGGCTGACGGAGGGTGAACGCCATTGCCGTGTTCCTTCAACTGGTGACCAAGCATGCAACATACAGCACACCAGTCGGGAAGCCTCTCGTACTTGACTCTGTATATCTGTCTCTTCCCCTCCCGACTCATAGAGACCGCATTCTTGAGAGGGTTGTTGACACATATTCTAACCCACACTCGGTGGAAATTACCGACAAAGTCATGTGAGTTAGGTTTAGAGAAAAGAACCTCTCCAACCTTTGCTGCCAAAGGAGCCACCAGATGGGCATAGAACTCTGGTACGTCATGGATTTGGATCCATATATCGATTGTCTCAAGTTTCACAGTGGACGGCTTCACTATCCCGTCATACGGCAGCAGAATCACCGCATCTCCCCCAAAATTCCATGGGCCATCGTTCATAACTCCCTCCCAATCACCCAAGCAAGTGAATGTGACCGTATACAAGTTTTCCTCCAGAGGCTTGAACCTGACCTCCTACGCAATATCCCATGACGATCTCATGTTTCTGAAAAACCAAGTCTGGTTGTAGGTCTTGGAGGTGTTAACCCTAGCTAGGGCTACCCATCTCGGCCCCTCCGGCGGCGCAGGTTGCTCATCAAAGACCATGTCATCCAAGTCCTCCTCCTTCAGTGCCAACTCCTTCATCATCTGCTCGACATCACTGATCCCGGAGGAACTAGCTCCGGAATTCTCCATGAATACTCTCACCCGAAGAACAGATCGGGTAGCTTGAAGGGGAACCCTAGTTTCCGCCGACCCCTACCTTGCCCCGGGCGAGACAACAGCCCTAGGAAGTTGTCCCCTCCTTGTCGCGGCGAGATCGGGGTTTGATCGGTGGTAGGGGAACAAAAGCTCGACAGCGGCGAAGATCGCCCTGGGAGAACTCGGTGAAACCCTAACTAGAGGGAAGTGTTGTCGCGGGTGTGCGAAAGTAAAATAGTTGAAGTTGTATGTTTATAAAGAGTTTATGGTGAAAGATAATTATCAGGTGGGGAAGAAAATTCTATGAGACATAGGCCCACCTGAAAAATAAGCCCATGCCCAACACAACTCCATGAAGATGCTCATCAAACTTTTTGCCGAGCTTGCAAAGCGACAACAATGCGTCACCAATCAAAGTGCATTATATCGACTAGAGGGGGGTGAATAGGCGATTTTTATGAATTCTTCACTGAGGAATTTGCTGGTGAGGAAATTCCTAAATGAAGAACTACTTGCAGCGGAATAAGTACTCAAAAAGGAACATAACAGAACATAGGCATAGTCATCATGATGAAATGAAGACAAGCGAGGAGTACAGAAAGTGTAAATACAAGATAACAAGGGAAGAAGACGGACATACTGAAGAAATAGCGATGAGGAAATTGAGAAAGTCTTCAGTCAATGTCTTCAAACAGATATGAACAGGCACACAACAACGTACATGAGGAATTTAAAGAGTTGAGGAAATAGATACAGTAAGCTTGGTGAAGACAATGATTTGGTAGACCAGTTCCAACTGCTGTCTCAGTTGTACATCTGGTTGGAGCGGCTGAGTATTTAAACTCGAGGACACCCAGTCCTGGACACACAATCCTCACCATATTCTCCTTGAGCTAAGGTCACACAGACCTCGCCCAATCACTCATGGTAAGTCTTCAGGTGACTTCCGAACCTTCACAAACTCAGTCACTCGGCGATCCATAATTCCTCTTGGATGATCTAGACCTTGACGCCCAACCGTCTGGAAGAAGCACAATCTTCAAAGGAAACAAGCGTTAGATCCACGCAGGATCAATCTCTTCAGTGATTCTCAATCACTTGGGGTTTTGTAGATTTGGGTTTGGGATTTCCTCACTTGATGATTTTCACTCAAAGTCCTCGGAGGATGGGTTGCTCTAAAATGACAAGTCAGTTTCTCTCGGAGCAGCCAACCAACTAGTGGTTGTAGGGGTGGCTATTTATAGCCTAGGGAGCAGCCTGGCATGATAAGACATAAATGCCCTTGTCTGATATGACCGTTAGGTGGGTAGATATTTTGGGATAGCTGGCGCGTAGCGCAGCAACGGTCGGAATTTTTAGGTTCGAATTCCTCAAGGCTATCATGTTCCTCACTTGGTAGGCAATCCGCACTGGCGAATTCCTAACTCTTCAGTCAGAACAAATTCCTCAGAGACCAGAAGAACTACGTCTCTGTCACTGAAGAATATGACTAAACTGTGCGAGATTTCCAATGGCTTCACTCGAAGGGATTGGTAGGTGTAGGATTTTGAGTTGAGCATCACATGGAAATTTCTCCTTAGTATTTCCTCGACCCCCTTTAATAGTACGGTGTTTCCTATGACTCAAGAAAGAGAAAATGAAACTATGAAAACAAAAGTCTTCGCGCTTCATGTTCCTCGAATGAATATCAAGTCTTCAAGGTCACACCAATTTCTTCACTTCCAAAGTCTTCAGAAAGTCTTCAGACATCCAAAGTCTTCAGTCGAAGAACTTCATTTTTAGGGGTTGACTTTCTCTATAAATATCAAACTCCTCATAGACTTATAGACCTGTGTACACTCACAAACGCATCAGTCTCTTAACCTATAAGACTTCAATACACCAAAATCCCCCTTTTTGGTGATTGATGACAATATAGGTTAAGTTTTTAACTGGGATAAACATGTGAAGTGTAAATGCTGATATTGAGGAATTTGATTCCAAGATATAGAAGAACTCCCCCTGAAGATGTGCATAGTGAGGAATTTGCTTTTGAAGCAATGCACACTTGAAGAGTATAATCATGGAGATCTCCCCCTATATCTTGTAATTCATACACGCATTTGATATATAATATGAGGAATTTGAAATGCATGATGAAATATGGTGACTGATGTAATTCAGCATGCATGCATTAACATTAATGAGGAATAAGCATGCAGAAGAACACAACAAAAGTATCAAGCCACCATAGAGTTTAAGATTACAACTCGATCCAACAAAGTCATCAGAAGAACGAGAGTTGTAACTTAGCAAAAAAACGCCCATATATAGACCCGCTTCAAGACTAACTCAAATTTCTCGCCCTTTGTCATCGAAGACCAAAAGGGTTGAAACTGAGGACTAACGCCCCTGAAGAATTTCATGATGATGATGGAGGAGCGCCAGCATTGTCAGGGTCTTGAGTCGTTGTAGGGCCTTCTGTAGTGTCGTCCAAATCTTCATTCTCGTCCGTGGCGCGTGATGAAGAATATGAGCTGGCCACCAAGGAAGGAACCTTGACCTTCTTGAATTTCTTCGGTGGAGGTGCAGACCAGTCAAAGTCTTCCTTGAAGCCCATTTGCTTCAGATCTTCTTCACCATATAGATGTGACATAATAGCCCAGGTGCGATCAAACACTTCATGGAGGTAGTAGTGGTTTTTCTTCACTGCATTATGTGTAGAGGTCATGTTGTGAAGAATAGAGCCAAACTGACGCTTAACCCATTTGTGATTCCGATCGACCTTTTGGTGAAGTCTTATGAGCAATTCACGGTCAGTCATCACACGTGGAGCAGTAGCTTGAGGACTTGACTTTGGAGCATTGGCAGCAGAATCATGTGTGGCAGAGTCATCATTGGTGGAATAGGATGCAGCTTTGCGGAATTGACCATCCAATAGACGAGTGCCTTCATCGATCACAGCTGGTGACTTGCCCTTCTCATCAGATGAGGAAATGGTTCGGTTGAGGACTTCAATTGGGGGCAAGTAGCTGCCATGATTAAGATTGTCAGCCTTGTAGTTGAGTGAAGTCCTTGATCTGAGGAATCTCATGATCCATGGTGCATAAGGCTTTAGCTCAAACGGTGAAAGTGCAACATTTGCGAGAGTCCTCATGAAGAAATCATGGTAATTGATAGGAATACCATGCATGATGTTGAAGAGCATATTCTTCATCATCCCCACAATTTCTTCATCTGAAGAATCATGTCCTTTGATGGGGTTGATAGTCTTCGTCAGAATGCGGTATATGGTTCTGGGCACATAGAGCAAATCCTTCACGAGGAATTTGGTCCTATGAGCTTGTCCAGGCTTCAGCGGCTTCATGAGCACTTGCATATAATGATCAGTAAGTTCAGGTTCATCATACAGACAACGTGCGCCTTCTGGTGGAGGACTGATTGGCAGGGCACGAAGCAATTCAGTGGCAGGTGTCTTGTAGTGAGTGTTATCAGTCATCCAGTCCAACACCCAAGAGTTGACATCAGTTGTGTTGCCTGTGAGGTGCAAAGTTGCATAGAACTGAAGAATTAGCTCTACATTCCAGTCAACAATGTCAGTGCAGAAATTCAGCAAGTCTGCATCGTGAAGCAGAATGAGAACGGGCGTGAAGCATGGCATAGATTCCATGTCCACGTGAGGAATGTGCTCATGATCTAAGACTTTGTCCTTGTCAAAAAGAACTGAGGATTATAAGTTGGCTTGGCTGGCTGGCCAGAAACGCTTCCTTCTAAGACGAGCATTGTCATAGGGGTTGAATTCAGTGAAAAATACGTGCTCGTCGAAGAAATCATCAGCCTTGAATTTTGGCTTCTTTGAGAAGGGATTCTTTGGCTTGGGCTGAGTAGTGTCAGTGATTTGCAGTATCACCTCAGGAATCACAATCTCAGGTTCCTCATGCTGAGGAATTTCAGCTTCTTCTGTTGTGGCAGCCTGAGCCATTTCTTCTTCATTTTGATTTTCATCTGCGCTAGTGGCTGGAATTTCCTCACTGACGGACGGAGTTGCACGAGGTTCATCAGATCCTACTTGTACTTTAGTAGTGGCTGGGGACTGAGGAACAGCTTGGAGAGGAGTGAACATTGGTGAGTTTGGATGTTGTCTGTCCCAAAATTCATCATTGAGCACAGGAGTGGTACATCCAATATCCACATCCTCATCTTCAATTTCTTCAACACCTGCCTCTTCAGCAGTGAACTGAGGCATAGGTGAGGAAATGACTGGGGTTGAAGGGATAGCATCCACTTCAATTTCTTCGTCCAACTGCTCTATAGAAGCAGCAGATGGAGTTTCTTCATCAGATTCCTCGGGAATCTCATATTCTTCACCATAAGGAACAAGGTCCTTTGATGGCATTGAGGAGACGGGAACGGCATCAATTGGATTGTCAATTGAACTGATCAGAGTCTTCATCTTCTTTGGAGCTAAAGAATTTGATGAAGCTAATGCCTTCCTTTTCTTCATCGCTGCATGTTCTGCAGCCTTGGTCTTCTTCACATCAAGACTAGATGGAAGGATAGGAGTTGGTGTAGGCGCAGGAGGTGCATTTTCTTCAGGCGCAACTGTTGCAGTTGCCTTGGCTTGTTCACTTTCCTCAGGCGCATCACTAGTGGATGCCCTGGCAATATCATCAGCGGCTGGAATGGAGTCATCAGCCCTGGTATTCTCACTTTCTTCAGCATCCATACTGACATCAGCAGTGCTGGCATGTTCCTCAGTGGGCTGAGAAGATTCTTCAGCTTGAGGAATTTCAACCTGCACCGGAGCAGTGGCAGTTGAAGTGAAAGTGTTCGTCAGATGGACGAAACGTACTTTTTCTCCCTTCCAAGCAGTATGATACCGATTGAAATCATCACTCAGTTGCTTGATTTCAGCTTGTAAAACAATGAGTTGTTCTGGAGTGAGAGTGAGGACATTGTCCTTGAGGAAGCGCTGCTTCTTGTATAGTGCTTTCTTCAGCCTTCGTCCTTCTTCATATTTCCATTTCTCTTCTTCAATGAAGTGAGTGAGAACATGGCTTTGACCAGGAGTGAGCTTCATCTCCGGCAAAGGTGTAGCTGGGTCCTTGTGCCATAAGTCGATGAAATCGAGGATCAGCTTGGGATCCAGAAGAAGTGGCACATTACTGCCTTTGGCTCTAGCGGCCCTGGCTTGCCTGTCTCTGATGATCTCAGCAAGTTCATCATCATCCGCCTCATCATCATCAGAGGGCACTTGGAAAGCGACTTGCTTCTTGTGAGGACTTGGTCGAATACCTCATCCAGCAGTGGCCTTTTTCTTCAGCAATGAGGGACCAGCTGAGGAAGGTCGAGGAGCTGAGGAGCTTGCAGATGCTTCCGAGGCAATAGAGAAGCCTTGAGTCCTTTGGCATGTGGCAAGATGCACAGGTGCCGAAGCTTTTGTCGGAGCAGCTGAAGACTTTGTTGGAGGTGCTGAGGACTTTGGAGGAGGAGCAGACTGAGGAATTGGCCGTGAGGGCATTGAAGATGCTGGCCGTGAGGGCATTGCTGAGGAACTTGGCCGTGAGGGCATTGAAGGAGAAGCACTGGACTTGTGAGCAGGCTTCTTTGGCATAGCCTTCCTGGGCTTACTACCAGAGGCCTCAGCAGTGTTAGCAGCAGCAGCAGAATCTTCATTGAATTTCCTCACTGCTTCTTTTGCTTGCTTGGCTAGTTTGTCTTGGCGCGTAGCCCATTCATCAGCATAGTCCTCACCGCGCTTGAGGCTGGTGGGATCTGCCAGTTGGCCAGGCCTCAATGGAGGTCTTGAGCATGGAGGGTTGAGCGCGAATTTCTTCATGTACTTAGGAGTAACATATCTGTACTCCCTCCATTCTCGTGCCCATCTCCGTTCAATATGTTGTATGCGCACTTTACGCTGATTCTTGTCCTCCTTGCGAAACTTAGCCTCATCTGGAGTGCAATATCCAGCATATATATCCTCAGGGATTTCAAACGCTGTGTTGACCTCTGGCCTTTTTCCTCCCTTCTGTGGCTTCTTGTCAGCCATTTTCTTCAGCTGAGGATTAACAACTAAAGTTTCTGAAGATGTATGCAACTTTTCTTCGAGGAATGCTGCAAATGAGTTAAGTTGATGTGAACCTAGTGATTCAGCAGCGGACATTTGTACCTGTGAACAGAGTATAGTTGCGAGGAATTTGGAGAGGTCATATGCGTTCTCAGAAGATTTTTTCAAAAATGAGAAGGTTTGAGGAATTTGACCGATGAGTCTTGAAGAATTTTGCTAAGCGTTCTTTATCTCAGGTTCCAGAGTTGTACAGATTTGAAAATCCACACAATTGAGGAATCTTGAAGAAAATCATTGCTTAGAAAAATGAATCAAGAACAGATAACATGTGAGGTGTTTTAGTGTGTGAAGATTTGAAGAATAAACACCTTTGAAGATTTTTAGGAAATCACATGAATCAAAGCGGGCAATAAAAGTAACTTTTAATTACCCGAAATGAAGAACACGATGAACTGGGAAGTGTTGAAGTGAAGTTCGTCCATTCAGATCTTCCACACCCTAACTCGGCGGAGGAAGACGGCCACGGCGGCGGTGGAGTGAAGAAATCCACAACCGGCACGAGTACGACGGCGACGAGGTCGAGGCAGTGAAGCTCTTCCTCACCGGCCACGATGAAGTAGCGGCGGCACTAGGGTTTGGGAAGATCGAGCGGGAGAGAGAGGTCGAGCGGAGTAAAAGTGAAGTGAGGAAGAGGCAGGGGTATTTATAGCGGCAGTGAAAAACTGTGCGCCCGAGGATTTCGGACGAACGTGCCCCTGGCTCTTCTCATTCACGTGACATGTGTCACCCACGTACTGTGAGGTGGCGATCGTGTAGGATCGTGGGTGAATAGATAAATATTTGTCGTGAGAAGCGGAACAGTTTAAGCGGCAAAGCCGAAATTTTTGATAAGATAAGTTTTAAGTTACCGTTCGCAATTTCTTCCGCAGTCAAGGACACAGTGAAGATTTTGAACGAGTTTCAAATCAGAACACATATGAAGAATTTGTGAATAGACTAGGTTGAGTTTATCATAGAGGGGGAAGGGTCCGATCACATTCACTTAGCGAAAAAGTCAACTTGAAGAATTAGTAATAAGTGAATGCTGTGTGTGTGTGTCTATATATATATATATATATATATATATATATATATATATATATATATATATATATATATGGAAAATCCATCCTACCATCCGGTGGTAGTTACCCCACATGTCTCATATACTAGCATGTATATATATATATATTCAACTAAAGACAAACGACGGAAATAGTGAAGACATTGCAAGTTGAAGAATTTGAAAAACTGAGGAAAAACTCAAATTTGAAGATTTTCAACTTTTGTGGTGGCGAAACCCACCGTATAAGAAAGTTGGCTTCAGACACCGCGTACAATTGTCGTAGGGCTCTGAGAGTCAATTTCTTCATTAATTTCTTCACACTTAGAGGGTTAGTCTTCATTGATTGAAGAAAAACGTTACTTCGTGTGTTGCGCATCTAAGTCATCAAGTCAGCATAAGTGTTAGGATGAGTGTCCATTTCAGAGAACATTTGAAGATTCTAGGATATTTAGCTCACACCGCAACTTGCTAAATCTCTTCTCATCCAAGGGCTTAGTGAAAATATCGGCCAGTTGATCTTTAGTTCTTGCATGGCAGATGGAGATGTCGCCCTTCAACACATGATCGCGAAGAAAATGATGACAAATCTGGATGTGCTTTGTCTTCGAGTGTTGAACTGGGTTTCGAGAAATCTTGATTGCGCTCTCATTGTCACAGTAGAGAGGCACATTCTTCACGTTGATTCCATAGTCCTTGAGAGTTTGCTTCATCCATAATAATTGAGCACAACACGATCCAGCAACAATGTATTCAGCTTCTGCAGTGGAGAGAGATACGCAGTTCTGTTTCTCCGAGGACCAACAGACCAAAGATCGTCCGAGGAAATGGCATGTGCCTGACGTTGACTTGCGGTCCACGCGATCACCAGTATAGTCAGAGTCTGAATATCCAACGAGATCAAATGAAGAGCCCTTGGGATACCATAATCCAAGTGTTGGTGTGTGAGCTAGATATCGAAGAATATGCTTCACAGCCTTATGGTGTGATTCCTTCGGTGTAGCTTGAAATCGGGCACACATGCAAACACTAAGCATAATATCTGGCCTAGATGCACATAGGTACAATAAAGATCCAATCATGGAGCGGTATACCTTTTGATCGAAGTCTTGACCATTTTCATCAGTGCATAGATGACCATTTGCAGGCATTGGAATTTTGACCCCTTTGCAATCTTGCATGCCGAATTTCCTTAATACTTCTTTGAGGTATTTCTCCTGCAATATGAATATACCATTGCGCTGTTGACGAATTTGAAGACCTGAGAAGAATTTCAACTCTCCCATCATAGACATTTGATATTCTTCACTCATCATATAGGAAAATTCATCACTATAACGTTGGTCAGTACAGCCAAAGATAATATCATCAACATATATTTGGCACACAAATAGTTCACCATCACAAGATTTAGTGAAAAGAGTTGGATCGAGTGAACCGGGTTTGAAGCCATTCTTCACAAAGAATTCCTTCAACGTGTCATACCACGCCTGAGGGGCTTGCTTGAGGCCATATAGTGCCTTGTTGAGTCTGTAGACTTTGTCGGGATTCTTTGGATCTTCAAAACCTGGGGGCTGAGCAACATATACTTCTTCCTCAATCTTACCATTGAGGAATGCACTTTTCACATCCCTTTGTTGTAAGATAATATTACGATGTTTAGCGTAAGCAAGTAATATGTGAATAGCTTCAAGTCTAGCAACAGGTGCAAAAGTTTCATCCAAATCAATTCCTTCAACCTGTGTGTAGCCTTGAGCTACAAGCCGTGCCTTATTCCTCACCACAAGGCCATTTTCGTCTTGCTTATTGTGGTAGATCCACTTTGTGCCAATGATGTTGTGCTTGCGAGGATCTGGATGTTTGACCAGTTCCCAGACATTGTTGAGCTCAAACTGATGTAATTCTTCTTGCATAGCTTGAACCCACTCAGGCTCCAGAAATGCTTCATCTACCTTAGTGGGCTCTACGATAGAGACAAAAGCAAAGTGCCCACAAAAGTTAGATAAATGTGAAGATTTTGAACGAGTGAGAGGACCTGGTGCTTCAATGTCATCAATGATCTTCTCAATTTGCACTTCATTAGTGATGCGAGGATGAGTGGTTTTCTTCGAGGAATTTGATCAGCATTCCCTTCAGGAGCATTTTCTTCAGGTGCGCCAGCTCGGTAATCATCACGATCAGGAATGAATTCTTCAGAAGATTCTTCGGTAGGAATGACATCCTCAGTAGCCTTGAACTTGATAGAATCTTCAGGTGTTGGTTCATCTATCATAGAAGGTAGGTGCTCTCTTTGCGAGCCATTAGTTTCATCGAACCGCACATCTATAGTTTCAACAACTTTGTGAAGAACGTTGTTGAAGACTCTGTAGGTGTGCGACTCCTTTCCATAACCAAGCATAAAACCTTCATGTGCTTTCGGTGAGAATTTAGATGTGTGATGAGGATCTCTAATCCAACATTTAGCACCGAAGACTTTGAAATAACTCACATTTGGCTTTTTGTCAGTGAGGAGTTCATAAGCAGTTTTCTTGAAGAATTTGTGAAGATATACCCGATTGATGACGTGGCACGCAGTATCAATTGCCTCAATCCAGAAACGACGAGGCATCTTGTATTCATCAAGCATAGTGCGAGCCATTTCAGCGAGGGTTCTGTTCTTGTGCTCCACAACGCCATTCTGCTGAGGAGTATAAGGAGCAGATAACTCATGAGTAATACCAAGTTCATCAAGATAGCCATCAAGACCAGAATTCTTGAACTCAGTCCCATTGTCAGTTCTGATGTGCTTGATCTTCACACCAAAGTTGGTTGAAGCCCTCGAGGAAAATCATTTGAAGATTCCTGCACTTCATGTTTGTAAGTAACAATGTGTACCCATGTGTAACGAGAATAGTCATCAACAATAACAAAGCCGTATAGAGATGCATCATTTGAAATAGCAGAATAATGATTAGGACCAAAGAGATCCATGTGAAGCAATTCAAATGATCGAGTGGTGGTCATGATAGTCTTCGCTGGATGCTTGGCCTTTGTCATCTTTCCAGCTTCACAAGCTCCGCATAAGTGATCCTTGAGGAATTTGACATTCGCAATGCCAATGACATGCTTCTTCTTCGCAAGCGTGTTCAGATTCCTCATGCTAGCATGACCAAGTCGTCGATGCCATAGCCAGCCTTCTGAAGCTTTTGCAAGTAAGCACACGGCTGGTTGTGGTCCTGTAGAGAAATCAACAATATACAGATCTCCTCTCCTAAAGTCTTCGAAGACTTTGGAATGGTCAGCTTCCATGATCACAACACAACGATATCTTCCAAAGACAACAACCATATCGAGATCGCAAAGCATTGAGACAGACATGAGGTTGTATCCTAAGGACTCGACAAGCATGACTTTGTCCATGTGTCGATCCTTTGAGATCGCAACCTTACCTAGACCCAATACCTGACTTTTGCCTTTCTCAGCGAAGATGATATGCTTCAGATGTGATGGTGATAAAGGAGCATCAATCAATAGATTCTTGTCACCTATCATGTGATTTGTACATCCACTATCGAGGACCCACTCGTTTGCTTTGGGCTGATCATCCTGCAGATGAATTAGTGCATCTTACGAACTCATATACTTCATCAGTGAAGAATATGACATCAATTTCATCAGTTCAATTTCATCAATCAATAGCACAGATAAAACAGTGTGAGGACGTGAGAAATGAGAATTCATTTCTTCATGATTAGCATGCGTCCTTTCAGGCATAGCTCAGGTCTCCAGCAAATTCTTCAGATGATTTAAGCACGTCTGGAGACCTGACCCTGCATAAGAGATTAGTTCTTTTTCTTCACCACCCACATCTGAAGGGGTGGCAAAGAGTTCATCACTCTGCGAGCACTATATGATAAAGGTGGCATAGAAGCTAGTCCGCTTTGTTTCACATAAGTGTGGTTAGGATAAGTATATGAATAAGCAGAGAAATTCTTAGAGGACTTATGAACATAATAATTTGAAGAATAATGCGCATATTCATAGCCCTTAGCTCTACCCTGCGAAACAGAAGGGTTAGCATGATGATGATCATATGAGGACTTTGATCCATTTGAGGAATTTGATCCATGTGAAGAATTAGGTCCATATGAAGAATTTGATCTGGGCTTCCAGTTCTTCACAGGTGGTGTCATGAGGACATTCACCTGAAGACTTTCAAGATAACTTTTGGGAACCCAGATTTTCTTCATAGGGGGACCGTTCCTGCAGTTAGTACCAACATATCTAGCAAATACTTCACCATTCTGATTTTTGAACAGTTTATAGTTGGAGTCAAATGACTCATCAGAAGAATGAGAAGATTCACATGTAAAGCCAAATAAGTTAGATGGATCAACTGGAGGTCCCTTTGTAGCAACCATGAGGTTTTGGGGTACTGCTCAGGTTTCCAATATGTTCCATCAGCATTGAGTTTCCTCTCAAAGGCAATACCCTCTTTCCTAGGGTTCCTGTTGAGGATCTGCTTTTTGAGCACATCACAAAGAATCTGATGCCCTTTGAGGCTTTTGTACATGCCTGTCGTGTACAATTCCTTCAGCCCTGCATCATTAGTAGTACTAGCAATGTCCTCAGATTAGGAATTAGTGATAGCAGAGACAGGTGAAGAATTTGTAACATTCGAAGCATTTGAACATTCAGGTGAAGAATTAGCAGATTCACATTCAATGCACTTTAAACATGGAGGAACAAATTCTTCCCGAGTAGCGCTGATTTGTTGAGCAAGTAATGAATCGCACTCCTTCTGAAGATCTTCATAACACACTCTTAGCTTCTCAAGATCTTGCTTTCTTTGAAGAAATTCATAAGAAAGCTTCTCGTGATCAGATAAGAGAGTTTTATGATGACTTTGAAGGTTGTCAAACTTAGACTGAAGTCTCTAAAGATTTTCAGTTAAGTCTTTATTGCGGTCCATTTCATCACCCAACATATCATCACTTTTGTCTAGCATGTTTTGAAGTTTTTCAATAGCCTTTTGTTGTCTCACAGCAATCTTAGCAAGTTTAGAGTAGCTAGGCTTAAGATTTTCATCAGATTCATCCTCACTAGATTCAGAGGAGGGGTATTTAGTTACCTTGGCACCCTTTGCCATGAAGCAATAGGTGGGAGCATAGTCATCATTGCCTTCATGAGAATTGTTGGTGTTGCCATTTTCTTCAGCGTTGAAGATAGACTTGTTGAAAAATGCGGTAGCAAGAGCTAGACTTGCCACACCAGACTCAGACTCCTCGGATGCCTCCTCTTCCTCATGACCCACAGATTCAGCCTCAGAATCCATTTCCTTGCCAATGAATGCCCGAGCCTTCTTGGAGCTGCTCTTCTTGTGAGATGAAGACTTTGAGGATTTTGATGATGAAGACTTTGAAGATTTCTTCTTCTTCTTGGCGTCATCAAAACTGTAATCCTTGTATTTCTTCTTCTTCAGTTCCTTGTCCCACTGAGAACAATCTTGAATGTAGTGACCAGGCTTCTTGCATTTGTGGCACATCCTTTTCTTGTAGTCACTGGATGAGGAATCGTTGCTCCTTGAGGATTTTCCAAAGCGACCACGTCTTGAGAACTTTTGAAATTTCTTCACGAGCAGTGCTAGTTCCTGGCTTAGTTCTTCAGGATCACCAAGGCTGCTGGTAGAGTCCTCTTCTTCAGACTCAGAGACTGCCTTGGCCTTCAGAGCACATGGTTTGCCATAGCTCGGTCCATAGAGATCTCTCTTCTCAGCAAGCTGGAACTCATGAGTGTTTAGCCTTTCGAGGATATCAGCGGGATCAAGTGACTTGTAGTCAGCACGCTCTTGAATCATCAGTGCCAGAGTGTCAAATGAAGAATCGAGTGATCTCAGCAATTTCTTCACCACCTCATGGTCGGTGATGTCAGTGGCACCGAGCGCTTGAAGCTCATTTGAGATATCAGTGAGGTGATCGAAGGTTTGCTGAACATTTTCATTGTCGAGTCTTTTGAAGCGGTTGAAGAGATTGCGAAGAACATCAACATGAGAGTCACGTTGGGTTGAGACTCCTTCGTTTACTTTAGAGAGCCTATCCCAGATAAGCTTAGCAATTTCCAAAGCACTCACTCTACCATACTGCCCTTTACTCAGATGGCCACATATGATATTCTTCGCTTGAGAATCGAGTTGCTTGAATCTCTTCACATCAGCAGCATTCAGGAAAGGTGTGACTGAGGGAACACCATTTTCCACAACATACTAGAGATCGTTGTCAATTGCTTCAAGATGCATTCGCATCTTATTTTTCCAATAGTGGTAGTCCGTGCCATCGAAGGTAGGACACCCAGCAGAGACCTTGATCATACATGCGGTCGACATAACTAGAACTCCAGGTGGTTAAACCAAAATCACACAGAACAAGGGAGTACCTTGCTCTGGTACCAATTGAAAGTGCGTTATATCAACTAGAGGGGGGTGAATAGGCGATTTTTATGAATTCTTCACTGAGGAATTTGCTGGTGAGGAAATTCCTAAATGAAGAACTACTTGCAGCGGAATAAGTACTCAGAAAGGAATATAATAGAACACATGCATAGTCATCATGATGAAATGAAGACAAGCGAGGAGTACAGAAAGTGTAAACACAGGATAACAAGGGAAGAAGACGGACAGACTGAAGAAATAGTGATGAGGAAATTGAGAAAGTCTTCAGTCAATGTCTTCAAATAGATATGAACAGGCACACAACAACATACATGAGGAATTTAAAGAGTTGAGGAAATAGAACCAGTAAGCTTGGTGAAGACAATAATTTGGTAGACCAGTTTCAACTGCTGTCTCAGTTGTACATCTGGTTGGAGCGGCTGAGTATTTAAACTCGAGGACACCCAGTCTAGGACACACAGTCCTCACCGTATTCTCCTTGAGCTAAGGCCACACAGACCTCACCCAATCACTCGTGGTAAGTCTTCAGGTGACTTCCGAACCTTCACAAACTCGGTCACTCGGCGATCCACAATTCTTCTTGAATGCTCTAGACCTTGACGCCTAACCGTCTGGAAGAAGCACAGTCTTCAAAGGAAACAAGCGTCGGATCCACGCATGATCAATCTCTTCAGTGATGCTCAATCACTTAGGGTTTTGTAGATTTGGGTTTGGGATTTCCTCACTTGATGATTTTCACTCAAAGTCCTCGGAGGATGGGTTGCTCTAAAATGACAAGTGTCAGTTTCTCTCGGAGCAGCCAACCAACTAGTGGTTGTAGGGGGCGGCTATTTATAGCCTAACGAGAAGCCCGACATGATAAGACATAAATGCCCTTGTCTGATATGACCGTTAGGTGGGTAGATATTTTGGGACAGCTGGCGCGTAGCACAGCAACGGTCGGAATTTTTAGGTTCGAATTTCTTAGGGCTATCATGTTCCTCACTTGGTAGGCAATCCGCACTGGCGAATTCCTAACTCTTCAGTTAGAACAAATTCTCAGAGACCAGAAGAACTACGTCTCCGTCACTGAAGAATATGACTAAATGTGCGAGATTTCCAATGACTTCACTCGAAGGGATTGGTAGGTGTAGGATTTTGAGTTGAGCATCACATGGGAATTTCTCCTTATTATTTCCTCGACCCCTTTAACAGTATGGTGTTTCCTATGACTCAAGAAAGAGAAAATGAAACTATGAAAACAAAAGTCTTCGCGCTTCATGTTCCTCGAATGAATATCAAGTCTTCAAGGTCACACCAATTTCTTCACTTCCAAAGTCTTCAAAAAGTCTTCAGAAATCCAAAGTCTTCAGTCGAAGAACTTCATTTTTAGGGGTCGACTTTCTCTGTAAATATCAAACTCCCCATAGACTTATAGACCTGTGTACACTCACAAACGCATCAGTCTCTTCACCTATAAGACTTCAATACACCAAAATAACTAAGGGGCACTAGATGCACTTACAACCACCTCACCGGCGATGGTTGACATGTGCCGCACTTCCTCGGTCCTCCTCGTGGATCCCCATTAGCCGCTTCCTCTGGATGCAAGTGTTTGGTCAAAACCTTACTCCTCGCTTCTTGATTAAGTGCCTGTTCGGCATCCCTCCGCTCTGCAACTTCGGTTTGGAGCAGAGTGGCATGCAGTCTATAATTTAGGGAGGAGTTAGAACCGAGCTCCGCACGCTCCTCTTGGTAGATGGTTGCCGAACAAGGCTTAAGTGTAGATATTTGCCTAATCCACATCACATTAAATCTCTCCACCACCACGGTTTGGCTTCCTCCATGTCTTTCTTTGTCCAAAATTGCTTTTTTTTTTTTTTGCGGGTGAAAATTGCTTGACAGACAATACTTGAGGCCCGATCTATGAACGACACCACCTTTGCGTTCAAATCCCTTGCATGCACGCTCTCGCTAGCGCTGCCATGTAGGATCGGGCAGGAGTCGGCCGGCCGCATTTTTATCGTGTGTATAGCAACGCTGTTCTTTGTCTCCACACAGGAGAAGACAGCTACTTGGTAGTTGCCCTAGCTGCAATCCCGAGTGATGCTGCCCATAGACTTGCAGTGTGGTCGCGCACTAGCTGACTGCGGGGTCTGAGCCATCATCTGAACACCGAGGTGACTGGAACAACAATGTTTGCAGGAAAGAAATGCTTTAGGACTCGCACAAAACACATGTCAGCTTTTTTACACGGGTATAACTTGATTAGCAAATAGACCTGATCTCGTATGGTATTTTTTTTACCAGGTAGACTGAACTTCCCTGTGATTTTGGTGTGAAATCTTCATCTGGAAGATTTGAACAAGTAACTGTTCATTATACTTTGTTTTACAAGCTTTGAAATATGTAAATCATAGCAAGAAAGGTTGTAATCGAGGTTTTGATTTTGAAATAATGTTAAGTAGTGTTTGATTTTATAGTGCCAGGTGTCCTTTTTGTATGGTGCAAAAAATTGATGTATGCTGATTTTGAAATAGTAAACTTGATAGTACCACGTGGTGTTATTTGTATGGGGAATTTTTTTGACTGGTACTGAATTGAAAATCAGTCAAATACCAGATAACCAATATTCTATGTTTTTGCCTTTTTCTTTTCTCTTATGTGATGTTGTTAGTACACGAGTAGTGGGCCTCGTGTTTTGTAATAAGTTGCCAAGTGTATTCTCTGTATGTGTCATGTGTCATGTCAATGGTATGAGCCTCCATTGCTCAAATCTTTTTCGAAAGGTAATATGTCTCATTCATATCACAAAGAATAAAGTACAAGCCACGTAGACACCGATCTGACAAAACTGAAATGACAACAGAACCCAAGCTTCAGCCCAAACGACTCCAACGTGGAAAGAAAATTACAATAAAGACCGAGAATCCCGTGAGCTTGATGCCAACTTCCGTCACCCACCTTCAACACCGAAGGAAAAGGAGACATATCACCTTTTCACCCGAGCTCGACATGGTTTCATCACTTTGCAGCTTTTCAGACCTCCAAAGTAGCTTGCCAAAGGTGAAGCCATTACAATTGAAATAATGTGTCTGGGCAGCATCCCAGACACATGATCGAATTCCAGATCTGGCACCTCCACACGACGATGTCAGAGGAGGAAACCTGACCTGCCAACACAACTTGCTAAAGGCTTGGTAAATTTATATAATGAAATTATCAAAAATAAAATTAAAATATATGAGAATAATATTACATCACATTCTCATCATATGACGGGAGAAAACATAGAGATAAATGTGGGGTGGATGCATGTTACATTGCTGACATTCAAGTTTATTTATTTGTTCTAAAAACAAAATGTATATGTGGAGGGCTTGCATGTGCTTGATAATGTGGAGAGTTTGCAAGTGGTGAAAAGTTGAATGGCTTCATGCACTTGATGATAATTGAATTATTGGTTGCTCACAAAATAAAAAATGATGTGAAGGCTTGCATGTGCTTGATGATGTGAAGAACTTGCATGTGCTGGAAAGTGACAAACAATTGGTTGCATGCACTTGATGATATGACTTGCATGCGTTTAAATGTGATCACTTACTTAGATATAATATAGGATTCTTTTATGTACGTAGGGTCTTAGGACATTCTTATCACATGCGAGGGAGCCGGAACCAGAGCTTTGGGTTCGTTGTGGCCGGAGGGATGGGTACATTGGAGGGCTCATGTCGATGCTTGAGGAGTTGGGGACACCTTGGAGGCATTTTGGACCTCAGGCTCCCTGAAGTTTTTTTTTTGGAAAAAATTAGATATACTATATTTTGAAGCTTTAATTTTTTTGGAAACAATTCTACATGTTCATATGGATGCATTATACAAGCATATAAAGTTTCACAATGAAATACATCAACATGTCAGCTACACAAAACAGTCAAATTCATAGATTTTAAGTAGTGCCAATAAAAATCTTTGAAATTGTCTTCTTTGCGTTGTTCTCATGTTAAAGTATAATCCTTGGACTTTACACGCATGTAGCATACACCCGTGTGAACATGTTGATTTTCTTTCAGAATTGTTTGAAACATAAAAAGAAATGTGATTTTTGACTTCTCTCAGAAAAATGGTCGAGTTTGCATTTCTGATCTTCTGTATGCTTTGAGTCTATTATGATTCTGTGCCTAGCAACCGTATGATTCTTGACAAGCATTGGGCCTTGATGTGACATGTTCTACGATAACTCCCTCCGTTCATAATATAAGAGTGTTTTTTTTTACACTAGTTTAGTAAAAACAACGCCCTGCTCTTATGTTATGGGACAGAGGGAGCAGTTATTACTGTCAGCGTGTAGTCCTTGTGTACAGAGCTTCCGTAACTTGTTCAGCTATATTTGAACTGGTTACAAACGAAATTGTATTGTCATGACTCATGAACTTCTGTTGCTACGTAATGTCAGCAAAACTTTGAAATCTTTATACCTGCTTGTCCATCCAGATCTTGTGTATTTGTTGTGCCACACATGCTACCAGCTGGATTGCACATAGGAAGTACTATATGAGGCAACAGATCTGTTCCGTTTTCATCACGCTTTCTGTTAGAAGGGAGAAAGGGGATTGATGGAATAGTTCATTGTATTGCTTGAGCCTCGTGGGTATATATATAGGAGTACAATCATCTACTTGGAGTACAAGACAAGCCAGAACAAATCCTAGTCTATCTCATCTTTCCTAATAAACATTATACTCAACATCCCCCCGCAGTCACAACGGTAGCGACGCAGACGATGAGACTGGAGAAGAATCCGAAGGCAAGCCGACGGACACCCCCCCCCCCATAGTCGGAACGGTCGACGCATCGCGGAGTCGTGGCTGGAGTGAAAACCGATGAGGTTGCTCAAGCAGGCGGTAGCCCTTTGTGCCGTTGTCGAGGTAGCCGAGAGCGTGGGTGGTGGAGCCGTGGTCGAGGTAGCCGTGCGAAGAATGCCGTGGTCGATGTCGAGTCGGGGTGGCCGGTGTCGAGGAAGTCGCCGTGGAGCCGCAGGCGCAAGGTGGCACCGAGTTAGTCATGGGCGCAGTGGTGTCGAAGTAGTGGTGCGCCGAAAGGAACATGGTGTTGACGACACGTCGCGGCGGGTTTGCCAAGCCCGGGGACACATCATGGACGAAGGCACGCACCGGTGTTGCCAGCACCGGGCATGCGTAGACGGACGAAGACGAAGTTGACGAAGCGTCGACCAGGCTTGCCAGGCCCGGGGACACGTCGTGGATGAAGGCACGCATCCGTGTTGCCAGCACCGGGCATGCATAGACGAGGGACCTGCACGAGCTATATGCCATGTCCGAGAAGTCGGAGGGGCCAGCAGAGAAGAACTCGACGACGATTGCGCCGTGCATCGGCGCGGGGCTGATATCACCAACGGTGCTCGGAGTAGACGAAGTGGTCGGGTAGATGACGACGACGCTAGCGACGGGCTGGTGCTTGGACGAAGATGAAGGGGGTGGACGGGCGGCGGCGGCGGCTACGAAGGTAGCGGCGGCGGCGGCTAGGTTAGGAGTGCGGCGGCGGTGCTCGAAGTAGGCGAAGAACCCGGACAGCGTGACGAAGACCGGCGCTGACGGTGGTGTTCCCGCACCAAGGGAGACGGCGCGGCACATACCACGAGAGGTCGACGCACGGTGACAGCGGAGTGGACCGCGGGCCACGGCGCTATGGCCCGAAGGGGCGACGCAGCGGCGGCGCGCAGGTCGGGGCGACGGCGGTAAGACCTCGGGGCGGTGGCGGAGACCGTGGGCCGCAGCACGACATCCTGAAGGGGCGGCGCGGCGGAGGAGTGCGGGTCGGTGCAACCGAGGGAACAGCCTCGGGACGGCTGCGTGGACCACGTGCCATGCTCGCTACGGCCCGACGGGGTGACGCAGCGGCGGCGCGAGGGTCGGTGCGGCCACGGGGACGACCAGGAGCGGGCAGCCTCGGGGCGGCGGTGGACCGGCACTACGGCCCGAAGGGGCGACGCAGCGGTGATGCGGGTCGGTGCAGCCGGGAGAAGAACCACGGGGCGGCGGCGCTGCGGCCCGACGGGGCGACGCTGCGGCAGCCCGTTGCTCGATCGATGGAGGGACGCGCTGAACTCGAGCACGATCTTCACGGGACCTGCGGAGGCGCGCGTAACCGACGGGCCAGGTTGGTCGCGCGGCGTAGATGAGGCGGATCGCGGCGGCGAGCGGGTGATCAAGCCGATCGCGCGCGAGGTCGGGGACGCCGCTCGGTGGAAGCGTGGTGGCGACGGAGTCCGAGATGAAGCCGGCGGTGGCGGGCGACAGGGTGGCTATGATTGGCCGCTGCATGGCGCAAGGCCGTCGGGTCGGGGTGATGCAGGAGTCCCGGTCGGAGCAGGGAAGTGACAGCCGGCGTAGATCGACGGGCGGGACGTCGCACGAACGGTGGCGGTGAAGGGCCGCCGCATGACGCGAGGCCGCCGGGTCGGGGCGACCGGCGGGCCGACGAGCGGACGACGCGCGAGGCCGCCGAGTCGGGGCGACCGACGGGCAGACGTGTGGACGACGCGTGAGGCTGCCGGGTCGGTGAAGAAGCCGGCCAATCGCGCCGGTGTTGGAGTAGAGGCGCACGGGGTCGACGGCGGCGGTGGGCGACGCAAACCGGATCACATAAACCGGAAAACCAAAAAATAGACGCCGATCAAAGCGACTGGCGAGAGAAAGAAAACCCGGATCAAAGGATCGGGAAAAAAGACTCTTTAGGGCAGCCGGCCAACACGGCCGGCGGACGAACCCTAAGTACGGGCGGCGTGACCCCCGGCGGCGGTCATGGAGGCCGACCGTCCTAGGGGCGGCGCGCAGGTGCGGAAGCGGCGGCGGCTAGGGTTTATGATCGACTTGCGATAGATACCATGTTAGAAGGGAGAAAGAGGATTGATGGAATAGTTCATTGTATTGCTTAAGCCTCGTGGGTATATATATGAGTACAATCATCTACTTGGAGTACAAGACAAGTCAGAACAAATCCTAGTCTATCTCGTCTTTCCTAATAAACATTATACTCAACACTTTCGTATGCACCACAAAGAAACTTTCCAAATACTACAATAAACTAATACTGCATGTCGAACTCAAACCACATCAGGATGTCAAATCTATATCTATCTATCTATATCTATATCTATATCTATATCTATACCTATTATTAAAAGAAAGGAAAACATTTCACGATGGGGCACCGGCCGAAGTTTTGGCCGGTCGCGTCCACGCGCGAACGTACCGAGCGACTCACCTAGGGACACGTAGGATGGGGGGCCCGCCCACGTGTGTCTTCTCCCTTCTGTTTCTCTTCTTCCCGTCTCTTGTCTTTCTCTCTCTCTTCCCGCTGCCATGGCCAAGCTTCGCCGGCCGGAGACCTTCCAGGGGCGCCGCCGCCATGGGAATCAGCCGATCCGCCGCGCCACCGGAGCTCTACCTGCCCTCGTCGGACCCGACCACATCTGAGTTGCAACCCACCACGCGCGGAGCTGCAACCGTTGAACCTTTTTTCTCCCGGAACGGCACCGCGGCGACGATGGCCATGGGCAGGCGTGGGAGCTCGGTGGAGCAGCAGCAAGTAGCTGTAAAAATGGTTGTAGCAAATTCCAACGTCGTTTGTAGCAAAACCAAGTATGGTTGCAGCAAAACAACGTCATCGCCATCGTGGGATTCACAGCTAAGACAATTAGTTTGAAGCTTTTTTCAATGCAGGTTGTAGCTTTTGTAACCGCCGGTTGTAGCTTTTCGTTTGTCGTCCATGGCTTACGGCTCCACGGTTGAAGCTTTTTTCGTTGTCGGATGAAGCTTTTTTCATCGCCGGTTGTAGCTTTTCTTTGGTCGTTCATAGTTTTCCGTCGTACGAGTTGAAACTTTTTTCATAGCCGGTTGAAGCTTTTTTCGTCGTCGGATGAAGCTTTTTACATTGCCGGTTGTAGCTTTTCTTTGGTCGTCCATAGTTTTCCGTCGTACGAGTTGGAACTTTTTTCATAGCAGGTTGAAGCTTTTTTCATCAGCGATTGTAGATTTTTCCATTGTCGGTTGCAGCACTGGGCATCTCCCCTGGTGCTCAATTTTTTTGTTTGCAACCTGGATATGAGCGCGCGGCGAGCACACCGGTGAGCTCCGGTCGTCGCCACCGGAGCTGCAACGGTGGCCATGGAAGCTACAACCGCAGGGATGGGCTGTTGCATGGGGGCGAAGCCGGTGACGAGGATGGCTGCCGAGGACTGGGACCGGCGACCAGGGCGGCCAGGAAAGACGGCTGGCGAGGACGGCGACCAGGGATGAGGAGGGCAGGCGAGGAAGGGGCGGCGACGAGGGGGACGCGTGCGGCCGGCGAAACAGGGTTCGCGAGAGAAAGACGCCGCTCGTTACGCGCTCGCAAGAGGAAGACGACGACCTGGTTGGATAAGGATCCAACGGCTCGGGACGGACCGATCTAACGGCTAGGGTGCGACCGGCCGAAACGTTCGGCCGGCGCACCGGCGCCTAGCATCGCCCTAAAAGAAATAGGTATTCTTGGTTTGGTTCTGCTTTGTTTGGTCCTGTTCAAAGTATTTTTATTATTTACATACCCTATTTTGTACGAAGGAAACTGGACGTACAAAGAAAACCGGGACGCACGTGTGAAGCAAACTTAAAACAAAGCGAAGCAGCCAGCCGGCCGGCCCATATCTCTATTTTTCAGTTGCCAAATAAAACCAAGCCGCCGGCCCATATGCCTATTTTGTGGTTGCTAGACAGCTAGAGGATGGTTGCTCCGTCGAGAAAAGAACGCACGGCGTACAGCACTACCGCCCGCTGGCTTCTCTCCAGCCGTGTTCGGATCAGCGTACACAGATGTGCGCCGGCGAGATGTCTTGGCATTGAAGGTGCACGCCAGGAAACACGGTGCTGGGAGGATGAGCATGAATTTAATTTCCAGCTCGTCTGCAGCGACATACATGGCGCCGACTATGGTGACACGGACGAGTAGACGGCGTTGAGACAGACGTGCAGCCGATGCGGCGGCAGAGCTGCAGGCTGACATGGGTATGGAGGTGGTTGTGATGCCGACGTGCAGCCGGCGCGGCTGCACTGCACGAGCTATAGAGAGCGCAGCGGCAGTGGTTGTGGATGTGCAGTGAGCTATCAGTTATGGGGAAGCGGATTTTTACTAGTAGCTCATTGCGCGCGCAACGTATATCTGATCCACCCATCCATCCTAGACGTCAAATCAACATGCAGCTGGTCTCATGTATGCATGTCAACATCAATAGGTCCTATACTAGAAATCTGACACAAGGTACACAAGGCATCGGTGATGGGCTACTTCACCATATTTGCTAGCAAAGTTAATATATCACCATAACTTCTAAATAAACTATGCAAATTTGAATTCGTTTATGTATTTGAGTTTCTCACGGCTAGCTCTACGAAACAAGTCCAATATTGATATATTTCTAAAAAAGTTTCATAAACATTTCATCAAAGTTCAGACAAGTTGTTCATAAAGTTCTTCGGTTCCAGATACATTTTCTAGAGAAGTTCTTTAATATTTCGAATAAAGTGCAGAAAACCTATTTATAAAGTTCCTCAGCTCCTGGTCCAGTTTATTTATCACTTTGCAAATGAAAATGAGAAGTTCTTCACTATGCCAAGCAAAGTTCCTCACTGAAAACACTGATAATCTTCTAAAAAAAATCATATTTCAATTCCAGTTAAAAAAATATGTTCAAAAATTGAATAACTTGGTGTCAGGAGTTCAAATATATATAAAGTTTGAAAAACAAATTTTGATTAAACTGTTAAAAGACAACTAAAAGTAACAAAGTTTTTGAAGAGAGGAAAAACAACCTAGGCATGCAGGTGTACTATAGTCATGCATGTGTCAGTCTATAGGAAAGAAAAGAAAGGCAGAGGGGCATGCACATGCAAAGGGTCCGGATCCATATGTTGGAGCAGCGGTTGTGATTGGCGTTGCGCGCACAACCAGTTAGGAAACGCCTTATTCGCAGTTATGGCCAGCTGCGGCGCGACAGCATGAAGAAGAAAGGGTCCGATGGGCAAGGTACGGTCCATCGGGCCAGGGTTGCACCGGACCACATGAATGTTGAGCTAGCAGCAATGTCATTGAGATCGAGTGAGCTTGTGAAACTTGAAGAAGAAGAAGCAACTAGGGAACAACTGGTCATAATCCATGTACGTAAACTATGGACATGGCAATCAGCTAGATCCATGCATTGCTGAGCATGTGCAGACGGAAACTACGCATCAAGAGAATTGTACTAGCAAACATGTAACACACCTAAGAGGTACTCAAGTTCCTTGATCATTACGTGCATTAAAACGTATATATGGCTGTCATGCACTTTAGAGCATTCTTTTTTTAGGGGTAACATTTTATTAGGGGTAACTAATTTGAGCTAAGACTTCAAGCTGCTTTGTGTTTCTCGGTAGTGCCACATCTAATTATGTGCATGCTTATTTTCTTTGAATATATTCACAGACTAATTACTCACACTAGTAATTATCTCTGTAAAATTTGAAGTCTATCAGGAGCAAATATAGCTATCTCACGACATTACTTGAAGCCAATATATGTCTTGTCTCGATCCAGGCGGATTTGTAGTAGTGCACTAGGCAAACACTCGAATACGACACAAACTATGAAATTTATTTTATACCTGTTGCAAGGCACGGGTTGCTTATAGGTGAAACCAATTAACATGTTTATTTGTTAAAGGTAGCCTCTAAAGCTAGAAGGACGCTAAGCTTGGAGATATCGACGCCAACGCTTGCACTGTATGGAGACTGCCTCTATAGGTTGTGATAATGCCATATGTTTTTGGTATTTTCAATGGCCTTCTAAAATTTCTTTTTTCAGTTTAAGTTTTTTTTAAGTCTCTACGATGTCTTCACAGGCTGATTTTTAACCGTGCACGATGTGTTCTGTTAGTACCAGAGTGCGGTCAGATGTGGATATTTTATGATTTAGATAGGACGAAGAAGGTGTATGAAATTATCTGTGGAATTTTTAATGAATTGCCAACCGTTTCCATCAAGCTTCATCGCATAAGGCCTTTGTTATTTGATTCAAAATTTTCCAACGGTAATTCTCTCTATTATATATTGCGCACTGTGAGAAAAAGAGCAATTGCATACAATGCCGGGACGGTGCATGCATCAAGCAAAGATGAGATAAGGATAACACCCACCATCATCATAATTAATAAGTCCGTGAAATTATAAGTCGGTGTAAGGAGGTGCTCACGAAGCGGTGTTCCAGACTATGATGACGTAGCTTATTGCCTTAGATTGAACACTTTCATCTTGAATAAGTGGATAGCATCATTATCATTGGTGACGATAGTGAAGAGGAGAAGCAGTAAAACGGATGGGTCGCTGCTAGGCACATGAAAAAGATTTGTTTCTTCCGTTGCAACGCACGAGCACATTTCCTGGTAGAAACGAAAACGACCGTGCAAGGACAACGCATCATGGGGCGCAAGGCATCCCGGAGAAAAGGAAGAAGTGAAATAGCACCCATGGCCATGGCAGACGCGGGATACCCGGACTTGCCCACGGACGTCCTGGTGGATATCCTGCTGCGGCTGCCCCCGAGCTCCCGGCGCCGGTTCCGCCTCGTCTGCCGACTCTGGCGCGACCTCATCAGCGAGCGCACCACAGAGATGCAGAGCCGCGCCACGGCCCTCCTCTGGAACACCTCGGAAGCGGTTGCCTATGTCGTCGACGACATATCTAAGTCGTCGACGGGGGGATACACAAAGCTGTGGAATCAGGGCAAAGCCGGCAGGACTTCCTACAATAAGCTACAGCTGGTGGGCACGTGCAATGGCCTGCTCTGCCTATGCGAAAACAGGGAGAGAGTTGGCGGCGTCGTCACCCTGGTCAACCCGGCCACCGGTGAGGTGCTGCCCGTCCTGGCGCTTCCGTGCGCCGACCTGTTTGTCACGAGATACACCTGGGACTGGGAGGACTGGGACAAGGCGTACAACTTCGCGTACCACCCTACTACTGGGCAATACAAGCTGGTGCACATCCCCTGTAGATACAATAATGTATGCAAGTTTGACACCATACAAGTGCTCACGCTGGGGAAGGCGTCGTGGCGGGAGATGCAGACGGGTACCATGGGCGGCGGGAGGTGCCACCTCGACTCTGGCATCATCAGCATCGACGGCACGACGTATTGGGTCATGGAGGAGCCCGCAATCAGGATCGTGTCATTTGACCTTGAGCACGAGCGTATCACCTACGTCAAGCGGCTACCTGCGCATTCAACCACTCCTGATCAGTACAACCTGACGGAGGTGCACGGGAGGTTGGGCATCGTCTTCCATAACTGCTCGACAACGACTGAGGTGTGGATTCTAGACAAGGGACGGCGGTGGAGTCACCGGTACAGCCTCAGACAGCAAGATCTCCTGCGACCGCACTTCTTGTACGACGAGCACGTCTTGACATTAGAAGGGGAATTGATATGTGCACACTACAGGAGAAAAGGCATGTGGTCATCCAACAATCCGAAGCCGGTGATGGTCAGCAACCGGGCTCAAGGGACGGTGGTCGCCGAGATAAATAGTAACGAGCTCTGCTTCCGTAGCGTGCATCACCGGACATTCCCCTACGTCAAGACGATGGAGCCACTAAGTATCTATTATGTTGCCAATAACTGATGCATAATTAGGATGTCTCTTTGTTCCAAAGAAAATAGTTCTCTTTTAGAGGTGCCTTGTTGCATTGTTTTCTTTTCCATTTTTTTTCCTCCATATGCTATTAGTGTTTAAACGTCGTGTTTTATAATACTCGCCCCGTCCCAAATTACCCAAATTACTAGTAATTCGGGACAAACGTGTTTGTCCTTGATGAGAATAGTACTCCACTTTCTTTAACAATAGGATTTGCGATTTTTTAACATCAAAATACTTTTTATTGCAAGGTGATCACCATACTATCTTTTAAAAGAGCGAAAATGCTCTTTGGAGGCCGAGCTACCTGGTGGCCGGTATCACATCCGTTTGTCTTTATTGGGATCAGCCGCAGGCAGGTATTCCTCTCCTGTATTTCAGGTACGAGTCATTTACAAGCTACTGTATTCTCAATTAATGAACAGTAGTATCCCATGGAGACGAGTCTATCCAGCAGCGCTGGCACAAGTGCCATCACTATGCTTGGACCTAGAAAGCAGAACAAGGGATCCGGAGGCCCCATGCATCGACCCCACTCTTTCAAGCGGTGAATAATCAAACGACAAACGGTTTTAAAGACACATGAATCCAAGCGCAGAGTGATAAACGCAATTACATAGGCAATTACTAGGACAAGTCACACACCAGTATATCGTGCACAAGATATGAAACAGGGCTAACCAATCCTGCTCTAAAATCTACACTAGGCGGTCAAACTATCCTGGCTTTTTTGGCAGGCTTGTTCGTGACTTCTTCGTCTTCAGAGCATGCACCATCAGTTGCCGCAGTGCCGTCAAATATCGTCGAACATGTGCTCCGATTCATAACTTGCTGCATGGCTCGGTGGGATTAACGCCAACAAGGGGTCGAAGTGGCCGCAACCCTCTTCAAGATCATGACCCACAGCGACGCAATCCTGCGTGCAAATAAGAACAAATATTAAGATAATCAACCGATAAAGGAATTCAGAAAATATCCAATATGGCAGATTTTGTGAACGGGGCCTCCTTCACTGACACCAAAAAAACTGGCCACGATGCTGTAAACTTTGCATGTGCTTACTGTCATGTGGGGCACGTCTTACAGATGTGGGCCGCGCGGCCAGGAGCAGCCGACGGCCGCATCAGGCAAGGCGCAGGCTGGACAGGAGTCCTGATCCGGGCACATTAGTTCCTAGACTAGTTTATTTCGTATAGGTTTCTAGTTTGTTATTAGCCCATGGGGCCTTTATATATCAGATAGTTAGCACCCTTTAGGGATAAGCAATAAAGTTATTTCCTTCTATCTTCCCCTCCCGCATCATAGAGCAGCCAGGCAAAAACCCTAGCGCTCCTATCCCCCGCGACTACGAACTACGTAGTCGAGGTCCTGCTGTCTTGGGCACCGAGGCCCTTGACAACTTGGTATCAGGTTCCAGGCGATCCTCCTCCTCGTCCATGCTCCATCCGCCGGCCGCTTTCCCCCCTGTGTCCGCGCCCAGCTCCCCGACATCGCCACAATCCGCTGCCGCCTCGGTCACTTCCGGCATGGCAGAACCGACCACCACAGATCTGGCTAAGATGATCGAGGCCTTGACGGCCACGGTGATGTCCCTGCAGTCGTCCGTCACCGCACTCCAGAAGGACAAGTCCTCCTCTTCGTCCAGCGCTGCCGCCGCCCATGATGGGCAGCACCACAATGATCGGCCGCCCAGGTTCCAGAAGATGGACTTCCCCAAGTTCGACGGCAAGTCTGATCCGCTCGCCTTCATCAACAGATGCGAGTCCTTCTTCCATCAACAACGGATCGCCGAGGAGGAGAAGGTGTGGATGGCGTCCTACAATCTCGAGGGTCCTGCCCAACTATGGTATATGCAGGTCCAGCGAGACGAGGGCACACCTCCGTGGCGCCGCTTCTCCGAGCTGCTCAATCTCCGCTTCGGGCCACCGCTGCGCGCTAACCCGCTGGGCGAACTAATGGCATGCAAACGCACGACGTCCGTCGTCGACTTCCAGGAGCGGTTTGAGGCACTCCTTCCCCGGGCAGGCACCTTATCCGAGACACAGAAAGTGCAGATCTTCACCGCGGGACTCCAGCCACCCCTCAGCCTCGACGTGGAGATCCATAACCCACAGTCCCTCGCCGTCGCCATGAGCCTCGCCCGCAAATTGGAGCTGCGCGACCAGTGCGCGCTTTCCGCCGCGCCACCGGTGCGTTTTCCACAGAAGGGCATCCTGCCGACACCAGGACCACGCCTCGCGCCCCCCGCTCCGGCCCCACCAGCCGCACCTCAGCAGGGCCACAATCTGCCGGACGGACGCCCAATCAAGCGTCTCTCCCAGACAGAGATGGAGGAACGCCGTCGCCTGGGCCTTTGCTTCAACTGTAACGAGAAGTTTGGCAGGGGCCACAACCGCGTGTGCCAGCGCATCTTTCTCCTCGACTTAGCGCCGGACGACGACGACGACGCGGCCTCCGCCACTGATGATGCATCGCGGGCCGACCCTCAAATCTCGCTCCACGCAATCGCCGGCGTGCGCACGAGTGAAACCATGCAGATGCAGATTACTCTCGGAGGTGTCTCCCTCCTCGCCCTGATCGATTCAGGCTCCACCCACAACTTCATCGCCGAAGAGGCGGCCGCTCGTGCTACGTTACCGCCCCCCACCACAGAGAAGATGCGCGTCACGGTGGCCAACGGCGAGCGCGTTCCGTGCCAGGGCGCGTACCGCGTCGTGCCCTTCCGCATCGGCCACGAGGAGTTCGCGGAGGATTTCCTCGCCTTGCCGCTCGCGGGCTACGACATCGTCCTGGGCACGCAGTGGCTGGCGTCGCTCGGACCGATCCTGTGGGATTTCCGAGCCCTCTCCATGACATTCTGGCGGCGGGGCCATCGGGTGTGCTGGCACGGCATTGCAGGACCGGACGGGCCAGCCCTAAAATCATGCAGCGGCCGCGACTTCCTGGACGCCATCATCACCGAGTTCGACGGCATCTTCGCCGACCCCTCCGGCATGCCACCGCCCCGCAGCCGCGATCACGGCATCACCCTGCTACCTGGTTCCGCCCCGGTGGCCGTCCGTCCGTATCGATACCCGGCCGCGCACAAGGACGAGCTGGAGCGTCAGTGCGCCGCCATGCTCGCCCAAGGTATCATCCGTGCGAGTTGTTCCGCATTCTCGTCCCCGGTACTGCTGGTCCGCAAGGCCGACGGGTCCTGGCGCTTCTGCATCGATTATCGCGCCCTGAACGCCATTACTATCAAGAATGCGTTCCCGATTCCGGTGGTGGACGAACTCCTCGACGAGCTACGGCACGCTCGTTTCTTCACCAAGCTCGATTTACGTTCTGGCTACCACCATGTGCGGATGCGTGAGGAGGACATCCCGAAGACAGCTTTCCGTACTCATGACGGCCTCTACGAGTTTCTGGTGATGCCGTTCGGACTCTGCAACGCGCCGGCCACGTTCCAGGCCCTCATGAATGATCTGCTGCGGCCATACCTGCGCCGTTTTGTTCTCGTCTTCTTTGACGACATCCTCATTTTCAGCGAGACATGGGCTGACCATCTCCGACATGTGCGCACCGTCTTCACGGTCCTGCACCAGCACCGGCTCTTCGTCAAGCGCTCCAAATGCGCGTTCGCCGTTGAATCAATCGCATACCTGGGTCACACCATCTCCGCTGCAGGCGTGGCCATGGATCCGGAAAAGGTGCAGGCAGTAGCGGACTGGCCGCAACCACGCTCGGCGCGCGCGGTTCGGGGCTTTCTCGGCCTTGCGGGGTACTACCGCAAGTTTGTCAAGGACTTTGGCGTGGTTGCCGCGCCCCTGACGGCCCTCCTTCGCAAGGATGGTTTCTCTTGGTCACCGGAGGCGGCAGCAGCTTTTACCACCCTCAAGACGGCAATCACCACGGCTCCCGTCCTCGCGTTACCGGATTTTACACGGCCGTTCATCGTCGAGTGTGACGCATCGACGTACGGTTTCGGGGCCGTCCTTCTTCAGGACCACCACCCGGTGGCTTTCTTTAGCCGGCCAGCCGCGCCACGTCACCGTTCCCTGGCAGCGTATGAACGGGAACTCATCGGCCTGGTGCTCGCGATTCGCCATTGGAGGCCGTACCTATGGGGGCGTCAATTTGTGGTAAAAACGGATCATTACAGCCTCAAATTTCTGCTTGACCAGCGTTTGGCCACCATCCCGCAGCATCATTGGGTTGGCAAACTCCTGGGATTCGACTTTACGGTGGAGTACAAGGCAGGTAGTACCAACACGGTGGCGGATGCACTTTCCCGCCGTGACACGGAGGAGACGACGATCATGGCGGTCTCAGGGCCTCGTTTCGACTTCATCACTCGCCTCCGGCAAGCGACGTCCACTGATCCGGCGCTCGTCGCACTGCGGGAGGATATCACGGCAGGTGCGCGGCAACAGCCTTGGGCGCTCTCCGACGGCCTCGTTACCTTCAACGGCCGCCTCTACATTCCGCCGTCATCCCCGCTACTTCAGGAGATTCTCAGTGCCGTGCACGATGATGGGCATGAAGGCGTCCTGCGCACATTGCATCGTCTTCGCCACGATTTCCACGCACCTAACCTTCGCAAGACGGTGCAGGAGTACATCCGCACTTGCGGTACTTGCCAGCGGTACAAGTCCGAGCACTTGCACCCTGCTGGGCTGCTCCTGCCGCTGCCGGTACCCACGGGCGTGTGGACTGACATCGGCATCGACTTCGTGGAAGCGCTTCCTCGAGTAGGCGGGAAGTCTGTCATCCTCACCGTGGTGGATCGCTTCAGCAAGTATTGCCATTTTGTGGCGTTAGCCCACCCATACACGACAGAGTCAGTGGCACAGGTGTTCTTCGCTGAGGTTGTTCGTCTCCACGGCGTACCACAGTCCATGGTCTCTGACCGCGACCCCGTCTTCACCTCCGCTTTTTGGCAAGAGCTCATGCGCCTCACGGGGACAAAGCTGCACATGACGTCCGCATTTCACCCGCAGTCGGATGGGCAAACGGAGGCTGCTAACAAGATCATTGTGATGTATTTACGGTGTCTTACCGGGGATCGTCCCAAGCAGTGGCTCCGGTGGCTTCCCTGGGCTGAGTACATATACAACACCGCCTACCAGACAGCAACCCAAGAGACTCCGTTCAAGCTTGTGTATGGCCGTGACCCTCCCACTATTCGCTCTTACGAGCCCGGCGACACACGGGTGGCTGCAGTAGCCAGGAGCATGGCTGAGCGCGACGAACTTATCGAGGACGTCCGCTATCGTCTACAACAGGCACAGGCGGTCTATAAGTCCTACTACGACAGACGTCATCGGGACATTCGGCATGAGGTGGGCGATTGGGTTTGGCTTCGCCTTCGACAGCGCGCCGCGTCCTCTCTCAACTTGCCAACCAGGGGCAAGCTCAAGCCACAATTCTATGGGCCGTACCGCATTTCAGAAGTGATCAACGACGTGGCATACCGTCTTGAGCTTCCGGCGCGCTCGCGCCTCCATGACGTGTTCCACGTGGGCCTCCTCAAGAAGTTCTTCGGCATTCCTCCAACTACACCGCCGGGATTGCCTTCGATCCACAACGGGGCGGCTGTTCCAGAACCAGAGCGCGTGACTCGTGCGCGCCTAGCACGCGGCGTTCGCCAGCTACTCGTCCACTGGAAGGGTGAAGCAGCTTCGTCAGCTACATGGGAGGATCTTGACAGTTTCATCGAGCGCTACCCCGCTTTTCAGCTCGAGGACGAGCTGCTCGTCGAGGGGGGGAGAGATGTCATGTGGGGCACGTCTTACAGACGTGGGCCGCGCGGCCAGGAGCAGCCGACGGCCGCATCAGGCAAGGCGCAGGCTGGACAGGAGTCCTGATCCGGGCACATTAGTTCCTAGACTAGTTTATTTCGTATAGGTTTCTAGTTTGTTATTAGCCCATGGGGCCTTTATATATCAGATAGTTAGCACCCTTTAGGGATAAGCAATAAAGTTATTTCCTTCTATCTTCCCCTCCCGCATCATAGAGCAGCCAGGCAAAAACCCTAGCGCTCCTATCCCCCGCGACTACGAACTACGTAGTCGAGGTCCTGCTGTCTTGGGCACCGAGGCCCTTGACACTTACATTCTTTGTTCTTTTACCATGTCCCCGGTGTACATGTGTCGATGTGACTTTCAATGTAACTTCTCCATACAGTTAACAGAGAGTTCATGATCATTTCTGACCTATGCTCGCACCCGTACGAACCGTTATCATCCGATCTCAGTAGCCACATCATAGCAGTGCAGCCACACCGTTTTGATCTGCTATTGGACTGCAGTGGTTTACCCTGCAAATGATCTCGAACCAGACAGCATAAGCACATTGAAACACAGGCAAATAAAAAAAAGAATCTTGGGGCACAAGGACTTAATAACCAGTTTAGCTCTGACTCACCGCGCATGCATGCACTTTATCCCATGGACATTGAGTCGGCTCTTTGCATACCGGACACCAAAGTCAGTCTCCCAAAGAGTACAAGTTGTAAAACTCATATACTTCTTCGACGGAAGCGAAGCTAGCTGGATTAACAATAGTACCTGCCTTGTTATCAGCATAAGAATGTATCGAAGCCTCAAGCGCAGGAGGCACTCTGCTGGGATTGTTCTCCCTCTCATCTGCATCCTAACTGATCCTAATTCTGCAAATTTTAACATCACCAATTAATTGTTGAATCACACATGGGATCCTGAACCAGAAAAATGAAGATATCTGATGCTTTGCATGTCATAATCACTTGTCAATTTCACATGAAGACTCGTTTACTCCATTATGTGCTACCATTATACAGAGTCACAAAATAATAGATTAGATCACAAGTAAACTTCCTTTCGTGTCCAGCAGGAGCCCTGTGATTTTGAGACGACCACTCCCTCTGCATCTCATCTTCTTTGGCCGCTCATATTTTCAGGGGACATTGAATCGGCCACCACCTCGCTACCATAGATGTATGAATCGATAATCTCCTCTGTCATGATTGTCTCTTCTGGGTGCCGTCCTCCTCCGTTCTCTCCAGACTCCATTCCTCCACTGTTTGCATGGGAAGAAATCTAATCTCCATTGCGTGTGCGAGCCCCATGAATAGAAGCAACAGCCAATTCCACTGCAGCTACTTCCCCTTGTAAGATAGACCCTGCATCCGCCCTAGGAATGAAAGTGCAACCCAATCCAGACGAACACCGAGTTAGATCTAATTTTTAGGAGACGACTCAGATTTAAAAAAACCTACCAGAACAAACACCCCGCACACACCCAATCGATTCCCAATACCAGAGTAGAACAAAAATTGCAAGATATGTCAGAAGATTACCCCGAATCGTCATCTTCGAAGAAGAACTCCATCCCATCCATGGGGCCCCGTCCCATGTCCAGTGCGCCAGGAAGAAGGTGATGACAGGTCTAACTCTAACGAGGTAAATGCAAATCGATCTGTAACATTAGCCCAGGAGGCACATCATGTCCCCGCATCACGCACCCATGGGGGAGGCCCATGTACAAAGGTAGCACCCCAGCCCATGGCACCGATGTATTCCAACTTCGTATAAGGACTGGAAAAATGAGCAGCACCCATCACAATGTAACAACCTTCGGCCCAGATAACGGGAGTCAGGTAGCTCGGCCTCTAAAACGCCCCACTCTTAAAAGAGTATCAATAATCTCTACGGGTGAATCTTCCGTCCAGCCCGCACACACGCTACTCGCTATGCTTACCTTGTTCACATGGTCACACCCTCCGAGTGGGTTCCATCCAAAGCCTCCGATCCAGTGAGTGTGCTAGCTGCACTGTGTGAAGTCCAGTGACAGTGAGTGTGCTAGTTGAACTGTAACAATCTTGCGAACACGGAATCTATCAAGAGGGAAGGGACGGGGATGGATCTCTAGTCATAGATGAGAGGTCAGCAAAATCATACGAGTTTCTGGGAGGAAGAGGTGCATTGGGATTGATGAAGGACACGTGGCCTCCTTCAGTGTGGGTCTCACAAGATGGGAGAATAGACCCGGTCTCATAGAATGTTTTCCAAACAAACAACCCAATTTATAGTTAGTTTTTTTTTTTTTGGATGGTGGTTTTTGGCTAGAGATGGCATATCTCTTCTCTATCTCTTATGACTAGGAAATCCTAAACAATGGATTATTTTAACGTGCTTTGTGTCTACTATGATTTTGAGCCCACCATTATGTATTTTGTTTCTATGCGTCGTGTATTAGATACTATTATCGAATATACTGTCAGCATATAGTTGTTGTGTATAGCGAGATTCCGTATTTGTTAAACTATATTTTGAACTTGTATATGAAAGAAATTGCATTTCTAATTTCTATGTTATATATACATATAGTCAAATTTCAAAAATCGTAAACCTGGAGTCATTTTGGCTCTCTTTCACTACAGCTGCAATGAAGTTGCCTTATCCACCGAGGTAAAAAATGAAGAAGCTTCATGGATGGTGACTTGGTGAGCTATCACAAATTTTTTTTAAAGAAGCTTCTTGAAAAAAACTGCTTAGCCATCCTGATTTTTTCTTTCTTTCTTTCTGTTTTTGTTGTTTCAACGAAGCTGCACACCTGACGTCAAAGAAAAAAACGAAGCTGCACCTTTGGGGACCAAGACTGTTCCGTCCAAAACGGCGCCGAAAACACAGCAAACATGGCAGGCAAGATATAGTTCCATACCGAACAAGGAACTTACCACTAAAAAAAGAGAGAACTTGACATCCAAGTCGGACTCGAACCCGGCCGGTCCCTCCGGTTATATTGAAACGAAAACGGCGCACGGCGTGGCTGTGGGTCAACCGGAAGAAACAGAGCCCATGGCCATGGACGACGCCGTCGACGCGGGATGTTGCGACTTGCCCACGGACATCCTGGTGGAGATCCTGCTGCGGCTGCCCCCGAGCTCCCGGCGCCGGGCCCGCCTCGTGTGCCGGCACTGGCGCGACGTCATCGGCGAGCACACCACGGAGATGCGGAGCCGCGCCAAGGCCCTCCTCTGGTGGAACGCCATCGCCTACGTCATCGACGACCTGTCCTCGTCGTCCACGGGGAGCTGCAGAGAGCTGTGGAGGAGCGACGGCCGCTCTAAGCTAGTCGGCACCTGCAACGGGCTCCTCTGCCTTTGCAACAACAAGGAGGTGACAGGTGGCGCCATCACCCTGGTCAACCAGGCCACCAGCGAGACGTTGCACCTCCCGGAGCTGCCGTGCGCCAGCCTGTTCATCGGGAGGGACCTTTGGAATTACTGGGACGAGGCCTACAGCTTCCGGTACCACCCGACGTCGGGGCGGTACAAGGTGGTGCACGTTCCATGCATCTTCGGCCACGTGTATGAGTTCAAGGGCGTGCGTGTGCTCACGCTGGGGGAGACGGCATGGCGGGAGGTGCCGGTCAGCCTTGAGGGCGGGGCGAGGTGCAACCTTGACGCTGGAATCGTAAGCATCGACGGCATAACACACTGGGTCACGGAGGGTGCGGCCCCGAGGGTCGTGTCGTTTGACCTCGACGACGAGCGCATCATTTCCCTCACAGACCTCCCTGCACAGGCACCATGCAGCCGGGCCTGATCATTACCGCCTAACTGAGGTACATGGAAGGCTGGGCATTGTCATCCGTGACCTCTCTGTAACCACCGAGGTGTGGATTATGGAGAAGGGACGCCGATGGAGCCGCCGGTACAGCCTTCGGAGGCAATGCCTTCCATGGCCTCATTTCATATACGGCGAGTACGTCCTAACACGAGAGGAGTCGTCATTGCATGGGCACCATAGAAGGAAAGGCCCGTCATTGTTCGGCGAGGTGGTGCAGGTTGGCCAGTGGGATCACGGGATGTTAGTTGCAAATATGAAGGGTGCTAATTTCTACAGTCAGTGCCGGACATTTGCCTACGTCGAAACAACAGAGCCACTAAGTGCTTATGAGGCCAATAAATATTAATTTGTGTGATTAGAATGTTTGTTTGTTCATGGATTTAGTTATTTCTCCATATATAAGCTAAACCAAGTAGGCATTTGGTTCCCCCGAGACATGTAGGGATTTAATACAAGCCAAAAGCCATCTTTTCACCCATAATATATAGTATTATACATTCCGGATATCTAACAAAATATCATTGTTAAGAAATCGTTTTTTTTTCCGTTAACTGGTAGCTGCTCGGTTGGCTGGCGAGTAGGGGATTAACAGGCTAATCGGCAAGTTAATCGGCCATTTAATCAATTAATCGGATGATTTATCGGTTTATCGACTACTCGGTGACTCTATGAGTAGGGATTAATTGGCAAGTTAACTGAATAATCGGATGAATTCTTGAACAGGGCAAAATATATAGGAAAGGAGATCTGAATGTAGGCAATGATGTTACCTAAGAACCTATTGATGTTTCAAAAAAAAATGTCTATATTTTCTTTATTTATCCGTGTCTGCCTTTTTGGCAGCCTAGTGTATGCAATGTGTGGTGACATAGTATCTGTGTCTCTTATGAGTTGAGACATTTCAATTCTATGAAGAAAATATGGAAGAAAGAGTGTGGATTTCTGCTAGCATTATTAGCGTAAGACCTGTATATCTCCATCACAGAGTGTGACAAAGTGTGACTGTTTTTTCCTTCGTTAAGAGGGACAAAAAGATAGATTAATGCAATGTTATTCATTTATTTCTTTTTCGGGACAAAATCATCTCAACTATTAATAAACAATCAAATATAAACTTCTCTAAACGCATCCCACAAATATACACGGACCCATTATCCCTAGCAATGGAGAGAATTAAATGGAGTCTGGGCTTCACTAATGGGGTGGCAGTGGATTGTGTGGGTAGGAGTGGAGGATTAGCTCTATGGTGGAAAGACCATGTTAATGTGACAATTAGGCCCTGGTGCCAGTACTATATTGACGCTGAGATCACTAGTGAGGGAAAACCCTTTAGGTTTACTGGAATCTATGGGGAGCCCCGGACAGAGCAACGTACAAAAACTTGGGATGCTTTACGCTACTTGAGGAGACAAGATAATTTACCGTGGCTCTGTGTGGGGGATTTTAATGAGATACTATTCCAAACCGAGCAACGAGGAGGAAACCCGAGAAACTTTGATCAAATGGAAGCGTTCAGAGAATGCCTAGCTGATTGCAGCTTGACGGACTTGGGTTTCACCGGATACCCGTTCATATGGGATAATAAACAAGACCTGAATAGCAATATACAAGTGAGGCTGGATCGTGCGACCTGTACTGATGAGTTTCTACAAGTGTTCCTGGGGACAGGAGTGGAACATGTGCTAACAGAGGAGTCGGATCATGCTGCCATAGTGGTCAGAGCCGCTGCGTCACTGGACGTTGGCGCAAGGAGGGGGCCGAGGATTTTCCGTTTTGATGAGGCATGGACTCGCCATGAAGATTATGATGATATGATTATGCAGACATGGCAGGAAGTCAACCAGCAGCTTGGACCGCATGCAGACATGAGTAAAAAGATGCAGGCCATGTCCAAGGCGTTGAACAAGTGGTGCAGGGAGGTGTTTGGCTCCTTACGGAAGCAAATTGCCAGGCTTAAGGTGCAATTAAAGGAGGCCAAAGAACGCTCGTTACGGACTGGTTATTTCCAGGAGGTTAAGGATGTGGAGGGCCAGCTTCATGATTTGTACGAGAAGGAAGAAATCTATTACCGCCAAAGGTCTAGAATTGACTGGTTACAGTGGGGCGATCAGAATACTAAGTACTTCCAGAATCGCGCTTCTCATAGAAAAAGGAAGAATACTGTCAAGGCCTTGATCAGAGATGATGGAACAAGGGTTTCGTCTGACGAAGAGATCCGACGGGAGGCTGCAAGTTTCTAAGAAAACTTGTTCAGATCCGAGGGGTCAGAGGGTGCGGATTTGCTACTGCAACATATTCACCCAGCGATCTCGGCCGAGATGAATGCAAAACTCACTGCTGATATTACAGATGCTAAGATAGAGACTGCTCTGTTTCAAATGCGACCAACTAAGGCCCTAGGGCCGGATGGTTTTCCGGCGTTGTTCTACCAGCGACACTGGTCACTAGTAAGGAATGATGTTTGTGATGCAGTGAGGTCTTTCCTCAAGGGTTTATCAAGACCTGAGAGTTTCAACGACACGGTAATTGTGATGATCCCTAAGGTCAACTCACCGGAGTTGATGTCACAATTCCGTCCAATAAGCTTGTGCAATGTGTTGTATAAGATAGCCACTAAGGTCCTTGCTAACAGATTAAAAGAGATCCTTCCGGTGTTGATTTCAGAAGAGCAAAGCGCATTTGTCCCAGGGAGACTTATCTCAGACAACATTCTTGTGGCGTATGAGTGTGTCCATGCGATCCGGAAGAGAAAAAGGAGGAAACCTTGTTGTGCGGTCAAGCTAGATATGATGAAGGCCTATGATAGGATAGAGTGGGTGTTTTTGGAGAGGATGATGGAGAGGTTCGGTTTTGCGGCAGAGTGGGTACAAATGATCATGAGATGTGTGACGTCTCCGAGGTTTTCAGTGAAGCTCAATGGTGGGATATCGCACACTTTTTTACCCTCCAGAGGCCTAAGACAGGGTGAACCTTTGTCACCGTACCTTTTTTTGTTCTGTGTGGAGGGTTTCTCGGCATTAATCAAAAACGCGCAGCGGCTGGGTGACATAAAAGGGATATCTTTTGGGAGCACTGGCCCCATAGTAACCCATCTGCTGTTTGCGGACGATAGTATTGTGTTCCTAGAAGGCTCAGAGAGAAACTTTCAAGCGCTCAAATCCATCTTGCATGACTATGAAGTGGCCTTGGGACAGAAAGTAAATATGCAAAAATCTTCTATTTACTTTGGGAAAGGTAGTACCAATGAGAACAAGGAACATTTGAAGGAGGTCATGGGCATCCAATCCGAAGCGTGAAGTGAAAAATATTTGGGCCTACCAACTGTGGTGGGAAGAGCCAAAGATGGGACATTTAAATACGTTCGAGAGAGTGCTAAAGGAGAGGTTACGGGATGGAAAGGGCAAGGATTGTCAAAAAAGGCCAGGGAGGTGCTGGTCAAGTCGGGGCTCCAATCAACCCCAACTTTCACCATGAGTTGCTTCCAACTCTTCAAGAAAATGTGCGGGAATCTGACATCTATCTCTTCAAACTTTTGGTGGGGTGAAGCAAATGGTGAAAAAAAGGTTCATTGGATTGCATGGAAGAAAATGTGTGTTAGTAAGCAAGATGGAGGTATGGGCTTTCGTGATATGGAGGCGTTTAATCAAGCTTTGCTTGCAAAACAGGCATGGAGGATCCTACAAGTCCCCTCCTCTCTCTGCTCAAGGGTACTTAAGGCTAGATATTTCACTGATGGTTCTATTCTTAGCGCAACCTGTCCGAATGGTACCTCATTCACTTTCAGAAGTATCTTGTATGGACGAGATTTGCTGCTTGATGGTTTAGTTTGGAGAGTAGGCGATGGCTCATCTATCCGAATTCATCATGATAACTGGATACCGCGCAAAGGATACCTCCGGCCACTGGGCCAAGTATATGTGCAAGGTATGACGCGTGTTAGCGATTTACTGAATGAGGAGGGTGATGCATGGGATAAAGCTAAACTGGAGACCATGTTTACACCGGATGATATTCAGGATATTCTACAAATTTGTGTGGGTGGACAGAGCTCTGTAGATTTCCCTGCTTGGAACTTTACAAAAAATGGTGATTTTACTGTAAAATCTGCATATCATCTATGTATGGAGAAGAAAAGGGCGAGAGCAGGACAGCCGGGCTCTTCGTCATCCACCGCGACCCACCAAAGTTGGCTCTCGCTGTGGGGATCCAAAGCTCCTGGCAAAGCGCTGATCCACATTTGGAGATTGATCAAGAATGGCCTGGCTGTGGGTTCGGAACTTCTGCGGCGACATATCAAGGCGGGCGTTTTTTGCCCTGCATGTGGGAGAGAAGAGACGCTATACCATCGGTTTTGGGCCTGCAGCCATTCGGCAAGGTTTTGGCAAGAGCTGGGCTCGGCATTGGGTGTAAGGGTGGCGATCCCACCTGTTTCTATGAGCACTCAGAGTTCGCTCGCGAAGTGGATTTTACAATGGCTGTCAGAGGCGTCGGATGAGAAATGTCCATGATGATCCAGGGCATCTACGCTCTATGGTTAGCACGGAATGAAACGCGTGAAGGAAAGAAGATTGAGGACCCGGGGCAGATTGCAAAAGTGGTGGTTATGCGACTGGAGGAGTGGCAAAGAGTAATGGGTGGCCATGTTTCTGTTGGAAGAAGCCAGCTGAATGATACTTGGAAAACTCCGGAGCAGGGTTGGCTGAAGGCCAATGTAGATGGAGCCATGCTGCGGTCGGGGTGGGAGGTGGAGGGGGCGTGATCTTCAGAGATGAACATGGAGCTTTTAGAGGTGCAGCGTCGGTGTTTTTCCCAGATACATGCAGCGCGGAGGTGGCTGAACTACTTGCATGTAGACGAGCAGTTCAGGAAGCTATTCAAAGGGGAGTGCAGAAGTTGCACCTTGAAACGGACTGCCAGACTGTTGCTGGAATGCTCAACGAGAAGAAGCGGAATTTATCAGCTATGGGGCAAGTTGTAGAGGAAGTGAAATCAATGTGCAGTTTGCTAGCTGATTGCAAGATCACCTGGGTGAGGAGAACAGCGAATAGAGCTGCCCATGTGCTGGCTAAATTAGGAATAAGTAATAGGGCTTCGATGCTTTGGGACCTAGTTCCCCCTGACTGTATTCTAAGTATTGTTTCGGACGAGATCCTTTCCTTAGTTTAATAAAGTGAGAAGTGAAGTTCAAAAAGAAAAAACGCTAGCCTTGATCTAAGGGCATGTACAATGGTTGATAAGATGGTCTTATCTTAAGTTTTGCATCTAATTTAGAGATGACAAAAAAGAGAATTTACAATGGGTCATCTCTTAGTCTTATCTTCAATAACCGGCAATTCCTAAAAACGTGGTGAGACATATTGTGCTAAGAGATCATCTCTTGTCTTCTCTTAAATAAGAGAAGACAAGCCTTTTCTTATGAGTTCTTTTTCCTCCACCTCATCATTGATCCTACGTGGCACTCCTAAGATAGCACCATTGTACATGCCCTAATCCGTTTTCTTTGTGCACTTAGCAATTTATATTGACTAACCGTATTCCACCGAGAAGAATATGGTACTTCAAGTCCTACAATCACGGAAGGGAAAAAGCTGATCACAATCAGATCCTAATCTAACTACCCGCAGTCCCGCGCACGACGCACGCACCAGGCACGAGCAGCCGCCGATCCTCCTCTGGCGCACGTGAGAGATGCCAACCGCCCCCGCCGCCCACGCGATCGATGCGAGCGCGGGCGCCGCCGCCTCCGCCACCGGTATTCACCATTCTGCCACAACGCCAAGATCTCATCTATTTCGCGCCACTGCCCATGCCGCCACCGCGACCTGCTGCTCAGCGGCCTCCCTCTCCGTGCCCTCCGTTGGCCACTCCGCCGCCGGCCATTCCCGTGCATCCCCAGGTAACGCAATAGGTGTAACAGTTGGTAGCCCTATATATCCATGTAGCTGCCGGATCTGTCAAATGGTTTGTGGTGTGTAGGGTACCGCTGGAGTTGGGGTGCTGCGGGGAATGTCGCCGCTGGCCGCTGCACGCCTGCATAGCGCGGTGGCTGCGACAAGGCTGACTTCGCGGCTTAGCACGGCGTCTCGGAGCTCCTGCTCTCTCTCTCTCTCTCTCTCTCTCTCTCTCTCTCTCTCTCTCAGGGTATCATCTGTCGCATATATGGCAGACTTTAACAACCAACCATCGATGAATCTGTTGTTTGTCTTTTCGTTTGGGTTAGAACTACGCCCGTTCATACCTTCCTTTTTTTTCTCACGTCATTAGTATAACTGCTTGCTTTAGCATGTTCAAGACTCCGATGCTGCTTGTTTGGTCCATGTCACTCTCTGGTCACTTTCCTGTAGATCATTCTGTGTAGTATTTATCCAAATATGTGTGATGTACCAAAGGGAAATGTTCAGCTCGCTCTTGATAGTTTGATCAATTAAAATGGAAAATAGGATATCCATGTGCACAAACTCTAAATTCCTCTAATTTTTACCAGAATAATGTCGTACGAGTATATAACAACATTTGGCTGGGTCCAGTGAGAGCACGGACATGACCACCCCAACTCCTTGATCAATCCATTTGTTAACGAAATAAGAATGTTCGGGAGAAGATGCGGCGTCACAAACAACTCAACATTCATCATTGTATAGTATAGCTAGCAAATCATTGTATATTATGATTTATACTTTTCTTCATATATAATACTACTATCTTTGGGAAAGGTAGAATAATTATTCCTCTGATTGGCTAAATTTCAATAAAAGTATTTTGGTTTGCAATTTTTGTAATCTGTGGCATTCTAAAGATTGCATATACAGTATTAGAGAAGAAATGGCTGGGATATTATTTTATTATCATTTGCCTTCTCAGCGTTAAATAATCACAGGTCTATTGTTTTGTTGCCCTATGAAATTCATCTGACATTTTGAGCGGAGTCCTTTTATGGAAGACTTGCTAAGCTCATTGGTTTCAAGTATTGAGGAGCAGCCTCCTGCATGCGAGACCATAGATGACGAGGATGGTTCAGGCTAAATGTGTCATGAAAAGTTATGTTATATTATGTTCTACTGTCTTTTCTCAATTTGTTTTGTGTACAAAATTGCAGGGCCTGGAATGGATGCTCATGTGAGTTTTATGTATATTAGTTTTTCGTGCTCATGTTTGCTGCTCCATAATTTTTTCTTCCACACTTGCGTACGGATACCTTTGTTGAGTTATGACAACATTGGCATTACAACTATTTTTTTTGCTGTGAGTTTTTTTTTTATGTAGTTCATTTTGATCTACCTCCATTTGCGTTGACCAAGCCAAACTAGGATAAAATCCCACAGGAAAAAGCACCAAGGACTTGTGCAGGGAGATGTCTTGGAGTGATGAAAAAAGTTTCTTATATATTCATGACAATGCATCTCACAGTTAATGGCATTTCTCATTTCCTTTGAGTACTAATCTTTTTCATTTTTCTGATTTCTACATGTGTCATGCAGCGAGCACAACAATTCTATTTAACTAATATAAAAGATTATGGTACTCTTTTCTTTTTATTATTTCTTGTCTCTATGGTTCACCCTTATGTGTTGCAGCTGCATGCAAGAATGCTACCATCTATTTGTAGCTTATTATGTGATCATCTATTTGTAGCTTATTATGCCTTAATATGTGCTGCGAACAGGAGATGCATTGCTAGGGGAAAGTAAAAATGCTCTTATCAAAATCATCTTTGTTATCTATATTACTACAAGGTTAATCCATTCAGATATCAATGCAAAGATGTCCATTATTGTTTTCAAATTTAATTTCCAACATGGACTACAGTGTAAGTACAATCATTGGATTCCTAATTATGTACATTATTAAGGTTAAGCGAGCTAGAGAATTGAGAACTTTTTTATGTTTGTCATTACCGTATATTGCATACACTTGAGAGATGCCAACCGCCCCCGCCGCCCACGCGATCGATGCGAGCGCGGGCGCCGCCGCCTCCGCCACCGGTATTCACCATTCTGCCACAACGCCAAGATCTCATCTATTTCGCGCCACTGCCCATGCCGCCACCGCGACCTGCTGCTCAGCGGCCTCCCTCTCCGTGCCCTCCGTTGGCCACTCCGCCGCCGGCCATTCCCGTGCATCCCCAGGTAACGCAATAGGTGTAACAGTTGGTAGCCCTATATATCCATGTAGCTGCCGGATCTGTCAAATGGTTTGTGGTGTGTAGGGTACCGCTGGAGTTGGGGTGCTGCGGGGAATGTCGCCGCTGGCCGCTGCACGCCTGCATAGCGCGGTGGCTGCGACAAGGCTGACTTCGCGGCTTAGCACGGCGTCTCGGAGCTCCTGCTCTCTCTCTCTCTCTCTCTCTCTCTCTCTCTCTCTCTCTCTCAGGGTATCATCTGTCGCATATATGGCAGACTTTAACAACCAACCATCGATGAATCTGTTGTTTGTCTTTTCGTTTGGGTTAGAACTACGCCCGTTCATACCTTCCTTTTTTTTCTCACGTCATTAGTATAACTGCTTGCTTTAGCATGTTCAAGACTCCGATGCTGCTTGTTTGGTCCATGTCACTCTCTGGTCACTTTCCTGTAGATCATTCTGTGTAGTATTTATCCAAATATGTGTGATGTACCAAAGGGAAATGTTCAGCTCGCTCTTGATAGTTTGATCAATTAAAATGGAAAATAGGATATCCATGTGCACAAACTCTAAATTCCTCTAATTTTTACCAGAATAATGTCGTACGAGTATATAACAACATTTGGCTGGGTCCAGTGAGAGCACGGACATGACCACCCCAACTCCTTGATCAATCCATTTGTTAACGAAATAAGAATGTTCGGGAGAAGATGCGGCGTCACAAACAACTCAACATTCATCATTGTATAGTATAGCTAGCAAATCATTGTATATTATGATTTATACTTTTCTTCATATATAATACTACTATCTTTGGGAAAGGTAGAATAATTATTCCTCTGATTGGCTAAATTTCAATAAAAGTATTTTGGTTTGCAATTTTTGTAATCTGTGGCATTCTAAAGATTGCATATACAGTATTAGAGAAGAAATGGCTGGGATATTATTTTATTATCATTTGCCTTCTCAGCGTTAAATAATCACAGGTCTATTGTTTTGTTGCCCTATGAAATTCATCTGACATTTTGAGCGGAGTCCTTTTATGGAAGACTTGCTAAGCTCATTGGTTTCAAGTATTGAGGAGCAGCCTCCTGCATGCGAGACCATAGATGACGAGGATGGTTCAGGCTAAATGTGTCATGAAAAGTTATGTTATATTATGTTCTACTGTCTTTTCTCAATTTGTTTTGTGTACAAAATTGCAGGGCCTGGAATGGATGCTCATGTGAGTTTTATGTATATTAGTTTTTCGTGCTCATGTTTGCTGCTCCATAATTTTTTCTTCCACACTTGCGTACGGATACCTTTGTTGAGTTACGACAACATTGGCATTACAACTATTTTTTTTGCTGTGAGTTTTTTTTTTATGTAGTTCATTTTGATCTACCTCCATTTGCGTTGACCAAGCCAAACTAGGATAAAATCCCACAGGAAAAAGCACCAAGGACTTGTGCAGGGAGATGTCTTGGAGTGATGAAAAAAGTTTCTTATATATTCATGACAATGCATCTCACAGTTAATGGCATTTCTCATTTCCTTTGAGTACTAATCTTTTTCATTTTTCTGATTTCTACATGTGTCATGCAGCGAGCACAACAATTCTATTTAACTAATATAAAAGATTATGGTACTCTTTTCTTTTTATTATTTCTTGTCTCTATGGTTCACCCTTATGTGTTGCAGCTGCATGCAAGAATGCTACCATCTATTTGTAGCTTATTATGTGATCATCTATTTGTAGCTTATTATGCCTTAATATGTGCTGCGAACAGGAGATGCATTGCTAGGGGAAAGTAAAAATGCTCTTATCAAAATCATCTTTGTTATCTATATTACTACAAGGTTAATCCATTCAGATATCAATGCAAAGATGTCCATTATTGTTTTCAAATTTAATTTCCAACATGGACTACAGTGTAAGTACAATCATTGGATTCCTAATTATGTACATTATTAAGGTTAAGCGAGCTAGAGAATTGAGAACTTTTTTATGTTTGTCATTACCGTATATTGCATACACTTGTCATCCGCTCTTATGTGGAAAAGTGTTGCATGTATATTATGATGGTTCTATAAAACTTTTTTTTACAAACAAATAAATTGCCTTGGCCTTTTGGTCTTTGGTTGTTGATGAACGTGAGATGATGGATGTTGCATCATGGGCATTTTATTGGGATCAAATCTTGCATTTATGTGAGCGATGATACTCAGCCTTGACAAAATAGCAGATCTAAAGATTAAGGGCCATTTGCATTTCTGCCCCTAACTCGAACCACCTACTCAGATTTGCCCTAATTTCAAAGCATGCTTAAATTTGCCCCTCTGCCGTTAAGCCACTACTCAGAAATGCCCTTCCGTCCAGTCAAAGGCCTTTGACCGTCAAAGGCCCATGTGTACTGTAGCAGACGGAAAATGCTACAGTATTGGACGGAAAGTGCTACAATACTGTACGGAAGGGCATTTCTGAGTAGTGACTTAACGGCAGAGGGGCAAATTTGAGCATGCTTCAAAGTTAGGGGCAAATCTGAGTAGTGGGTTCGAGTTAGGGGCACAGATGTAAATGTCCCAAAGATTAATGGTTTTGTCAAAGAAAGAAAAGTTTGACTTTTGAAATAAAAAGTACACTTGTAAAAATACATGCTGAGGGAGAATTAAATTAGTTTTTTATGCATTTGAATTCTCGCATCCAGTATTAATTTTCGTCAAAATGTGCGTTGCACGTGCACACTTACTAGTTTCTTTAGTAAACTTCCCGGGTTGTCATCATCTATACCGGTGTAAAAAAACATGAGATATTTGATCCACTTAATCCAGACTATCCGTAAAATAAAAATCCAGACCATCCAAAAGTTGATCTAATGGATGATTAAATAAAGGAGCAACATGCATTTTTTGTTCTCAATCTATTGTGAAAGACCCAACAAATAAATTTAGTTCCTCAACTCTAATAGTACCAAACTCTTGGTCACTTTCATAGATTTGGCACAAAAAATGGAAGCCTTCTAAATTTTACCATAGTCCACGTTATGCAACTTTATGATCCTAAAATCTTAAGTAATTTCACTACAATAATTTTCCATTTATGTTTGCAAATGAACCTATTTTCTATCTCTCTCTCTCTTTTTGTTTGCGCTAACTAGGTCGCCACATGTGTGAAACTACAGTCAACATATCTTTAGTAACCTCATCTACTGAATAAGAAAATAGTCAAGATAACAAAAGAAAAATAGTGGAATAATAAAAGAAATCCATACGGTGATATACTGAAGGGACTAATAATTTCTGTTAGAGTTGAGAGATGAAACTTACACCTACAATAGTTCAGTGGCCAGTTTTTCTCTTCACAAAAATAAAAGTTTGAACGTGATACTACGAGCTTGCTATCACCAATGATTAAGAATATTCTTCGGAGTTGGTTCTTGGCAACTTGTTGTAGCTTTCTTGTATGTCCAAAATCCTGAAACTGCATATGGTTTATGTGCTTTGAGTCTCTTATGATTCCGCATTCACCATTGTGTTAGGTTCTCACATGTTCAGCGATCTACAACAGTTCATGTAATTCACATCTAGATGTTTTCTAAAGATGTCATATCTAAGCTCCCACAAATATATATTGCAGCAATAAGAAACAAAAAAGACTAGAACAAAAACAAATAGATCATAAACAGAATGGGCATCAGCTTAGATGCAACATAGTGACATAACTATGTTAAATCTAGATGTGTCCTAAACAGACCCATCTACAATACTGCCTGCATGAAGTCCTTGTTTACATAGTTCCATTTACTTCTTTTTTGCGGGCGAAGAACTATTTACTTTTAGGCTGTATTTGAACTGGTCTCATTTGTATTATGAGCTTCTACCATATTCATAGCTGAAATTTTCAAAATCTTAACACCAGGCGACATTATGGCTCCCTTTCTACAATAAAACTACCTGTCCTTAAGGAAATTTGTGTTGTTCGTTCCCAACAAATGACAGGTGACAAAGGTACAAACTGTTAGGATTTAATTAATCCTATTAATCCATACTTTTCCTAAAGGAGGCGGTTGCCTCGTGTCCCTTCGGAGACACCCCTTCGGGGGTTATATATGTGTAATCCATCATCAATGAGAACAAGGGATTTACTTTACTTCTGTGTCTCCCGTCTTTCTCGTTTATTCTAACACGTTATCAGCACGATGCTCTAACCAGCTGAGCTAATAGGCCACAGGATCGCGCGACTCAGGCGCACAAAATCCATTGCCGATGGTAAAATCCGGCAGGCACCTCCCACGCGCGGTGCCCGCTGCCTTGCGGTGGTCGGCGTCACTGCTGTACCAGACGTCGGAGGAGCCCACACGAATTGCAGTGCCCTCGGCGGAGAGCGGCGGCAACTCCAGCGATTTTCAACTCCAGTGAACTCCATGAGAGGAAAATCAAAAGTGGAAGAAGAACTGAATCTGCGTGAAGCACCCCACAAATATCAGTGTCTTCATCTAATAGCTACGAACAAACAAGGTGCTAGTTTCCTAATTCTGTTCATGACTACAGAATATTTGCTTTACCACGAACAGGAAGCCACGAAGCAAATCACGGAGAAACTGACGGAGAAGAATATGTACGACGCCTTACTTCTTCTCCACAAGGACATTCGTCGTCGTGCGTATCTGTCCTATCGTTGGACCGCGGAGGTATGAAGATGATTGTGCGGCCGCAGCCTGCATCATCGCGGCGTGGCAGAGCCCACGACGGCGGCTACGTGGTCGCGTCGACCCGCCCTCCACCGGCGTCCGTGGCTCCGTCAGCAAGGGCCACGGCCCGGATCCTCGGTCCAAGGAGAGTCGTGGCCCCTGGTCGTGCCAGCCCGACGCGCCCCGCACCCGTCCGCCTGCTCTGCGACGCGCCCCACACCATGGCCGTGCGCCGCGCCCGCCGGCGCCATGGCCGCGCCGCCTCCCGTCTCCTGCACGCTGGCGGTTACGGGAGAAATCCCCATCAGGAACCGCTCTTGAGAGAAAAAGGAAGATAACCTTATCTCTTCGGCTGTTTTTACTCCAACCCTTGTGGTTTCTCATAATCACAGATGAGTTTCTGCAGTTCTTTGTTTAAGAGCATCATTGTTTTGCGATTGAAATTAAATTTTTCTCGCACAACCATATTGATTTGCGATTGAGAATTATTATTTTCTCGCAAACAATCTCATTGCGATTGAGATTAATTTTCTCTCGCACAATATTAATTCACTCCACTGAATTATCATGCAACTTGATACAAGATCATCTCATTTCATTTGAGGTCTATACAATTCAAATGTTCACTTGAGTGTCAAGTTTGCAACATCATTACTATTCATTACAATAGTAGTATATATCTGTTGAGTACTGAGATGTATTCCAAATCTTAAGTTGATGTAATATTTTTCCACGTTTATCATGTGTCGAGATTTATTACATCCATTTGCAATTGAGATTTTTAATCTCTTGCAAAGACAAATTCAGTACATCAGTACTGTTCTGCTGAGTACCAGATTTCCATCTGGGAATAATGGCATGTTCTACGTGTTTACCACATATCAAGTTCTCTTGAACATGTTTTTGCGATTGAGATCATCTTCTCTCGCAATATCAAACTTGCAAATTTTTGAATATTTCTCCCTCATTATATTTGAAATCATAAGGTAATGAGTTGGGATCTACTGCTCATTTGCAGACTATCCCCTCTTCTCTGAGGTCTACGCTTTGTCAAACTCGATAAGCGATTACCTTCAACGTGTATTTCTTATATCTAAATTGTAGCATACACAAGGTAATGGCCATGCAACCTATTACTATGAGATCTAAGTGATCTCCAATGTGTTATGTTCCCACAATTGAGGTTGAGCATTTTCAAGTTATACACTTGAGTCAAATTTTTGCATTCTTATTACAAAATCATGATGGTTTTTAATTTACTTCTTGTAAATTAATTATCTCTGGCTTGCCCCTATAAGTAATTGATGGCTAACAATTTGAGGCACTTGCCCTCAATGACCACAACTTACTTAAGCGGGTCATGGACATTAAGATCAGTCTTGCATCCTATGGGATAGCGCGTGCAATCCAAGACACGCCACCGGGATGCAAAGGACCTCAAGGGTAATGGTTTGAAACTCACTTCAAACCCTCAACCTGACACCATCAAGCTGTCACGAGACCCTATGAGCATGGAGAGCATGATGGTTGAATATGCATCAACCGACATGTTTGGAGACTATACATTTAGTCCCTTAGTCTCCTTAGTGATCTATTTATTTATGTCCATTTATGATGTTCTCATAAGAACATGATTATTGTTGTCATCATATATTGTATATCACAATATACTGTATCAGCACTTTGATACAAATACATTTGTATGTATTCTATATATCTGACAGTGATTTTCATATTGAGAATCTTCATGTCTATATATAGATTTCTACGGGAGTCAATTCGATGAAAAATGATATGTGCCTTGTGGACATATGCACCACAAACTTTATACTCAGGGAAGTCCAATTTTTCCACTCTCATTGAGAGAAAGGAGATATTTAAATCGCTGGACGCAATGAGGTATTTGTTGGCTCAACTCGAGTCATATTTACTATCCCTGTGGGTACTCGAGTAACGTCGGGATGCTTTATTGCTTCCCAGGTTTAACTCGTACCTTACTATGAAGGTATCCGTCAAAAATAGTTTCCATAGCGAAACTTATGATGACAACAAAGAGAAATAACTTCTCTTTACCACATGCAACGGATATGGCAAGCACATTCTATGTGTATCATCTGGATTGTACTATACATACGACTCAACCCGTAGCACATGTTGTGTACGAGATAGTTTTCCAGAGTGTCTTGTACATGACAAACTTGGCATACTCACCTTGGTCATCAAGACATTGGGTTGAAACAGAAACTATCAGCAATTCCAATAGTTTATGATTATTATGATGCTAAATTCTAACAACATTTGGATTTTATGTGCACTACAAGTGACACAGAGAAGCTAATTTTAAGGCTCGCACACCTTAAAGTCTACCCTGAACCACTCAGACTCCTTGAATGCATCAAGTTGAGGTAAGTAGCTCTTCCCATCCATTGACTAGACTATTCAGGCATTCCATGGTTCTAAAAGACATATCTCGATGATGGTCTTAAATGTGTGCTTTATTCACATGAAACCATTGGCTCATTATCCTGACATCGATTTCAAGCAAATCGAATAGATAACATTGCAGAATTCTCCTTGAGTGCCTTCTCTATGGCCCTTGGATTGAGTTTAGCAATTTGTCCTAAGGTCTAGACTCAAAATGGTTTGGTAGAATCCTATCCAAAGAGTTAAGCTCATTGCATTATCTTTACTTTGGAATTGCAACTTGCCAACTTTACGTTGGAGTCATGCAGTTTTACACGCTCATGACAGAACTGCATAATATTATTCCCCTCTATCTTTGATATGTGGATATCTATCAAGTATTTCCTATCTGCGGTAATTCGGTTGCATACCGATATCACCACCCCGACATACATCATTGGCCCCTCAACATATAGTTGGGATCTATGTGAGGAATAACTGTATTTCCGTCAATACCTCAAGCCCCCGCACGGGGAGTTATTCAAGGTCAGTATGCTGATTCAATGAGGAACATTTCCAGGCATTAGGGGGGATTTCAAGTACCATAAAGAATGCCAGGAAATTAGTGGAATGTTCAACACATTTCTGCCTCAAATCCACGTACTCAAAGATCTGAACCATGCGTTCAGAACATTTGCAACACGTTGCAAATAACCTGCCAGATTCATTTGCTGACTATAAAGGTGTCACACAATCCTACAATCCTGCAAAATATGCCTGAAAGAGTGAAGGTACCAATAAGAATCACTCCACTCCCCGTTCAAAGCAATAGGGGGAGATGTATGGCAGAAGTACATCAGGATTCAGCTTCTCGCAAGCAAGGATATCAAGGCCTGTGAATCAGTAAATGCAAGTCAACTTCACGTTGACAGACACGTGATGGGTAGTATACACCCAGTGGACGGGAAACCTCCACCAACCCAGGTCATAGTGCACAAAATGACCGGCACATCGGAATACCCGACTCAATCGCATTGGGAAATCGCGAGCAGTCAACATGGGTAACGATATTTCCATCAACTATATATTGATATATAGATTCTGGAGAAACATAGAACCGGAAGTCTACAATTGTCGACATACTTTTCTCAGCTAGATTGAAAAACCTTTCAAGTGATTCAGATCCAAAGACCATGGCCATGGCAAAGTGTGAACAACACTCGGACTGAACTCAAGCAAAGGGTATAATCTAGGTAGAAATGATCTTGCTCAAAAATGGAAAGGTATGCATAAGCAATACCTACACCAGTTTTCTTCTGGAAACAGAATTGAGAACAATGAGGTGGTGAAACAAAGAGCAAGTATTGTAGCACAAGGGTTCACGCAGATACCCAACTATTCTCCGGAGGTGGAATCTCATTCCGATAACTTATATAATTGGCAGTACAAAATCGTCTATCTCTGCAGTTGATAGATGTAGTGATTACATATCCATGTGGATCACTAGATTCAGACATATATGATTGATTTCTGATGGAATCTCAATTCTGAATCGAAATACAAAATGCAACATACATTGTGTAAAAATCAGTAAGTCACCATACGACTTATTGTTGTCGGTATATATGGTACAACCGACTTAGTGAGTTCCTTATAGACAAGGATTACTCCTACAATGATGATTATCCATGTTTGTATGTCTGCAATGACGACACATGTAATCATCTAAATGACGGAGTTTAAAATGAAGGATTTGGGTAAACCAAAATACCGCTCTTTACTGGAAATTGAGCACCTTCATTCATACATTATGGTATACTATGTTGTCTATATCCGTAATATATTGGAGAAATTCATTGTGGACAAATCTTATCCATCCATAACTCTTATGGTAGTTCATTCTCTAGACGTAGAGAAAGATCTATTTAGACCAAGAGATGATGGAAATGAGATATTGCGACTCGACGTTCCATATGCCATTGGATCGACCAAACACAATTGGTTGGTACTCAAGAATATCTTTCGATATCTCCAAGGCATGAAGCATCTTGTCCTGGTTTTTCAGTTTTGGAGAAATCTGAACACCAATATCATTGGATACACCGATCAGATCCCCACTATGTCAGATCGTAGACAAATTTAGTGTTCCTACTAGGTGTGGTAGCCCTCTCATGAAGAGTCTTTGAAACAGACCTCATGGCTACATCCACCAACCATTATCTCAACGATAATGTTTCTTGTGTTGCCAGAATACAAACAGGGGGAGTATATTGCATATCTTGCAAGTCAAATCATGCAACTGATTTGTTCACCAAGTCTCTACCAACTTTTATATTCCAGTAATGTGTAAATGGAATTGGTATATGACGACTTCGGAATATGCAAGAATCAGGGGGGGTATCTTCCTAAATTGTTCCTGTTCAATGCATCATATTATACTCTTTTTCCCTTCATGAGTTTACTTTACAGGTTCTCATAAAGGTTTTTAATGAGGTAATATCAACATGAGATCATATGTCATACTTTCTGTTTTCCCCACCGGGTTTTTTAGGAAAGTATATATGACATATTTATTGTCCTCTAAACTCTATGGGTTCTCGGATTGAGTTAAAAGAGACAATAACCATTATATGTTGCATCATTTTCTCCTTATTTTTCCACTGGGATTGAAGGAGTTTTAGCAACATATGGAACACATATCTCCTCATATTTTTCCCACAGGTTTTTTGGAGGAGCTTCTCAAGATGATGATACTTATACTAACAAGCATGGATTAGGGGGAGTGTTAGGATTTAATTAATCCTATTAATCCATACTTTTCCTAAAGGAGGCGGTTGCCTCGTGTCCCTTCGGAGACACCCCTTCGGGGGTTATATATGTGTAACCCATCATCAATGAGAACAAGGGATTTACTTTACTTCTGTGTCTCCCGTCTTTCTCGTTTATTCTAACACAAACAAAGTACTATTCCCCTCAAGCTAGAGCATCTACAACCGGACTTTATGAATCCGGCCTCTCAAACGCTCGCGGACGCGTCTGCGGGCACTGACCGAGCACGTCTCAAGTTAGCCACTTTGCATTCACCTCTTTCATATTTCATCCCCTGATCCATACAAAGCATGCAAAAGAAATCCTACGTACTACATCTACATACGACCCTAGCTACTCTTCGTCGAAGAAGATGTCCACGACTACGGTGCCGGGCACTGGTTGGGCAGGCGGTTAGGAGGGCTCCGGCTCATCCCACTACAAGAAATCCGTTAATACATGACGGTTCTATTCCATCATGGATCAGTAGAAATCTGTCATGCGTGCGCATTCATGACAGACTCGAAATTCGTCATGTATATCGCGTCATAATTTGACATCATACCATCCTTGACGGTTCTCAACCGTCATGGATCTGCCCCAATAATGCTTAACTGACGTGCTTGTAACGGCGTTAACATGTTTACCATGTCATCATTTGATATGGCAGCCCATGTAGGAATCGGCCCAATGGCCCGTCGAATTTCGACAAGGTCCAAAAGTGACAGCCCACGTAGCAATCAACCCAATTAAAAATTTGGCCCATTAAACTATGGTCGGTCCAAGGCCCACCAATTCACTACAACAGATACACCCGCCTCCTATCACATTTCCCTTCTCTTGGTCCATGGAAATTTTCTATCTGAAAGAAATATATGTTCATTTCATTAAATAAAATGAAGTTACATAAAAAAACTCCGGAAATACACCTGTACACGAGCAAAAAGATCCCTAAAAACTTAAAATTACAAACATCTCCTAGTGAACCCTAAACTACTCTCCAGCTCCTGAAACGCCGGCGGAGCTCGCCATATGCAAACTGGGGTTAATGCCTGTGCGTGGGAGACACCATTTTCGCAAGCATCTCTCCTTGAACCATCCTTCTGAAGGACACTCTGTCTCCATCGATGAAGAGTCCATGAACGTGTGCTACCTGTGTGTCAAGAAGCCCTAAGAACGGCTAAGAAAACAGAAAGGAAAAGCATGGGAAAATAAAAAGAAACAGGGGAGAGAGACCTGGTGGCCTGGTTGAATCCTGCCGGTCCGATGCGGCAGAACTCGACCAGGCGCGCCGTCAGTGGAGGCTGAAGTGGGACCTCCCGCACCTCGTAGTCATCGTGCCCGACCCATCCAGCCTCTGCATGCCCACGAGGCCACGAGGGACCTGCTCGCTCCTTGCAGCAGGATGGGCACCATCTGTAGCAATGTCGTCGGCGCCGCATGCACTGCAGGTCCGGCGTCGCCGCCTGTGAGACGAGGCAAAGTCGCGGCGGCAGATGGTCGTTGCGCGATGCAGAGGGGAAGATGGGCGTGGATGAAGAGGTCGCGGCGGCTACCAACGCGGTGGTTGCGGGATGCAGAGGGGAGGATGGCCATGGATGGCGTGGTTGCGGCGGCTGCCACCCTTTTCCTTGCTAAAGTGGAGGCGGCCATGGATGGGTAAGGTGGAGGACTGGTGGCGGTGGGTGGAGGATCTGGAAGGGGCGACCGAGATCCACTTCCTCCCGGTGGAAGAGAAGCGGGCATCTCGTGGTGGACAGAAGAAAACACAAGCAAGAGGGGAGGTTTCCTTGCCGTTGGATCTCAGGGGAATAGACGGTTTGGACCTGCGATCTGTGGGATGCTTAGATCAACCAATCACAATGCAGCTTTGCCCTCACGCTGGATCGCCACTTCGGCTGGAAACTCTAGTGGGCCTCTGTTGATAGTGAGGCCGGCCACAAATTCATTTTTTTCACTTAATAACCAAATAAGGCATCCTTCTAGAGTAACTTTGAAAACCTAAAAAAAAGAGTAACTTTGAAAAAGAATTATCATATACTCCCTCCGTCCCGTAATATAAGAGCGTTTTTTTACACTAGTGTAGTGTCAAAAATGCTCTTTCATTACGGGGCAAAGGAAGTATATCACAATAAAATTTTAATATTCTACATGCAAGTTGTTTTGTGGGATATTCCATAAAATTGATTTCCGCGTGTCCGCTGAAACCAATTCCAGTTTGACCTACATATATATCAAGTAAGGTCGAAAACATTGCCGGTCGTTTCATCTAGAAATGATATATTCTCACCGGTGTATCTTTGAGTGTAGAAAAAGTTTCATTGTCAAACGAGGTACCAACTAGAACTTTGCCATCAAACCCAAATCGTTCCTCGTCGAAACCATGGTTTTTCATCTAAGATGTTCCGGCTTTCATGCAGTGTATGTCATAAATTTTGTGAAACCTTTTCAACATTTTACTACAACCTCTGGAGGTTATATAATATGAGAGCACCATGCCAATATTTTTCAGACTTCATTTGTATTTTCCAGAATTACAAAACAATAAACACCATCTTCAGGGTTAAGACTTGGCACCCTTGTGTTTGGAATTTCTTCATTTTCCTGGATAGGGCCAAAACATAAACTCAAGAACACAAATATGAGTTCTCAAATAATTGGTACCAACTTTTTCATTCAAATGTAGTTCAAAATTGTATTATATTCATTAAATTCCTAGAAATGCACTAAATGACTTACATATAGCACACAGACGCCAAAACAAATGCTCATTTTTGACATGGATCGTGTAATGGTGTATGTTGAGTGTAGAAAAAAAATTCAAGGCCAACTGATGAAGCAGCGGTCGCTTTGCCTCCAAACCTCACCTGTTATCTCTTGGAACCTAAATTCTTTTCCGGAGATGGTCCGCTTTCTAAGCACCATAAGTCACAATTTTTGTGACCTCTCAAATTTCACAAGAACCTCCAAGTGTCATTGAGGGCACCATGCCAAGTTTCATGTTTTTCCGGACTTCGTTAGCATTTTTTAGAATTAAATAACCAATGCACTCCATTTTCTTTGGTAAGGATAATAACATATATAAATAACATTCGAGACGTATCGAAATGCTAAGCAACTAGTTTGGGACATGTGAGGTCGAGGGCCCGAGTCTGGGTGGTAGCCTTTTTATCAGTTCAACATGAGTTGGACCACAACATTTAACTAAGACACCAAAAAAAGTGTTTGTGCATTTGAAAAAAGCATTCAAAATGATTTTGGAAAAATCTCTTGTATTAAAAAATTAAGGATGTATTTTTGAAAAACAATCATGCTTTGAAATAATTGACGACGTGTATTTTAAAAAATGTTCAACATGCGTGTAGAAAATGTTCAGATATTCTTAATAAATTTCTAAAATTTATTATAATTAAAAAAATGCATGCTGTTATTGTTAGTAATTGTATGTTTTTCAAGAATACATGAATATACACAATAATTGTGGGTGCTTGTGGTCATGAGTGAAGGTACGTACTTTAAAAAATCACATAGTTTTTTTTAACAGTTCTGTTTACCTCTTCAAGTTAACTATATAATGAAATGTAATAAAGATTCAAATACACAATAAACACATTAATTGTGTACTAGTAATTATTTTGGACTTTTCTTACATTTATTTTTCAATGGGAAAAGTAAAAACGAATTTGAAAACTAAATATATGAAAACCAGGGCAAAAAATATAACCATTTTATAAAAACACGTTGAACATGTTGTCATTTTTTTAATAGTTTGCAGTTTAGAAATACAATCATGATACACAATAATTGTGTGTGCTTGTGGTATGGAATGAATATATATAATCGACGTTACATTTCCTTTTTTTAAATCGACACAAATTTCAAAAAAGTTCATGTTTACCTCTTCAAGCTAAAATATAATGAGATTGAATAAACTATACAACAATTTTATTTGTTAAAAAGTAAATGTAAAAATAAAGATGAACTAGATAAAGTAAACTAAAATAAAAAACCAAGTAGAATATGCATTAAGAAAATCCTTAGAAGATACAATATGTATAAAAAAAGTAACATGCAGTACTGGCCAGCCCACGTGCTTGTGATCGAGCGATATGTAGTCTTAAAAAAGGTACGTGCATTACCGCTAGTTGGTTTGTTAGCTTGCACGACTCTAACATAACATGTATTGTCCCTCAAAAAAATATAACATGTATTTAAAAAAATAACATGTACTTCCCCTGTTCCTATGGACGGAGTACGTCTTAGACTCGAATCTCCTCCTACACCCCAATTTTCGAAATTATTTTCTCTGTCATATACTGACATGTGGGACCTACACCTATACTATGCACTGACGTGAGTTGCGTTAATATGTGTGATTATCTGTAAATAACTCCCGTATGAGTCACATTGTCAATCCAGTCATAAGCAGGCAGTTATGTGATTTTTTTAGGCAAAATTATGTGTATATACTTAAAGTAAAATGGTTAGATTCGGGAGGTTCTTTTTTCCTTTTAAAAATTATTTTAAAATTCTCGTGATGTTTCTTGTGTTCCCCTTGTATGGCCCACATGTCAGTCTGAATTAAACCATTTTATCGTAAGTATATGCACATAACTTGCGGCCGAGATTAAGGCTCTTTTTTTCTTTTTAAAATTCTTTCTTATTACTACATCCTTTTTCTTTTTCTTTTTTACTACTGCATCAGACTGGCATATGGGCCATACAAGGGCAATGCAAGACACATCAGCACAAGTCATCTGTGATGGTTCGGACATTGTGTATAATAAAAGAAAGGCTAGACGCAACTCCCCATTTTGTGACAGTTTCGGTGACAGTCACGCTGGGCCTGTCATAAGTGGGCTACCATTTTGGGGCCTAATCTCGCCGTGCTGATCCATGACGATTTCTGTGACAGTCTCCAAGGACGTCATGAGGAATCCGTCACAGTTAACAGGTTTCTTGTAGTGTCCTCCTCCTGCTCAACCTCATCCATGTAGACGAACATCTCCGCCTCCTCCGCAGCCTCTTGCGCCTCCATCTCCTGCCGGCGATGGAATCTTTCTTCCGCAGCTGACTCCGACAGAAGGGAATCGAGGATGGCATGTTGCTCCGCCTGCAGATCCCCGTCGCCAGCGTCCCCCACATCCTCCTCCTCCGGCCCGTCCCCCTCCTCCTCAAAGTCCTCCTCCTCATCGTTGCCGTCCTCCTCCTCAACCTCCTCCTGCTCTTCCAACTCCTCCTCTGGATCCACTGTATCCGGAGGTAGCCCCGCGGCGATCTGGGCTTCGCGCCTAGCCCGGATCTGCTCAAAGAGCTCGAGTCGGCGCTCCGCCGTCAGAAATGGCTCACTCCTCACCAGGCGGCATGGGGGCATGGCTACTAGGAGGACGGGTGGAGTGTAAAATGGTGGCGGCGGACAGGAGGAGGAAAATATGGATGGATGAAAGGGTTTCGGTGCCACTAGTCGACTTAAATAGCCGGACAATGCACTACGCGGCCCGCCGGAGTTGCGCCACACGTCGCCACGGTCCGACAGAGAAGACGAGCTTTGGACCGCCGGGTTTGAGGCGTTTCCATGTATGACCCCTTCGTCAGTCCGACGTGGCGGATGCGCCCGGATGCCATCATATCCTCCCCACATTTGGGCTGGATACGGAGGGTCTAGTCAGACCGGGCGTTGAGACCCGTTTAAGGCTTTCGTCTGGGTAAAAAAAATATGAACGGTCAGTGACCGGGCAGCCCGTCCGGACGTATGAGGCGCCCGGCAAATAATCCTATACGTGCGCAGGAACCAACGAGTCAAGCTATAGCTATATCCACCTGGGCCAAGAGAAAGCTGCCTATCTATCCCGGTTTTTCTTTCTTTCTTTGCATGTTCCCACCCAAAACTGCGCCGAAAACACAGCCAACTTGGCAGCCAAGAAGAGATACAGTTCCATATATATATATAACAAAGAAAGAACTTGACAACCAAGTCGGACTGGAACCCCCTCTGATCCGGTTATAGATTGAAACGAACACGGCACACGGCGTTGCGGTGGGGAAATCAGTCCGGCCGGAAGAAACATCACTCGCGGCCATGGACGATGCGGTCCGTTGGGACTTGCCCACGGACGTCCTGGTGGAGATCCTGCTGCGGCTGCCACCGAGCTCCCGGCGCCGTGTCCGTCTCGTCTGCCGGCTCTGGCGCGACATCATCGACGAGCACACCGCGGAGATGCAGAGCCGCGCCACGACCCTCATCTGGCACCCTTGGCGCGCCGTCGCCTGCGTGGTCGACGACCTGTCCTCGTCGTCCACGGGAAGCTGCAGGGAGCTGTGGAGGAGCGTCAGGGGCGTTCAGCTGGTCGGCACCTGCAACGGCCTTCTCTGCCTGTGCAACAACGAGGAGAAGCCAGGTGGCATTATCACCCTGGTCAACCCCGCAACTGGTGAGAGGCTGCACCTCCCACCGCTGCCATCCGCCGAAAAGTTCATCGGGAGCTTCCACTGGATGAATTGGCACGAAACGTACAACTTTGCGTACCAACCCATGTCGGGGCGGTACAAGATCGTGCAGCTTTGCGTTCCATGCAGCTTGGACCACGTGTGCAAGTTCAATGGTGTGCGTGTGCTCACGCTGGGGGAGACGTCACGGCGGGTGGTGGCGACCCTCCCTGAGGGCGGGGCGAGGTGCAACCTTGGAGCTGGCATTGTCAGCATCGACGACGCAACACACTGGATCACACGGGGCTCCACCACGAGGGTCGTGTCATTTGACCTCAAGGACGAGCGCATCACTTCCACCACGGAGCTACCCACACGGGCGGCCGGGCCTTGTCGTTACCACCTGATGGAGGTCCACGGGAGGCTTGGCATTGTCATCCATGACCTCTCTGTCACGATTGAGGTGTGGATTATGGAGGAGGGACGGCGGTGGAGCCGCCGATACAGCTTCAGACGACAAAACCTACCACGGCCGCATTTTGTGTACGGCGAGTATGTTCTCACAGGAGAGGAGTCATCATTGTATGGTCACTACAGAAAGAAAGGCCCATCATTGTCCGGTGAAGTGGTGCAAGTCGGCCACCGGGATCAGGGGACGCTAGTCGCGGAGATAAAGGGCGACTATTCCCACAGTCAGTATAGGACATTCGCCTACGTCGACACAACTGAACCACTAAGTGTTTATGAGGCCAATATATATTAATTTATATGATTAGAATGTTTGTTTGTTCATGGAAATTTAGTTATTTCACCATAGGCAAACCAGGTGGGCATTTAGTTCCGTGAAAGTATTCTAGAAGCAAAAAATAGTTCCCTGGAAACATGTAGGAACATACCAAAAGCCTTCTTCTCAACCATAAATCAAGACCATCCATTTCTAAACCAAAAATCCAGACCATCCAAAAGTCGATCTAATGAATGATAAAGTAAAGGAGCAAAGTGCATTTTTGGTCGTCAATCTATTTTGACCAGAATTTTCTTTTCATAAAAATATAACTTTTAAGTAAAGGAGCAAAGTGATACTACAGGTTTGCTCTCACCGGTGATTAAGAACATTATATTCAAAAAAGAGCATTCGTTGGTTTTTGGCAATATGTTGTAGCCCTCTTTTATATCCAAAAAGAACTGCAGATTTTTTATGAGCTTTCAGTATATTATGATTCCACAGGATCTGTGATCTGCTACTGAATACTGTCTGCATGAAGTCCTTGCGATTTATAGAGATTTTGAACTGGTCTATAAACGACATTGTATGTTATGAACTTCTATCCCTAATTCCATATACATAGTTGGATGTTGAAAATCTTAAACCGGAAATTCTGGCTCCCTTTTACTAAGCTGCATTCGATACTGGATTTTTGTGTTTGCTCATTCCCAATAAATAACAAGTGACAAGTTATTTTTTTTTGCGGGAAAACAAGTGACAAGTATAATCAAGTATTAATCCAGATTTTACAAAACTGTTGCCCGAGCCAAACTTCTGCGTATGCTTGTTTTCCTGAAACGTCTGCCGTAATCGTCATGGTCTCCAATTCCATCCAAAGTTCATCGATACTATATTTGACAGCACAGGAAATTCCAGATACGATAAAGGAAGAACTTGTGGTGGCCAAATTGGACTCTATCAGGTTAAACTGCAGCGGAGAACTATTTTTACTTTCCCTTTTCTCATTGATTGAAGACAACGGGGATCTACTAGGCAACGTCAACCGTGGTGGTGGTGATTTGTGAATGCCATATGTCATCCATCAGGGCGGGTCTCACCTGGTTTATATGAGACCTGGTCTTATATAATGTTTTTCCACTCTAGATGGTGGGACTTCTCCACCGATGTCCTGGTGGAGATCCTGCTGCGGCTGCCCCCGAGCTCCCGGCGCCGTTTCCGCCTCGTCTGTCGGCTTTGGCGCGACTTCATCAGCGAGCGCACAACCGAGATGCATAGTCGCACCATGGCCCTCATCAGGAACCCCTACGACTCCACCGCCTATGTCATTGATGACCTGTCATCATCGTCCACGGGGAGCGCCAGAGTGTTGTGGAGCGCCGGCAACGACACGGAGAGAGGCGTGCAGCCGGTCGGCACTTGCAATGGCCTCCTCTGCCTCTGCAACAACCAAGAGAGGCTCGGTGGCGCTCTTAGACTAGCCACAATGGTGAGTAACATACACTAGTAACATACACATATTCCTAGGCTATGTTACTACCTTCATAGTGGGTAGTAACGTAAGTATGGTAACACGCAAAGCTTCATTTATTAGGTTATAGACTCATATTGCATTGAGAAATGTGATGTTACAGTAACTAGCTAAGTTATTATAATTACCTCTCTCCTCATTAACTCACTGCCACATAAGCAAATTTGTTACACTGGTGGAAAAAGGGTCTTTGGTCGCGGTTCGCAACTGCCATTAGTCGCGGTTGCGCAACCGCGACAGACCGTGCGCGACTAAAGGCCCCCCCCCCTTTAGTCGCGGTTGCTTAAGAACCGCGACTAAAGGCCCGTCCACGTGGGCGCCAGGTGGCCGTCGGGGCGGAGGACCTTTAGTCGCGGTTCTTCTGGCCAACCGCGACTAAAGGCCGCCGCAGGTTTAGGGTTTTAGCCCCCCCCTAAACCTGTTTTCTGTTTAATTTGTATTGTTTTATTTCTTTTGTGCTTTATTTTAATTTTGAAGGAGTTTCATATATTCTACGGTACTACATACATGCATATGAATGTACAATTTCAAATAAATTTGAAATTAGAACCAAAAAGAATTCAAGAGGAATATACAATATATATTCAATATCATCGGATGACCATATACAATTTTGAACAAGTTTCCATACATGATTTAATGCATATAAAGTTCTACGTCCTCGTAATAGTGTTCTCCTTTAGGATGGAGGACTTCCCTGCTGAACCATCCAGCTAGTTCCTCTTGAAGTGGCCGGAAGCGAGCTTCTGGACTAAGCATCCACCGGAGGTTATTCCTCTGAGCATTGGTATCACTCGGAACCCGCTCAGAGGTGTATCTCCGGATCATCTCACAGACATAGTATCCACATAGATTGGTCTCCGGTGGCTGAATATCCCCAGCATTCTTAGCCTTTAACATTTTGAATTCTAGCTCTTTTTTGAATTCACCGACCTTTGTATCTACGAACCGTCTCCAAACCCTACGAGGCAAAGAAAATTAAATGAACAAGAGAGTTATTAATTAGTTACTTGATATTAGGAAATGAACGAAATAGGCCGATCGATATAGAGCGCAAATGAATGAAAATAATTACTTCTGCAGCATTCTTCTCATGCCGCCCCAAAGCTTTGGATCCATATTCACAGAGTCGTGGACGAGACATTCTGAGGTGTTAACTTTAATTACTAGCAGAATCCAGTGGAACCTGCGGACACGATACATGCACAGTACGTCATGCATAACTCATCGATTAGCCAGCCACATACCATGCATGGAGTAAACAAAAGAGAATGTGCTCAAGACAGAAACACTCACTCAAAATGGTAAGGAAATAGAATATCACTTTTGAGTTCCTGCTTTGTAAGAAAGTGCCACAGGTCTGCCTCCACGTCGGCGGGGTGACGCTCCAACACATGTCCATTAATGATGTGTGGGTCAATGAACCCAACATCATGGATGTTCCTTACTCTGCATTCCTTAATCTTCATTCTGCATGTATAATAGCGGACACAACAATATAGTTAGGACATATATATAGTGCAGGCAATATGAACGAGATGGGGTAGAAATTAATAAATCACTTACAGAACGTAGCAACTGATGATAGATTTATCGAGCTCGCGCAGATTGAAAAGCTGGAACAATTCACTCAGTTCAATTTGTACATAGTAATGTTTGAAGTGATGCTCATGTCTAACTTCCGCATAAATATATTCTTTGGCGTTTTTATTTTTTATGTAACCCTTGTACCATTTCAGCAGACCTTTCATTTGTGGAGGTAGATCCTTTTCCTGCGCAGGCTCGACGAGAGGCCCATTCTTGACATATGTAATTACTACCTCCTTCACTGGCGCCTCATCAAGGCCGTCCATACATATCGCGGTCCGCCTCCCCAACCGCGACTAAAGGGTTTTGGCGCCGCCTCCGTTCCCGCGCAGAAAGACCCTTTAGTCGCGGTTGGAAAGGCGGACCGCGACTAAAGGGTACCCTTTAGTCGCGGTCCGCCTCCCCAACCGCGACTAAAGGTCTGTGCTACAACTGGCGCGGTGCGGTGGGATGTTTAGTCCCACCTCGCTAGCCGAGAGGCTTCGACAGTGGTTTATAAGCGCGGCTGCGCTCACCACTTCGAGCTCCTCTCAAATGCAGGCTTACGGGCCTATTCTGTCACGATGTGCCTGTGGGCCTACTGGGCCTTCTGCGGGCCTGAATCCTGGCCCTTTAATGGGTTTCTAGTCGTATTCAGGCCGTGGTGGCCCAGTAGGTGGCATATTTTCTTTTTTTCTTCCTTTTTTCCTTTTTTCTTTTTTCTTCTGTTTTTGCTTCTGTTTTTTTTATGTTTTTCTTCTGTTTTGTTTTTTTCTTCTGTTTTTCCTTTTTTCTTCTGTTTTTTTCTTCTGTTTTTTTCTTCCTTTTTCCTTCTTTCTTCTTCTTCCTTTTTCCTTTTAAAATCAGAAAAATAAAACTAATTCATTTTAAAATCTTAAAATACAATTATATATCAAAAAAATCAGAAAAATAAAACTAATTCATTTTAAAACCCCTTGAAGGTTTGACAAAAGGTTTGATACAATAAATTATTACACATCATTTCTTCCCTTGTGTCCCTGCTTGCTTACGATTGTGCCGTATCCATGGAGCATCCTCATCATTTAACTTAATGCTTGGGTCGGTGTTCACTTTGAAGGGCGGAATTTCAGCAAACATATTATAATCTTCTCACATGTCTGTCTTGTCCTCCACTCCCACGATGTTTCTTTTCCCTGAAAGAACAATGTGGCGCTTTGGATCATCGCATGATGCACTGATCGTTTTCTTATCTTTCCGTTTCCTCGGTTTGCTACTCATGTCCTTCACATAGAAAACCTGAGCGACATCTTTCGCTAGGACGAATGGTTCGTCAAGGTAACCAAGATTGTTGAAATCCACCATTGTCATTCCGTATTGCTGGTCCACCTTTACCCCACCTCCTGTTAGCTTGAACCATTTGCACCGGAACAAAGGGACCTTAAAGGAGGGTCCATAGTCAAGTTCCCATATCTCCTCTATGTAACCATAATATGTGACCTTTTGCCCATTCTCGGTTGCTGCATCAAAGCGGACACCACTGTTTTGGTTGGTGCTCTTTTTATCTTGGGCGATCGTGTAAAATGTATTCCCATTTATCTCGTACCGTTGGAAAGTCGTTATAGTCGAAGATGGTGTCTTGGCCAACATGTACAGCTGATCTACAACATCATTGTCATTCATTAAATGTTTTCTCAACCAACTGCCGAAAGTCTCCATGTGGGCCTTCCTAATCCAAGATTCAGGCTTCCCCGGGTTGTCCGAGCATAAAATATTCTTGTGTTTCTCAAAGTACGGAGCCACCAAGCTGGAATTGGTCAGTACAGTGTGGTGTGCTTCAGTCAGAGAATGGCCGTCCATACATATCGTTGATTTCCTTCCGATCGTGCCTTTTCCACTTAGTCTCCCCTCGTGCCGCGATCGAGGAAGACCAATCGGCTTAAGGTCAGGAACAAAGTCAACACAAAACTCAATTACCTCCTCATTTCCATAGCCCTTGGCGATGCTTCCTTCTGGCCTAGCACGGTTACGAACATATTTCTTTAATACTCCCATGAACCTCTCGAAGGGGAACATATTGTGTAGAAATACAGGACCGAGAACGAAAATCTCTTCGACTAGGTGAACCAGGAGGTGCGTCATAATATTGAAGAAGGATGGCGGGAACACCAACTCGAAACTGACAAGACATTGGATCACATCGTTCTGTAACCGTGGTAGAACTTCTAGATTGATTACCTTCTGAGAGATTGCATTGAGGAATGCACATAGCTTCACAATGGCTACTCGAACATTTTCCGGCAGGAGCCCCCTCAAAGCAATCGGAAGCAATTGCGTCATAATCACGTGGCAGTCGTGAGACTTCAGGTTTTGGAACTTTTTCTCCGCCATGTTTATTATTCCCTTTATATTGGACGAGAATCCAGACGGGACCTTCATACTGCTCAGGCATTCAAAAAAGATGACCTTCTCTTCTTTGGTCAGAGCGTAGCTGGCACGACCTTGAAACCATTCCGGATGCCGGTCATCAGGGTCTTTCAAACGTTGCTGGTCCTGCCGTGCTTCCTTTGTATCATTTGTCTTCCCATACACGCCCAAGAAGCTTAGGAGGTTCACGCAAATATTCTTCGTAACGTGCATCACATCGATTGCAGAGCGGACATCTAGGACTTTCCAATATTCTAGCTCCCAGAATATAGATTTCTTCTTCCACATGGCTGCGTGCCCGTCAGCTCCCTTCGGAACTGATTGTCCGCCAGGACCCTTTCCAAAGATGACTTTCAAATCCTTGACCATATCAAATACCTCAGCACCAGTGCGTTCCGCGGGCTTCGGCCGGTGATCTGCCTTGCCGTTGTAATGCTTGCCCTTCTTTCTTACTGGATGAATTTTCGGAAGAAATCGACGATGCCCAAGGTACACGTTCTTCTTACAATTTGGCAAATGTACACTTTCAGTCTCATGTAAGCAGTGCGTGCATGCATTGTATCCCTTATTTGACAGTCCCGAAAGGTTACTAAGAGCAGGCCAATCGTTGATGGTTACGAAAAGCAACGCTCGTAGGTCAAATTCCTCTTGTTTGTGCTCATCCCACACACGGACACCACCCCACAGCTGTAAAAGTTCATCAACTAATGGCCTTAGGTACACATCGATGTCGTTGCCGGGTTGCTTCGGACCTTGGATGAGCACTGGCATCATAATGAACTTCTGCTTCATGCACAACCAAGGAGGAAGGTTGTAGATGCATAGAGTCACGGGCCAGGTGCTATGGCTGGAGCTCTGCTCGCCAAAAGGATTCATGCCATCCGTACTTAGAGCAAATCTTATGTTCCTTGCGTCAGCTGCAAAATCTTTGAACCATCTGTCGATCTTTCTCCATTGCGTTCCATCTGCGGTGTGTCTCAACTCCCCGTCCGACTTACGGTCCTCTTTGTGCCATCGCAACAACTTGGCATGTTCTTTGTTCCTGAACAGACGTTTCAACCGTGGTATTATAGGAGCATACCACATCACCTTGGCGGGAACCCTCTTCCTGGGTTTCTGGCCCTCAACATCGTCACCAGGGTCATCGCCTCTGATCTTATAACGCAATGCAGTGCATACCGGGCATTCATTCAAATTCTCGTATTCACCGCGGTAGAGGATGCAGTCGTTGATGCATGCATGTATCTTCAGAACCTCTAAACCTAGAGGGCAGACAACCTTCTTTGCTTCGTACGTACTGGCGGGCAACTCGTTATCCTTTGGAAACATATTCTTCAACATTTTCAGCAAGTTTTCAAATGCCGAGTCAGCTACACCTGCCTCTGCCTTCCATTTCAGCAAATCCAGTGTGCAGCCCAGCTTTTTCAGAGCATCATCGCATCCGGGGTACAGCGCCTTTCTGTGATCCTCTAACATGCGATCCAAATTCTCCCTCTCCTTTTCAGTTTCGCAGCGTCTCCGTGCATCAGCAATGGTCCGACCAAGATCATCAACGGGATCATCACGTGCCTCTTCTTCCCCTTCCCCTTCACCTTCAGCATCCTCCATGAAAGTATCACCGAAATGAGCAAGATAGCTTTCATCGATGAAATCATCCCCTTCTTCATCTTCTTCCATTATAACCCCTCTTTCTCCATGCTTGGTCCAACAATTATAGCTTGGCATGAAACCGTGCCGAAGCAGATGCATGTGAACATCTCTTGAGGAAGAGTAACCCTTCTGATTCTTACAGATAACACATGGACAGATAACAAAACCCCCCTGCTTGTTCGCATTAGCCACTACGAGGAAATCTTTCAAACCCGTAGTGAACTCGCCGGAGAGTCGGTTACCGTACATCCATTGCCGATTCATCTGCATTATTATAATATAAAATATATAATTAACCATCATGCATTTGTTAAACTAACTAGCTACAAACAATATAAATTAAACAATGAACTGCACACATGCATATTTTATCAATGACACACATGCATGAAAGGTTCAAGTTGCTAACCGCGATCGAGGAGGAAAAAATAAATGAGGAACCTCAAGTGTGGCTCCAACACTTCATATCATGTTTGTTTCACCCTCTTAGGGTATTTCATCAAACACCTTGTGTGCATAAGAGGAACCAAAAGCAAACCTACACCCCCTTGTGAAGCTTGTGAAGAGAAGTGGCACCAAATGGCTAAGTGAGTGTGCTGAACTGGTATATATAGGGGAGGAGCTTTAGTCGTGGTTGGCCTGGCCAACCGCGACTAAAGGCCTTTGCGCACCTTTAGTCGCGGTTGGCCTGGCCAACCGCGACTAAAGCCCCTCACGTGCACCAGCTGGCCACCGAGCGCCCTGGGCCCAGGCCTTTGGTCGCGGTTCGTCTGCCGAACCGCGACTAAAGACTTCATTAGTCGCGGTTCCTACACTTTCGCGACTAATGGGGCTGGACGGAAGCCTCTTTTTCTACCAGTGTTAAGTTGGACTCGATGTTACTGCTGAAGTTACTCCCACTGTGGCTAGTCTTACCCTAGTCAACCCGGCAACTGGCGAGGCGCTAGCACTTCCCCCAATGCCGTACGTCGGCCTCTTCTCTGAGAGCTCTCACTTGCGGAACTGGAACGAGACTTACACCTTCGCGCACCATCCGACGTCCGGGCGGTACAAGCTGTTGCGCGTCCCCTGCATTTTCGACCGGGTGTTTGAGCTGGAAGCCGTGCATGTGCTCACGCTGGGCGAGGCGTCGTGGCGGAAGGTGCTCACCGGCATCAACGGCTGGGCGGGGTGCCGCCTCGGTCTGGGCATCGTCAACATTGACGGCACGGCGTATTGGGTCACGGGTGATGCTCCGCCGAGGGTCGTGTCGTTTGACCTGGAGCACGAGCGGATCACCTCCACCGCGCAGCTGCCCCAGCTGCCAGCGTGCTCCGACGAGGCTGCCCGCTACCACCTAACTGAGGTGCACGGGAGTCTGGGCGTTGCCATCCGAGATGGTGACCTTCTAGGCATGGAGACGACTCATGTGGGTTCTGGACAAGGGACGGCGGTGGAATTGCCGCTACAAATTCAGCCAGCGGAGCATCCCACGGCCCAATTTTTTGTATGGCAAGTGCGTCCTGACACTCAGGGATTCGTCGATCTACGGCGACTACGCGAGTACAGGCGACTCGTCGTCGGACGTTGTGAGCGTTAGTCACACGGACCAGGGGACGCTGATCACCATGGTCGTGGGCAATTACATCGGCCGCCGGAACCATACTTTCGTGTATGTGGAGACGACGGAGCCACTTGCGGCTTACAAGGTCACGATCTAATAGCTTCTGTATTGTTGACGATGATTTAGGTACAAGGCGTAAGCTTAACCAAGTAGGACTCCATTTGATTAAGGGAAATCTCTACTGTTGCTTCTGTTCATCCACGCGCCAGTGACTCGCATACGTTGCTAGCTGTGTGCAGAGTATCATTAAGTTCACATGCATTTATCAGATTGTGTAACTAGCTTTTGTTACTTGGTCCATCTCTAGGAAGCAATAAGATTACTTCAGTATGCATATAAACGTTGCTAGCTACTGCAGCTATCTCAAGTTCACAAACATTTATGAGATTGTTTTACTAGCTTTTGTTATTATTTGGCCCTTCGCAGATTGATCTCACTATTCATAAGAATCTTCAAAAAAAATGGAGATGAAAATACTTCAAGTAGTTCTGAGTGGAGATCATTTGATAGCATTTTGTTGTAGCATCTACAGAAGACCCTTTTCATTTCATTTTACCGAGAAACGCTGGAGGGTTCATGTTTTCCTTATCCAGCACATTTTGAAGGTTCCTGATGCATTCTTACAGGAAGCAACAATCCAGAGGTTAGTCAATGTTTGTCTGGATTTTTCATTTCTAAAGGTACACTAGCGATTATTGTACATATAACTAATTGTTTGCTTGCTTTCTTAATCACATACATCAATATAATCATCCATGCTAAAAACACTTATTCTAGATTGCGTGAGCTTGTCATACCATTGTTTGTAAAGACAAAAAGATAATTTATACTCCACAACTTGATGCATTGTTGTTGCATCAACATTTCCGGAATTAGCAAGTCATTTTTTTAGGTGTATGTTTTCTAAATTCGTGAACACAGTTGGTCTCTTTAATCAGAAAAAAATAGCATGATTCTCTAAGCTACATGAATTACTCTTCAGCGGCATTTCATATCAGTGGTGTGTTACTTGCTATACTACCTATTTGTGTGTACTGAAGTTTTCTTCTTTTGAATATGTAGGTAAGTGAAATGATAAGAGGGTTAATTAATGGTGTTCAAATTTTCCTTCAAGCAAACAGTTTGTACCCAAATGCAATACTATTCAGTATCATCCTGAAACCAAAATATCAAAGATTTATTCTTTGTGAATTCGAGCCTTGGCAAACCACTCCCATTACAAGGTTCCATAAACATGCTGGATTTGTATGTCGATATTCGAATTAATTGGGCAAAAAATAGATATATTTACTCTGATGTTTTTACATATTCAGGTGAATAGTACTTGGTGGACGAGGGCATTTGCCCTCCCCGGCACTTGACCGCCTTGTACTTATTTAATACTAGTTGTTTATGATTGAGTATGTGTACCTTATAATTATTATTTGCATTGTATAATCACATATAAATGATGAAAACACATCCGGACTGCCGAGCGGACAGGTACATGCCCGCGTTGGATGGCACAATACATACGTATCAGAGCACGCTGCCCGGACGTATGTGGGCGGTGTGAGGATCGGCGTTGGAGATGCCCTTAGCATAAGACCTGTATATCTTCATCCGAAAATGCGACTATTTTTCTCCTTCGTTAAGAGAGGTAAAAAAGATAGGTTAATGCAATGCATTTATCACCTCTTTAGGACAAAAATATTTTTTTAGTAAATTTTCCAGGTTGTCATCATCTATACTGGTGTAAAAAACCACGAGTTACTATAAGATACCCCGCACGTTGCTGCGGTAATGATTGTAAAACCAATAGAAAAGTTGCGCCTATAGAACTATCTTGTCAAGGAAAAAATATTTACATAACATGTAATATAGATACATGAAGCAATTTAGTAATCCTCCTCAACTGTTCCACTAAAAAAATAAGTAACATTCTCATAAGCCATCTCAGGCGCTGAGACAAAGTGTTTACAAACTAATGGGAGGAAGCATGACCATGAATCAGCTATTGTATGTACTCAATATTGAAAACTTTGATCAACTTTGCGATGAAAGGTCACAACCCTGATATATAGGCTGTATTGGTATAACCATTAACTTATTTCTAGGTGATAAGAGGGTGCACAGGATTGATATGGTATAAGTTGTGCCATTTACGCAAAAATCTGCTACTACTACTCAATCAGCCGGAAAGAAAAAGGAGGCCATATATAATAGATTCTCCACAAAGTTGAGTTACATAGCAACATTACCCATTGGTCCAATCCTGGTATACAAACTTTGAAGATACATAACAGAAATAGAAGAAGTACCAAATAAATTTCAGTGTTTACTACCATGATGCAGAAAGAAATAGAAGAAGTACCAAGCATTTTGATTGAAAGGGGGAAATGCATGAATCGGCCAGAGCTTAGCACCCATTACACAGGTCCAATCCTTGTATACAAACTCACACATCCACTTGGAAGGCATTTTTGTTGAAGATGCAGAACAGAAATAGAAGAAGTACCCAATATGTTTCAGTGTTTAATTACTGCCATGATGTGGAACAGAAATAGAAGAAGTACCAAGCTTTTTGATTGATAAGTCAAAGGGGGAAATGCGTGAACCATCCAGAGCTTAATTAGCACCCATCAGGTCGACGAAGGTGGTATTTACTCCTCCAGCTTCAGCACAGGTTCCATTGGATGGGATGCAAGCTGGCCCTGCAGTTGTTCCTTCAGTGCTTCCTCGTAGGAACCCTTCAGCCAGACTTCCTTCAGTTGAGATAGATGACCCAGGCCAGAAAACTGATACGATGACCCATAGTAGCACTCAACTGTCAGCAGCTCTAGTTTTTTCATTGCTTCTGATCCAAAATTGACATGTACGCTGGACCTGCAAGCAATGTCAAGGACCTTCACCTTCTGATAAGAGAGCTCCTCAAGTCCATCCGTAAAGACATGAAAACGGAGCTGGCCATATTCAGGTTAGTTGACACAAAGGCGTAGAATGCATAGTTTTGGTAGCTTGCCAAGGGACTCTATGGCCTCGTCCATTAAAGTGTTCATCTTCAAATGTAACTTTGTGAGCTTGCTAAGCTGGTTGACCTGTAGAACTGGCAACCTGTCCCGAAGCCCGTACAGTTTAAGGCTCAGTAAGTTCTCCAAAGGCAGGGACATGTCACCTAAACAACCTCTGCTTTCTTCCTCGAGCCACACTGACAAGGATCTCAAATGGACATGACTTGATATTGCGGAGGAAAACGCCTCACTATTTTTCCTGCTGACGCCGAACACACCCAACTTGCGCAATTGGGTGAGATTCTTTAGCTCTTTCAGTATGGCCTCCCCCTCTGAAGCACCAATATTGACAACACCTAGAGTGTGCAATGCCGTCAGTTTCCCAATCCCTCTGGGCACAACACAAGGAAGAGGATGGTCAGGTATGAAAAACCCGGAAACCACGGGCACAATAGCTTGTGGTGTTTGGTCATTTCCTGTGGTTGCTGTTGGTCCCTGTGCTGCGGTTGCAGCAGCGCCGGCACGAATGTACTGGAGCTTTTGTAGTTTGGTGATGGATGCTGGCAGAGTGATTATGGATGTGTTTGTCACATCCAAAGTCTGAAGCTGCCTCAGATCACCTAATGACCTAGGCAGCTGGAAGATCTGGTCGCATCCTCGTAGGGAGAGGAACATGAGGCAAGGCAACAGCTTGACCATCTGCTCGACATCATCATTTGTTACACCGACTGCATCCTCCAGATCCAACACCCTGAGAAGCTTCGTGCTCTGGGAGATGAAGAATGGTTTCCACTCCCCAAACACTGTCATTGACCGCAGCCTTGACAAGTCAATGCTCTCGAGCACAATCTTATCCCTACCCCAGCTTTCCAATATGACAAGATGACGCCCAGTGCGTTGGGGGAGGCTGCAAGTGCCGGCAAGTTCATATACAAGGTTCTCCTGCATTCCCTGTGAGCAGATGCACTCGCGCAAAAATCCATTGACTCGACACAAGACCATCCTTATGTCACTAAACGTGGCTGACTCTGGTTGCTGTTGGATTATGCTCAGATTGTGGAGCTTGGAGAAGAACTCCTTCCCATTCTCCTCAGCAGATTTACCATCGCTGTCCCTGGAGTAGCCATCAGCAATCCAACGCCTTATTAGGCGCCTTCGCCGAATGTTGTAGTCTCGAGGAAAAAGTGATAGGTCAAAGATACATGGCTTGACAGAATCTGGGCAACTACGGAAGCAGGAATGCATCCAACTAAATAGATCCCATAGGCACTCAAACTCGGGGTTGATCTCTATCTCACGCATAAACCTTAGATTGATGGAACTAGCAGTATCCATCCATGTGCCTCCCTTGGTAGCCAATATGCTGGCTACAGCAACTATTATTAAGGGAAGCCCCCCGCACTTTGAAATAAGTTCTGGCAGCACTTCATTTCCACGATAAGACAATGAAACGGGTAATGGAGTCTTCTTAGATACCTGTTGTTCAAACAAATTGACAATTGACCTCAGTTATCCGCACCAATTACATAGGATTTTTACATAAATGTATATTGTGCATGGGTGCATGGGTGCAAGAGGAAAATAATAGGAAAATATGATCATTACTTAAGCTTGCACAAGCATCCCACTGTAATAAATACTGAGAAAACAATTGTGGAAAATGGTTTTTTTACCAACATTGCTGCTATGATCAAAGGAAATATCACTTTTGCCACTGACTGCAAAATACTCAGTTTTGAGTTCTGAGTTTTGACACATGGGTTCACTGTTCATGTGCCGCTAACAGGTGGGGGCACAATGGTAAAACTGATCAAAGCCCAAAATGTGCTTGTATGTGCATGACATGGTCTCGAAAAAAAAATAAGTTTTAGCCACTTGTATGATCCTAGTATATGATTAAACTATAATGTCTTTTATTTTGAAGAAGATAGAATTGCAATGTTACAACAGCACTTCTGTTGTCAAATTGACCAACACAACATATCATAAAATAAATTTGAACTTCATAAACATATTATAGGAAAACATATTTTTTAAACATAACAGAGTGGAGGTATTCTCCACCCTTTTATCAAAAAAGAGAGTCATCTTATCAGATCCAAGGTTTTGGTTACCGAATGAGGCAATTTTACCGAGGGGGACTGGTAAATATGGTTACCACGGTTACCAAGAAATACCGAGAAATACCGATTATATTTCGAGCGATATTTATAGTTGAATTTTAAATTCAAATAAGTGAATGAACGAATATTCGAACCAGAGACCTCTCAAAATAGGAACTAGGTTGCTACCAACACGCCAGAACCAACTCTCATGGCATTAATTAGATCCTACGTACTATACTGTAAATCAAGTGTTTAAATTCAAAAATTTCAAAAAAATGGTATTTTTTGCTCGGTATGGCGATTTACCGAGGGGCACGGTAATACGCGGTAACCATGGGAAATCTTGAAATTTCGACCGATAACCAAAACCTATTCAGATCACATTTCTTTTGGGAAACGTTATATTTCGATGAAAGGAATATGTTCACCATCATGACATCTCCATCCAAGATAGTAATAATGATATTGCAAGGAATAAGTAAAGTTGGGACGGTAATCACATGTCATTCTTTTATGTCCCCGAGAGAAATGAGGAAATGATAGCAAGAACATCCATGCATGCATGAAAATACTGTACTGGAGCCGAGAGGGATATATTCTTTAAAACAAAAATATAGTTGCATTACTTTTGCTCTATGCTGGAGAAAAGTATGTGGATCATGAGGAAACAAACCTCATTTTTTAATAGATCAAAGGCTGCATCAGCTTCTAGAGCTTTGACACGAAACACAAGCTCTTCATTTTCTGCACAATATGCTGCAACACTTGCTTCAGTTGTTATCACAATGAAAACTGTTTTAGATTTGGAGTGTCTAGATACCAATGAAGATTGTATCAAATCCCATTCGTGTATGGACTGAAGACCATCGATGACAACAAGGCACCGACGTGTACTTAGAAGCTCACAACACTTTCCGACAGCGTCTTTGAGCCCCACGATACTATGAAGAGATTCTGATTGAAAATCCAGTAGCAAGCTCCGTGAAAAATCCCTCAAATTAAAGGGTTGGGAGTGTGATAAACCAACCCAACCGTACTCTTGAAATTGTTGATTCTCAATTACCCTGTCGTAGTACAAGTTTCTGACAAGAGCTGATTTTCCAACGCCAGCCATCCCCCAAACAGACACAACTTGGGAATGGTTCATTTGCGCCTGAACTGTATAGTGACGAAGTTGATTCGTCTGCAATCTGCATCCAACAAGGGGAGAATTCTGCATCCAGTCCCTGGCTGCTTTCGTTTTAGAGTTGGGTTTCCTGTGGTAAGAGTAATGGCCATTCATCTGGTTATGGCTCGGGTCATACTCTGTTGATATCTCTGTGTTGCTGGTCCACGAGCTATCGTTGTTCACCTCGCTTTTATCTACAGCGTCTTGAGAACCCTAGAAATAAGATACAGTTATTAGACAAAGAGAAGAAATTTTCTTAATTCTGTGCACAAATCTTAAGGAGATGGATCAGAAAAAAAAATAGTATCATGGTTCTTGTGGTGCAACTGTAGTTTAAAAGTACTACTGTAGTTCTATGGCAGCGATAGTTCTCCTAGGACGATCATATAACAGCTGACATCTAGTGATTCTGATAGCGTTGATGCATAAGAGGAGTGAAATTGTGCGCGACTGATATGGCTCAACGTTAGATATTTTAGGATGGCCCAGCGCAGATCTTGCAGGGTACGCACCAAGCAAACAGTAGCTGCAAAGTAGAAGTTCTCTTTTAATCTTGGGAAAATCTATGTTGCAACATGTCTTATCATGCTGCTCCTTTACTAATGGGATTTAACCTATATAGAGAGCACATGCATGCATGCACTAATCTTATAAAATCATGCTGACATCATCACATTAATTGCTTTTTGAATTTTTGAAATGATCTATCTCACAAATCATTACGATTAGCGATCTGTCTTAGGGGCTCTCATTTCTCTCCTCTCTTTCTCTCTCCTCCTCCTTTGAGAGTCTCCCACGTTCTCCAGGCTCCTCTCCCCTCCTCCTCCGGCGGCCACACCGTCCGAAGTGGGGATGGGAGAGGGGTCCGGGCCTCGCTGCCGCCACGCCACACGCTGAGCGTCAAGCCGTCACAAGGCATCGCGTCCCGCGTCGCGCTGCACCGACCGGAGAGGAGAGAACCCCATCGCTACCCACGCAAGCCAGGCTTTGCCTGGACGCGCACTCCGGCGACGGTGAGGGAGAAGAGAGGCTGGGAGGGGACAACGGGCGGCAGCTAGGGTTTTGCCCTGCCGCTAGGGGGAGCGGGAGGGGCGAAGGGGGAGAAGCCCCACCTTGTTGGTATCTTGTCGATAATCGCCTTTACATGCAGCGTGGCGAGTTCACCATCCTCAAGAGTCAAGATCACAAGAGCCTTTGCACATTGGGTAAACAGCACCTCGGCTCCAACCTACAGCGCAAAGCCATGGCCAAGATGGATGGTCTCTAGTTCTACTTCAAGTACCGAAGCGACCTGGACAACACGGCAGCAGATTCGCTGTCACGCCTGGGGCAATTACTCATGCTCACCGTTGTCTTTGCCTGCCAACCCGCATGTATTCAATAGGTTCGCAATTCTTAGGCTGGTCATAGTGGGGGAGTAATTTAGACTAGTAACACGCATATGTTACTACTCTATGTAATTACATCTATAATGGGTAGTAACATATGTGTGGTGTCATGAAACACTTTATTTATTATTAGTTTATAGACTCATCTTATTTTAGTATGTGTGATGTTACTCATAGTGTGGATAACTAGCTATGTTACTCAAATAATCTCTCTCCTTATTAAATTATTGCCACATAAGCAAATTTGCTGAGTTGGACCTTATGTTACTGCTGAAGTTACTCTCACTATGGGCAATCTTATCCCACTGATGCGAAGTCCACAGCGCGGCTGCAGGCACTTGTCGTGCGCAGTCCCAACGACTCGACCGCGGCATGATCAAGTTCCGTGACCTCACGGCAACAATGCGGCTCCACCCGATGATTGAAAGTAAAAACTTTGCTTAATGCTAACCACAGCATGGAGAAATACTTTTCTTTTCTGTAGAACCTATACTAATCTAGTGTGCGCCTGCATGTGGAAGAATCAACCACACAAAAAACCAAGACTACGAGAAAAAAGGAAATGGAGAAGGGATCAAGGGAGCAAATTTAGTTCTTGACTTAATTTCATGTAATCGACGGGGTTTTCAGGTTACCTCTCTCAAGAAGGCACAAACGGAGTGCTCGGCCGGAAGGTCCAATACTCGGCATGGATGTCCCACACACAAACTTGCAATTTCGTACTGCTGTGAGGACACAATGATCCAGCTGCCATTCTTTCTGTCGGGAAGGAACGTCCTGACAGAATCCCACTCTGCCATGGTGGACAAGCCTTCCAAGACAACTAGGTACCTGTTCTTGTCGACTAGCTGAACAAACTCGCTGAGGAAGTCGCCTTGGATGGCACTCGCATCCATACTAGTCAGGACATCAACACCAATGATTGCTCCTTGTCGTTCTTGGCAACTGTTTGCATAGAAGTGAGCCATCAAGGACCGGACAAACTCATGCGGATTGAATGGACGCGTGAGGTTGACCCAGGCTCGGCATGTGAAACTGTGGCTGATCTCTGGATCACTGTAGGACTTTCTGATGATGGATGTCGTCCCAATACCTTCGCCTGCCCCCCACAATGAAATACTTGAAGGTCAGCATCGTCCTTCTTGGTGATAAGGTGGGTGAGATCACCTAAGGCGTGTTGCCTTCTCGTGTCATATCCCACGGCAGCGTGGGGAGGACGGGCTTGGAGCCAGAGTCGCTTATGAGTCTGTACCGCAAGTTCCTCTGGCTCACGTCCTCGACCCTCGCCTTGAGCTGCTTGATATTCAAAATCGCCCTGTCCAGTGACAGAAACGGCGAGCATGTCCGGAACAAGCGGGACCACCAGCTGGTCGTGTCCAGGTGGAACACGATGCATTCTTCTAGGTCGTACGCCAGCTCACGCATCTGCGTCACCCATGTCTCACAGCCACATTGCTGACGCACATCTCGTCAGCGGCATTAAGAAAGGACTGCATCATCTCAAACTCGTCACTGATGAATACGAGGTCATGCTGCGCGCGTGGCGCCAGCTTTGCATCCTCCTCAACCACCGACTGGACCTTGCTCAGCGCCCGCTTCACTGCGGACTTGGCTAACCCATTCACCAGGTCCCGCATTGCGTACTGTACATGCTCTCTCAGTCTGCTAACTCCCTTTGTGTTGGTGGTTTCTTGTGTGGTGTAGCTAGCAGCAACAAGTGGTGACGCTTGTGCTCCTGTCGAGCATATATCCACTGGAACTATCTGGAGATGATATTAAAAGCGGATATCAGAAGCTACAGGAAATAACAAGTTAATTTGGGCAATCTTTTAGGATTTTGATTCTCAATATGCAAAGATGAAACATATTCGAGCAAAATTAAAATCTCAGAATCACACTTTTAACATGTGGTGCAACTGGAAGGTAAAGTTGAAACGCCGGGGAAGCGTTGTAGCTGCCTAAAGGGGTGTTTGGTTCCAGGGACTTTTTTGTGTTGGGACTAGAAAAAGTCCCTAGCAAACCAAATATAGTGGGACTTTTTTATGACTTTTTGCTAAAAGTCCTTAGAAGCACCTCCTTAAGAGTCTTTTTCAAAAGTCCCAGGGACTAGAAAAAGCCCTAAGACTAGAGAACCAAACACCACCTAAATAAACGGTGCAAAGTACAATTTTCTCTATCTTCGGAGTACTAGAATTAATAACGCATCTACGCGCCAAACATTAGCTTGGACATTGCAACCGATCACATGCTCCCATGCTCTCGTGCTATCAACTTAAGAAATTCAAATTTAAACATCTCCAAATTTCTGAAAAGATCATTGATGTTCACAACACATATGCCAACAACCTCTAAAACTTCAGATCAAAATACAGAATATACACGGAGAAAAAAAAAGACAAATTCAGATTTGAATAGTGTCGTGTTTGCTTTTGTCTTCTTTTCACACTATTCGTTATGGATTTGTCTTTTTTGTTTCTCCATGTGTATTTCAACTTTGATCTGATTTTTTTTGTGGTTGCCGACATATGTGTTGTGAACACCCGTGATTGTTTTGTGAAAATTTTGAAATGTTTAAATTTCAATTTTTTATTAATTTGATTTCATGGAGCATTTGAGATTTGATATCACTTGATACTTTCCCACCGATCACACACCCTAAAAGTATAAAGTGCATACAATGAGTTCAACATTAGAAGTCCCTGAAGCTGTGAGCCTGTGCCATGCAAAAAACAGCTAGGAAAAGGATAGTTCCTATCACCAAGTGCATTCAATTAGGTGTTTTTTTTTCAAATTTCAAAATCCCACAAATTTTGAACCGAGCATTGGAGGTTTTCACTCATGTATTCCTCGTAGCTACCTCTTGAAAACTAGATCTCATATGTGTATGTTTTGGTGATTTTTTTCAAATGTAACTTTAGTGCTATTCTACCAACTTTAGTACTACAAAGAAGAAACTTCAAAAAACAAAGAAGCAACTTCATTGGACGCGGATTTGTAACTCCCGAGTGCGCAGCGACCCAAGTCTATACCAGCCTTTATTGTTGGAAATACGTCCTAAAGGCAATAATATTGCATTATTATATTTACATTTTCATAATTAAGAGTTTATATTTCATGCTATAACTGCTATGATTCAGGAATGTGCGATTCAGTGAAAACTCATATACACGTGTGAAATGATAAACGGTATAATATAGGTTCTCGGTCTTGCCTCTAAGACTGGCTCAAGTGTTGTTAGTGATCATGTTTTCCGGATCTCAGGATATCATTAAGTATAACGATAGTCCTGAAACAACATTGAGCGTATGACATTAGAAGAACGATCATATTGAATCGACTCAATCTTTTTTGTTATACTTTGAGATAATATCGTCTGAAATCAATTGTTATAACACGGAGTGTTAGAATGTGTTTTAGTTCCTCAGACCATCAGAGTATCGTAGTCACTTCCTACCATATGGTAGACTTTGGGGTTGCTCAAACATCATCTGTAACTAGGTGATCATAACGACAACTTACGGATTCATCGGAAAGTTTGACAATTGACTGGATAGCTCGAGAGTGGGATTTACTCCTCTGACAATGGAAAGATATTCTTAGGGCCCTCTCGGTGTGACGGCATCCATCATCGTCGGGCTAGACACAGGTGACTGTCACAGGGATGCCGGAACACTTAAACGAGAGAGAAGAACAATACCGACAACGAGATCAACGGTATAGTGAGCATGTGCATGACTCAGGAGGCTACCGATGCATCCCTGGTGTTTTAAAGTACCGTGAAGCAAATGGAACATCACATGATAACCAAAGGTTTAGTCCAATGTCATTCGTGTAATCATAGGGATCAATATGGGCGTCCACTGTTTCGTTATCAGTCATTGAACGAAGGGTTTCCGTTCATGTCTATGATTTACCGAACCTACAGGGTCACAAGTTTAAGTTAATCACGATCTGTTGAGTGCTAGTAGAATGAGAGTGTGGAATTGTTTCATTAATATTTGAAATAGCTTTGAGAGGAACCGGAGGCATTTCGGGGTCATTAGAAGGGTTTCAAAATTTATCTAGTAATACCGGGTACTACAGATAATTAATATATAGGTGAAAAAAGTTTTCGGTGATGTTAAACTATATATAAAATGGTCTAGTAATTATTAGAAGGATTTTGTATTAATTTAAATATCTATGGGCCTTAAAAGGCCTAGAAGTGGAAGGCAACTTGGGCCACAAGGGCCCAAGTGGGGAGGCGCCAATCCTACTCGAGGGAGGACTCCTCCTTCCCCCCTTGGCCGGCGCAAGGGAAGGGGAGTCCTCCCCTCCTTTTGGCAGCCCCTCCTCCCCTCTAACCTATATATACATTGGGTGTTGGCCCTTTTCTACACACAAGTTCTGGAGCCTCCTCTAGTTTATCTAGCCCTAGTTCTAATTGGTCCTGTTTGACTAATTTGAACTTGGTCTAGTTTCTCTAATCATATAATTAAGCCCAGTCTGGTTCTAATATCCTCCATCTAATTCTCCGATGATGATTAGCTTTGGATGCAAAGCGTTGTCGGATCATGAAGACCGTATGCTTGCAACCAAGTAGAGAGGCCGTGCTTTCAATCTTCCGTTTGAGGGACCGTTCGAGGGCGGTTCGTGGGATCGTTGATATGTCTCCAACATATCTATAATTTTTTTATTGTTCCATGTTATTATAGTACAAACCTTGGATGTTTTATATTCATTTACAAGCAACTTTATATCATTTTTTGGGACTAGCCTATTAACTTGGTGCCCAGCGCGAGTTGCTGTTTTTTTGTCTCTCTTTGAGTTTTCAGGGAATCAATATCAAACAAAGTCCAAACAAAGAAAAACATTGGATTAATTTTTTTTGGACCAGAAGAGACCCTAGAAGGTTCGAGGGAATACCAAAAGACCCACGAGGGAGTGACAAGCTTGTGGGCACCTCGAGCAATGTTTTGACCTAATTCTTCCACTATAAATACCCAAATATTCCCCTCAGATCGAAGGGGGCCCGAAATACCTCTTCCACTGCCGCAAGTTTCTGTTATCGTGAGATCCCATCTGGAGGCCTCCGCCGGAGGGGGAATTGATCACGTAAGGGCTCTACATCAACCTTGTTGCCCTTCCGATGATGTGTGAGTAGTTTATCACAGACCTACGGGGTCCATAGTTAGTAGTTAGATGACTTCTTCTCTCTCGATGTTCTTCAATACAATGTTCTCCTTGATGTTCTTGGAGTTCTATCTGATGTAATTCTTTTTTGTGGTGTGTTTGTTGGGATCCATGAATTGTGAGTTTATGATCAGATTATCCATGAAAATTATTTGAGTTTTCTCTGAACTCTTTTATGCATGATTGTTATTACTTCATATTTCTTCTCCGATCTATTGATTTGGTTTCGCCAACTAGATTGATTTATCCTGCAATGGGAAGAGCTGCTATGTAATGGGTTTGATCTTGCGGTGCTCCATCCCAGTGACAGAAAGGGACATGACACGTATGTATCGTTGCTATTAAGGGTAAAAAGATGGGGTTTATTCATGTGTGAGTTTATCTTGTCTACATCATGGCATGTTGCTTAAGGCGTTACTCCCTTCTTATGAACTTAATACTCTAGAAGCATGCTGGATAGCGGTCGATGTGTGGAGTGATAGTAGTAGATGCAGGCAGGAGTCGGATTACTTGTCTCGGGCATGATGTTTATATACAGGATCATTGCGTTGGATATCGTCATGATTATTTTCTTTTCTATCAATTGCCCAACAAAAATTTGTTTACCTACTGTATGCTATTTTCTCGAGAGAAGCCTCTAGTGAAAACTATGCCCCCCGGGGTCTACTTTTATCATATATTAAAATCCAAAAATACCTTGCTGCAGTTTTTATTTTTGTGTGATCTATCTATCATCATACAATTTAATCTTGCAGTTAACCCCGAGGGATTAACAACCCCTTGTTCGCGCTGGGTGCAAGGATTTGTTATCTTCTGTGCAGGTACTCCTTATATAGTGTTGCGGGGTTCTCCTATTGGATTGATAACATTGGTTCTTAACTGAGAGAAATACATATATCTACTATACTGCATCATCCTCTCCTCTTCGAGGAAATACCAACGCATCTCGCAAGTAGCAATCGTTATCCAGAGTTCGTTGGACTTCAAGTACGATCTACACCGACTCGTTTACTCCGCTGCAACTCCGGAGTCATTAACGATCGTTGATCCAAACCCTTTATGCATCTTCATATTGTTCCTAGGTGATCATAGGGCGATTTTGTTTTTGTTTTCTACTATGTTTCCCAACAGTGGCATCATGAGTGGTTCAATGGGTAGATGCATGTTTCAATCTAGATCACATATGGATGTGAGGATTTGATGTTCTAGCTATGCTTCCCTCAAGTGTTGCTTTGGTTCAGTTCATTGACGGCATGATGTAGCTTTGTACAAGGTTCAGATAATCGATTGGCTCTGGCCGTCGACGATCTGCTAACAGTTCCTTGGGCTTCATCATAGTTAAGAATAGTGAACCGCCGCATACGCAAGAGGGTAATGAAGATGAGCAATCTTCTAGGGGGTCACGCGTATTTGATGAATTTTAGTGTGGGGGACGAGATGTTTCATTAAGTCTCTTCTTTCACACACCCAGAAAGTTAATCTAGCAACAAGAATCATCACCTTGATTGTGCACGTAGGTAGTTAGTGTTATCCGAAAACCCTAGCAACCATGTAATTAAAATTTTCCAAAACCAACTAGAGGACGTCTAACTTGGTTTTGCAGGTTTGCATATGATGTGGTATAGCCTTTGTCATGATAATGAGTTTATGTATGAGATGGTTATATGTTGTAATGTTAAGTGGCATGCATCTCACCGCATGATGGCTAGAGCCACGGGATTGCCACCTTAATGTAATTGACGTAGAGATAGCCTACAGGTTACACGGAGGACCCGGAGCTTCACCAGGCGTAGGAGAACAAAAATGGTGCCACAGCGGTAGTTCTAAAATTGTTTCCATGACAACGATTTCAGAGAAACCTTCATGAAGGCCTCGGAGGACCATGGAAACATTCCCGACACCCAAGGCTACACCATATCATGCTTCTATGAATTTCCTGAGATGTTTATCCCTTTGTTGTTCGCACCCCTTGATTGCACGATAGTCAATTATTAGGGCGATCTCTCATAGTTAAAATCAAGATTAAAAGGTGCTCTTCCCAGTGTTGCAACCGTCTACTTATTAATTTTAGTAATGGAAATTTTTAGTTGGTAGAATTTGGAAAAATGTTCTGTACTTGTTATATTGTGAACTTAGGGCATATTTTTAGGGTTTAGTAAAAGAAATAGTAATAGTGGATGATAATGTAGATGTTTTAGGTATAGAACATTTTGAATAGATGATGATGTAGATATTTTAGTACAACTAGTTTATTTAGTGTTGCTCAAGAATTGCTCATATGATGTAGATATAAACATGTACACCTAGTGTTTCTCAAATAGGATATGTGCTTGCCCAAGTGGTCATGTTTGCAGGTAACAACTCTGAGTGGCCTATGTTTTGCTGGAGTGTTGATTAATTTGCATTTCGGCAAATTTCAGGCGCTCGATATGTCCTTTTTTTAGCAAAGGCCATGCAGGATCTTTCCTCTGAAGTGGATCGTTAATCCTTTTGTAATATTGCTTTAGGAACATGGAGACACCAGCACCACCAGGTCGACTGTGCAAGTCAAGATGCGCCAGCAGCCTTGCAACTGGCCCGTTGTTCGGCATCTACTTCCAGCTGAGTTTTCTTCCTGCAGCGGTAACAAAATATATGAAACTTGTAACAACTATTTTGTTTTTAGTGTTATTGGCATTAATGCATTGTATCATTGTGTATACACAGATCGTCCCATGCAATGTGAGGTTGGAATTCAACAAGCTGACCGGAGACACTGTGACCTTTGAGGCTCCTCAGGGGCCCTACACTATGGAGGTCGAGAAAGGATGAAATATGTCACAGATCGGAGGATATGGATGTAACCGTTTCATCTCCCACATGGGTATCACTGGTGATGAGTTGATCAGCTTCTCCTTCAGAGCAGAAAGATCCAAGTTGGTTGTCATTATTCTCAACACGGATGAAGATGATGAGGACCCACTTGATGAAGCCATCTATACTCGAAGAATAAGGCTGAGCGAGGAAGAGGTGTTCAACCTATGGGACATAATTCCGCCACGTGCTGACGTTGTCGGGGTGCCATTGGTGACCCGCCTGACAACTACCATCGTTGATCGGCATGTTATGGTATGTTATACTTAGTGTACAATCCGATTACATGCTTACTTAGTAGAATTCAAGCTTAGTAGAAATGTAGTACTGTTTTTGATAGTGTAGAAACCTATACTTAGTAGAAATATATTTGCAAGAGTATGTGCGAGGCTACTTATTAATTGATATGTTTTTTATTCAGAAATTGCCAAAGAGCCTATCTGTGAGTTGTGGTATCGAGCCTGATGAAGAAGCCTCTGCTGGAATACGCCTTACCGCAAGGGCTCCGTCACCACCTGTGCGTACAGCGTGGACACGGACGGTCGCACACACTTCAACTCAGTTGGGTGGAAGAACTTCCTCGTTGGCAAGAATCTTCGTGTTGAACAGGCCATCCTAATTACTATCAGGAACACCCACCGCCATGGCTTGAGGATGATGGTCGTCGTCGATATCATCTAGAACTACATATGTGTGTGGCTGTATGACTACCCCTAGTAGACTGCTATATGTTGTATGACTACCTAGTACTGCTTATCATATATGCTACTGTATGAACCATATATGTGTGTGAGGATGCATGTTGACTCTATATGAGTACCTATAATGCTTAATAATATTGTATGACTACTGTATGACTATATGGTATTGTGGTTAATGATATTGTTATCTGGTATATGTGAAATTACAGTTTATTGAAACAGGGTACTATTCTAGATCAATGGGAAGCATGGGAAAATGTTGAAAGATACAACAGTAGCGCGGGCAAAGAAAAGCGTTACAGCTACTTATTAGTAGCGCATGTTGGGAAACCGCTACTGATACAGGCAATACTAGTAGCGCGTGTACATAGAGCGCTACTACTATCTGTTAGTTGTGGCGCCTTATTAGTAGCGCGGCCACCCGCGCTATTGATAGAGTTAAAACGCGCGCTACTACTAGGGTTTTCCCTAGTAGTGTCGGTTCATAATTGGGTCTTTGGAAGTTCTGTACAAAAAGAAGGCATGGACCGAATGTTTTGAAATAACTAAGTCCTCGATTGAATGCAAGATGGCAGAGGGTTCCTCAATGAGTGAGCATATAGTGAAGCTCGCTAGCTATGTTGATAGACTAGCTTCTCTGAATTCCTCTAACAATTGATACATATATTGTTCTTGCTTCACTTCCCCCATCTTATGATGGTTTTATCATGAATTAGAACATGAACAGGATGGAGAAAAGTGCAAACGAGTTATTCGCTATGCTCAAAACTGGGGAAGCTGGAATGCAAAAAAAGAAACAAGTGTTGATGGTCAACAAGACCGCCAGTTTTAAGAAGAAGGGCGAGTCCAAGAAGGAATCTACTGGTGCCGGTAAGACCATCTCTCAGAAGAAGAACAAGGGCGAAGCCCAATAAAGAGACTGAATGTTTCTACTGCAAATAGAAGGGCACTGGAAACACAACTACAAGAAATACTTGGCGGATAAGAAGAACGGTTCTTCCAGTAAGATATAAAAGTTATACAAAGTTAATGTTATTCTACTTGTTGACTTATTGTATGTCATGAGTATTTGATACTAATCAGTTTTGCAAACCGATGCAAGGGCTACGGAAAGCTCGCAAGTTGAGAAGAAATGAAGTCTTGATGCATATCGGGAGGGATCACTACTAAAGACCATTGAAGTCATGCCTTTAGTTTATCTTCAAAATTTATATTAGATCGAATAATAGTTATTTCATTCTAGAAGTTGTGTAAAACAATATATATATATTGGGTTATGCGACGGGTATTGTTATGAAGTTTTTAACAATTGTTGTTCAAGTTATAAGAATATGGTTTCGGATTTACCTCTATTATTGATGATTTATTCATAAAATCTTATTGATGATTTATTCATAAAATCTTGAATTGGGAAATTTATAATATTAATGCTAAATGTCTTAAAGAAGACTGATGAACCACACTTATATGTGGCACTGCTTGGTTATATCGGAGAAATAATATTCGTATAGATGAAGCATAACTTATATATTTTGATTTTGAATCATTTGATGAAATACATAGTGATGTATGGGGTTCGATGGACTAACCCGGGCGAAGTGAATTATACTTCATTAAATAAAAACTTGAGTAAATATGATTTACTTGATATAAGTCTGAATTATTTGAAAGGTTCAAAAGAAATTTAGAGTGAAATATTTGAAATGTTCAAATAAAATTTGTGATAAAGATAAGAATCATTATGACAAGGATAAATGGATCTTCAATCATGGAGAAACATTATCTAAGTCATGAGTTTAGCAAAACATTCAGATAATTGTGAAATCATTTCTTACCGATTTGTCTCTAGTAA
>NC_041383.1:765802362-765809549 GCF_002162155.2 Triticum dicoccoides | reverse complement strand
TACACCGAATGGAGCACCATCTTATAGTTTGGCAACACAACACCATATGAGTTATCGAGTATACAATCCAGACAAATGCTAAAATTGTAGGCAATCCCATACACATAAATGGGATATTCCTTCGACCAAAAGGTTCAAAGACAAAAGTGTCTGTCACAAAAATTGAACACTTTATCGAGAAAGAGTTTTTGCGCTCAAGAAGTAAGTGGGAGGACAGAGAATGCACGGCGAGCGGTAGCAAGCCATGCCGTCCTGGCTAGAGGAGAGGTCGTGAGGCGAGCCGAAGGAGTGCAATGGAGGAAGAATGGTTCGAGGAGGAAGAAAGCTGGAGGAAGAAGAAAGAAGAACGACTATTGGATGTTAATTCAACATCCTAGAATATTGGTTTACCAAAATAAAATTTGTGTAGACTTACCTATCGCCGGTCCCATACTTTTTGATGAAGATGAAGATAGTGAGTGGTATGTTGGGCATGTATATACTCATTAGATACCCCATGTGATAATAGGGGGTAAGAGGGAGCATGTTAAAATTGCTCTTACTCATTGTAGTACTTTGATACTAGGTAAATGTCTTTTGTCGTTTTGATATGTGATGTAAATAGTCATATATTTTCAATTTTGCATCAACTTTTGCAAGCCCTCATGTTATGGCACACAGTAAACAAAGATGTTGCCATCTTATTAAGGAAAGATTTAACAGCTGGACATTCTCATAAAAATTTAAAAGACACATTATGAAATAATCAAAGTTATAAAACACTTATGGCCATCAATGTATTATCTTGAGGCATCATGTCTTAGCAGGTGCGCAAAGTCAATTTTGTCAAACAGAGTAAACTGCATCAAAAAAAGAATGCATGTCATTAGTGACCATACCTGATCTGTCGACGACCCTTGGCCTTTTGTCTCCATCTTATTTAGCTTATCAATAATATCCCTTATAGTCGGCCTTTTGTGACGATCTTTATCCACACAACTTAAAGCGATTTTAACGCATCTCATTACTTGTTCGGAGTATGCCTCCAGTGCATTCACTGATAATTCTTGTAACATATGCCCCCATTTTTCCTGTACCTGTTAGTTGAGAATATATAATGGATATAGATACTAAAATAATGATAAAGTTTCTTCCTGGAACAAGTACTGAGATGATAACAGGAATTTTTAGCAATTTTTCTTACATGCTCAATAAATTTCTCGTAGGGCATTTCAGCACATTGGGTGTAACCTGTAGGTCCAGCTATTATCTTTATGATGATAACACCGAGGCTGAATATGTCCAGCTTATTTGATATTAAACCGCTATCTATATATTCTGGCGGTAGATACCCACTTCATATATAAGACATCATATATGTTAGTGATACGATGAAATGCAAAAATAACTGCTTGCATTTGTATTATAAATTCTGAAACCACATAAAGAATTTTTTTTAAGTTAAAGAATTGTGCTTACAGTGTTCCTGTACGGCTTTCTGTGATTCGTGTTTGTTCTTGTCCAAAAAGCTTCGACAAGCCAAAATCTGCAAGCTTCGGCACCATTTTGTCATCCAATAATATATTAGCTGGTTTTAAATCCAAATGATATATAGGAGGTTTCAAGTCCTCGTGAAGGTATTTCAATCCCTCGCAGATCCCCTTAATTATTGCATATCGTGTGGGCCAGTCATGCCCACTATACTCATCTGTTGGAGTGAACACATAGTCTTTCAAAATGCAAATTTCAAGAATACGAATATGCTACTTCAAATGTTAAACTAGTACAAGAAAAGAATAACATAATAATACCAGAAAGATATCTGCCAAGATCCCCATTTTGCATATACTCGAAGCATAGCGCCATATGTGTCCTCTCAGCAAAAATCATTTTTTCATTGTGCAGTACACATTCTTTCTGAGTCTCATGGCAAAAGCCAACTAAACGCACAATATTCTTGTGCAGCAGACTTGTAAGGTTGCGAAACTCCTTCTCAAAATTCTCATTATCACGCCCAGGCATGGAATGAAGCAACTTCACAGCAATCGTTTCACCATTTTTATGCACCCCCTGCTCAACATACCGCACATGTGCATGGTTTATGTAACAATGCTATGAATGTGCGGGGCCAGTAAACCATGTATACATCTTAAATCGTACCTTGTAAACTGTCCCAAATGCACCGGCACCAAGTTCCCGGTCCTTAGAGAAACCATTTGTCATTTTCTCCAATAAATGGAGTGGCACATGTTTTGGAAACACACTGCTTGAATGGGCCAAGTTAATGCTTCCCCTGGTTACAAAAGGAAAAGGAGAGGGGAGAGAAGGCGCTGTTGGGATATTAAGAATATCGCAAGACGACTGAAAGCCGTTCATGAATGGTCCTGGATCCTGCATCGTTCCGATGCAGAGGACGAGGGCAAGCCTTTTTTTTCAAAAATATAAAATGAATGGTGGATCCTTGTTAGCCTGAACTGCCTCCAGAAGGCCCACGGCTGCAGATTAAAGCTGATACAGCATAAACACAAACATGTGATGATAAAAACCAGAACCATCAGGTTCTTGAGGCAGCTTATTAACAAAAAAAGGTTCTAAAGGAAGTAGATATAGAGACTCAAACCTGGAGAAGACGTGCACTCCTATCAATGGATGTGCGTTAGTGGAGGCGCAGATCGGCAGATCACGTGATGCTACAGGGGCAACAGACCGAATTAAATTGGAAGGTTAACTAGAATAATTGTACTCGATCTGATACGAATAAATTGCCGCCGCCACTGCGTCAATTAATTCGGATCAGTGGGAGTACTACTACCTCCGTCTAGGTGAATAAGTCATTCGCGTAGTTCTAGGTCATCGATTTGAGCAATTAAATATGTATTATATATTATGAAAAGTATATCACTAGATTTCTACAAGGATGTAGTTTCTAAATATATATTTTTTATTACATATAATACATATTTAGATAGTTAAATCGTCAACCTAGAACTACGCGAATGACTTATTCACCGAGACGGAGGTAGTAGTTCAATTTCACGGCAGCCAAGTTCGGCCCTTCATATACGGAGTATGTTTCAAATTAAGGTCCAATCCACATGATGCAATCTGCATGTGTACTCAAATGAGTAAGACCTTTAGAATGCACTTGTGATTTTGGACAACCAAAAAACAATAAGAAGATTGCACGTGATCTATAGACCTCCAGGACTTCAAAACAATGGTCAGCAAGACTTAGGAACTTGTTAAACATACAGTCAAGAAGTCTACAGATCTACTAGTATCATCTACTGTATTTATTACGAGCTCTTAAAATGAGATGAATTCAAGTTTATCTATTACAACGATGACCATTTCCGCATGTGCAGTACTACTATGCATCACTTTATCAAGACATACTACAAATCCAATTCATGCATGAACAAATCTGATATACATTTTGCAGATCCGATGAGCATTCAAATCTGATATTCATTTTTTTCCTTGTAAACCAGATCTGATATATTTTGTTCCCAGTCAGTATCCTTAACATATTGCAAGCATAAGCATCATTAGAATTTTTTACTGATTTTCTCCGCACTGACATCTACCAGTAGACCAACCGATACACAAATCAAATCCATGCATGAAGAGGCAAAACATGGGCAGCGTCCAGATTAAGGGCAGACCTACCAGTAAATCCAGATCTGGCATCATACTATTAACCAGCACTATGTTAAAGCAGAAGCAGATGTAAGGTGTGGAGAGTGCACTAACCAGGAAAATAAGTCTCCGCCTGCAGAGCGGTCGTAAGCACGCAGTGGAGAGAGGGAGTCAGCCGGTAGCTGGAGCTTCTTGCTCATGGGATAGATATAGATCCCATCTATACAATCCGTGCAGATGCCGCAGGATTAAATTAAACCGAAGCCTGCAGTGAGCAACAACTTCCAACCAATAGTCGTACATAATTTCAAACAATAATTTTCCCCTTCGTTTGAGGTCCTGACATAAAAACATGTTAATGAATTTTGTATTGGAACAAGGTGTCGTGATACGACCACCAGTGACCAAACGACTCTTTTTTGGCGACGAATCTCCTAGCCATCCTCGCGTTACGGACCGGGAAATATACTACGAGCGCGAAAAAGACACTTTCGCGAGCGCACGTCCCAATGCGCTATGGACACCAGCGTAGAGTTCTCTCTAATCACTCTTCCCTTCATTTTACCATGAGAGCCTGGTAACATCTACTCCCTCCGTCTCATAATATAAGAGCGTTTTTTACACTAATGTAGTGTCAGAAACATTCTTATATTAGTAGGGATATTAGTAGGGCGGAGGGAGTACCTCCTAATCACTCTCCTCTGATCTTACATGGTGGAGAGTAACACTCTTATATTAGTAGGGCGGAGGGAGTACCTCCTAATTACTCTCCTCTGATCTTACATGGTGGAGAGTGGCGCAGAGTGGCGGAGATCCTTTGTTGAGAAGTGGCGTTATGAAGATGATGCATGGCAATGTTGCTTCCACCGTGGCTACGACGAAAAGTCTCGGCGGCATGGTGCAACGTAGCATCTGTTAGAATAAATCCGAGGCACTCCATCGATCATCTGAGGACCAAACAATCACACAAGCATGACACCGAGATTTGTTAATGAGGTTCACTGATATGGCTACATCCCCGGGACATGATTACGGGCGCTCCTCCCCTTGACACCGTCACAATACCGCACACCGGCCACCCGGGCGCCGGCACATGCCGCCGGCTCCCCCTTGCGCGCCTGTGCTATTATGTTGGCATATGTTACATCGTGTGTCTACCCCCGCTATATATGAGAGGCCTAGGATACAAGTGTCCTACTAGGACACGACTCCATATCCTATCTAAACACAATACTGCTCAGAGTCCAACTGTAACCTACCGTGTACACAATATTCGACACAACTCCAACAAACTCCACCTTGGCGAATATTCTCCACCACCTTGAATTTGTCAATGCGTCAAACTTCCATGTACATTGGACTTGAGCTTATCCCGTGAGTTCCGCTGCTACTCCAAAGACTCCATACGACTCCACCTGCAACTTGTAGTCTCTTCTTTTCTTGACCAAGGTCAACACTCGAGCAAAATTAAGTACCTTGTTACTCTAGTTTGTGCTCCCAACTTCCAGAGTATTCGTCCAACGTCATCACACACTGATCACTGACCTGCGTGAAAATAAACAACTCACATATTGGGTGTCACACGTAAGAGTTACCTGAACTCAACATCACCGCTCCTTTCTTGACCGCCTGTCTGAAACATGAAGAAATTTCATCGTTGCTTGTAGTCATCCCGAGTCAAATTCGCAATTGTCTCACCACATGTATGACCACCAGAGCCCTGGCCCGTCTCCATGTCCCGTGCATACCGCACGCCTCGCCGCTATTACTGCGTCGAGCCTCTGCTGTCCCGGTCGAGTCTCAAGGGTCGCAAACCCACACCACTCAACCCCCACTGCAGAGTACCACCGATCAACACCGACCGATGACGAGTTTCACGCTTTCATCAGACCATTGGGCTCCAGTCTGAATTATGTGTCCCTCGCTTTTTTCCCGCTGAAATAGGCTTCGATTCTCTAGATCCTTACACCGTAGCCCCTCAATCCAGCTCCACCTTCAACATGACCCCATGGTAGATGATCAGTCCACCCTCGCGCCCCGTTGACTTCAAGCTCTCATCTACGCACCATCTTGAATCAACCCCGCGTCATAGTCTTGTCGAAGTCACACAAACCCTCGGGCCTGCGCCACGTGTTTCCACGCCCAGAAGTCGGTCACCATCAGCATCACGCTCCTATGTTGCCGTCACCGATCCCGCACCGTCTTCTGTACCAACCGACTTGTGTCGATCCGTCAGACTGTCCAGGCCAACTGCCCTATGTGTCTGACCCGAGCCGACTTTTCTGACTGCAACCATCTACAACTCCACGCAACCCTCATCATCCATCTTAACTGGTTGACATCCCGCAACGCCTTCAAGCCTCCTTGATGTGTCAGCAAATTTTCACCGCTGTCTGTCATAATCCAAGGTTTTCAGTTCTGTCAAACTTCTCCACCTCAAACCTGGTATTCGCTGGCGCCAGATTCTTTGTACGACTAACCGTGGTGTAGCTCCTGACTCAATCCCAATGCTAGCTTGCTTTGTCCTCCTGATGGATTTCCTTTGGATCTGATTAGGCTGCCTTACGTTGCACATCTACCACTCGGACTCGGTCTCCTTTTGTTTCCAAACAAATCATTGTCTGTTACTAAATTGCTTTGACCGTACTGCACCACGCCCATGTACGCCAGTACGCGCACGCCAGGCCACTGTTCGTCAAGGGCTGCTCCGCACAAGACCATGATGGCCCACCACAGCGGTGCTTGGGTTTCCTGCCGGCTGCCACGCCACATGCTGCAACGCGCCGTTCGAGCCTGCTGCTACGCCGCCGTCGCCCTAAACAGATCGCCGAGACTGCCATACGTACGCGCGCATCGCCTTGTGCTTCTTTCAAACACGACGTCGTCGTTTCCAAATCTTCAAGAGCAACTTTGATCCACCGACGCGACAACATCTGCTGCCATGTCTCCAATCATACTCATTGCATCTCGTTAGATCCCATCGACAACTTCCACGTGTTCTCCTCTAGATCAATAATTCACAGCCTCCGAACAACCTAGCTCATGATACCACTTGTTAGAATAAATCCGAGGCACTCCGTCGATCATCCGAGGACCAAGCAATCACACAAGCACGACACCGAGATTTGTTAACGAGGTTCACCGATATGGCTACATCCTCGGGGCATGATTACGGGCGCTCCTCCCCGTGACACCGTCACAATACCGCACACCGGCCACCCGGGCGCCGGCACATGCCGCCGGCTCCCCCTTGCGCGCCTGTGCTATTATGTTGGCATAGGTTACATCATGTGTCTACCCCCGCTATATATGAGAGGCCTAGGATACAAGTGTCCTACTAGGACACGACTCCATATCCTATCTAAACACAATACTGCTCAGAGTCCAACTGTAACCTACCATGTACACAATATTCGACACAACTCCAACAGCATCGGTGACGGACACGTGTTGATGGACATGCGCACAGGGGCGGAGGCACGTTTGGGCCAAGACCCGGGCCCCAGGCTTGCTATAGTTTAGCTACAGTGTCAGACAGTGCACATCATGCTTCAGTCAAGGAAGGAAAT
>NC_041383.1:765786298-765801904 GCF_002162155.2 Triticum dicoccoides | reverse complement strand
CCCCGGCCTGGGTCCTGTCTCAGCCACTGCATGCGCAGGTAGTGGTGCTGTCGGGCATTGCAGTGGCGTGAACAACAATATGGCATGGCAAGATGAATGTGTTGGTCGATCCTGAAGGTGGGATGGCGGAAGATGACGGCGTCTAATTCTAGAGTATGTGCATGCGGTGCGTGCTGGGGGCCTACTCGACCGGTTGGTGCTCTCGGCTTGTTTGTCGGCGGCTTAGTGAGGCCACCGGATTAGATGGTGTGTGTTTACATATGGTTGGATCACATCATCAAGCTTGTAGGAGTATTTAATGCCTAACGAAAATATTCGTCTCTTCACGACAAACTATTTCTCTAGAAGGATGAGACGCCCCTTTGCGTGTCGTTTTCTTTTCATAATTGCTGGCGAATGGTTTTCTTCTCGGCTTCAATCATTTTTTGACTCTTCTATTTTTTTTCCTGTTGTGCATGTTAGTTGTTATGTTTTTCTTTATTTCTTATTATATTTTGGTTAATACATTTTCCAGTAGGTTTTTAGGTAGCTAATTCTTTCTTTATTTATCTTGGGTAATGGACTGTGGCGTGGATGGTAATTTTTGCTTGTAGTTGAATTATAGTTTCATTTTGTTTCTTTGTTTTTTGGTACCGCTTTCATTTCACGCATATTTGCATCCTAGCATTGTTTTTACATTTCAAAGTGACAGAGTTACAATACATGTTATTCTGTACTCAGGAAGTGTAAATTTCAATGATATGACAATATAATCTCCCTTGTTCTCTAAATAGTTTCTGGTGAAAGATAATTATCAGGTAGGGAAGAAAATTCTATGAGACATAGGCACACCTGAAAAACAAGCTCATACCCAGCACAACTCCATGAAGAGGCCCATCAAACTTTTTGCTGGGCTCGCAAAGACACACTACTGCGTCACTGCCTCACCGGCGATGGTTGACAGGTGCCGCGCGCACTTCCTCGGTCCTCCTCGGGGATCGCCATTAGCCGCTTCCTCTAGATGCAAGTGTTACTGAGCCAACACAGATGGTCAAAAACTCACTCCTCGCTTCTTATTTAAGTGTAGATATTTGCCAGATCCACATCACCGGCGGTTTTTCACTTCCTCCATGTCTTTCATTGTCTCCACACAGGAGAAGACAGCTACTCCCTCCGTTCCAAAATAGATGACCCAACTTTGTACTAGTACAAAGTTGGGTCATCTATTTTGGAACGGAGGGAGTACTTGGCTACTTGCCCTAGCTGCAATGCCGAGTGATGCTGCCCTTAGATTGCAGTGTGGTCGCGCACTAGCGGACAGCGGGGTCTGAGCCATCATCTGAACACCGAGGTGACTGGAACAACAATGCTTGCAGGGAAGAAATGCTTTAGGACTCCCACAAAACGCATGTCAGCTTTTTACAAGGATATAAGAGCAACTCCAACGGGCCGACCGAAACAGACGGCGCATTTGTCCGTTTTTTATCCGTTTGGGTCGACCGCCCGCCCGGCGTCCGCCCAGTTTTGCATTTGGGTCGGCAGTGCGCCCAACGCACCGACTCATTTCATGTCCGCATTCAACTTTTTAAAAAAAGGCCCGCGGGCGATCATGCCAGCGGCCATGTCTCATGCCGGCACCATGCCAGCGCCGGCATACAATGTCGGCTTCAGAAAATATCACCACAGTTCATGTTGGCGCACTCGCCAGCCGGCCGGCACACATAGCAGCACACAAAAAAGGGTGGGACTTGAGTTCGACCATACCATCACGGCTCCCGTGGTCCTTGATGACCCGATAGCAATGGGAGAGATTGAAGCACTAGCCATTGCGTTGAACCTTGAATGCCTCCAAAGCTTGAAATACCTACAAAAATGTTTTCATGCAAGCATATGGGCAAGTGATATGCAAATGAACACGCAAAGGATGAACTTGATGACACAAAAGAGGGCGGCTTGCTAGCATACCATGTCTTGCATGCCGATGCCGCTTACAGGGCGGGCCTTGACGCTCTCAAGAGTGGCGCAAAACTTGTTGCACTTTTGTTGGATCACCCTCCACCGCTTGGAAATGGAGACGCACCCGCGCGTGCTCAAAAATTGGTAAGGCGGAAACTTCTTGCGCTCATGAAACTCTCCGTGGACACGAATCCAACAGGTTGAATGCTTTTGCTCGGCGCCCGTCTTGGGGTCTTGTCCAATGTCTCCCCAACACTCGCAAAGAAGCTTGTCCTCGACCGCCGTGTACGTCTTCGTACGCTTGCTCTTGCGCTTCAGCTTAGGACCGGCGGCTTGGTTGGCGAGCTCACCCTCGAATAAAGGCTCCACATCGATGTCGCACTCGTCCTCTTCCTCTAGCCCATAGTCGTCCGGGAACTCGTGGTCGAGGGGGAAGCCGTCCAGGTCGATGCCGACCTGATCACGCATGAAGGCCGCCTGGTCGGGATCATAGCCAGCGGCCGGCGTGACGCCTCGCGGCCGTCCTGGCTTTGTGTCTCGTCAGGATCGTAGCCAGCGGCCGGTGCACCGCCCTCGAAGATGAGGTTCTGCATGTAGTCCTCGTCGGCGGCGGACGGCCTTTCGTCAAACAGGTTGCGGGCGCCCGGGAGCACGCTGGCCGGCGTCTGCCGCGCGCGTTCCGCGCGCCGCCCGATGACGAGCCACCAGCCACCGGGGTGGAGTTGAGGTCGATGGGCGCTGGCATGGGCGTGGAAGGCGCGATCACGCTCACTTCGGGCGAGCACTCCCCGGAGAGGCGGGAGGCCTGCGAGTAGACGTGGAAGGCGGGAATCGTGCTGCAAGCCGACGCGTGGGGCGAGTCGGGCAGCACCATCCGAGGAAACGCCGACGAGCTGGTGCTGGCCGCGACGACGGCAGCTTGGACGAGGCCGTGCTGGCTAGGGTTTAACCCTAGCATGTAGAGCGCCTCCCTCGTTGCCGCCGCGACGCGGGCATTGGTGACCTCCTGTTGCGCGGCGGCGACGACGGCGGCCTCATCCCTCGCGTCAGCGGCGTGCCTCCGGCCCTTCCTCTTGGCCGACTCATGTGCCCGTTGTTCGGGCGTCAGCGCCTTCTTTGGCTTGGCCGTGGCGGCCGTATTGCGCGGTGCACGAGGCTTGCCTTTCCCGGTGGGGGCGGCGGCACCGGGCGAGGCGAGGAAGGCGAGGCCGGCGGCGGCGTCGAGGTCGATGGCGTCGTCCATGACTGGTTGGGGCGGGAGCGAGCGCAAGCGGGCGGGAGTGTTTTGGTGGGAAATGGGGGGAAATGGTGGTGGCTGCCACCGACCGGCGGGCCCGGGGAGAGAAGTAGGCGTGCACACGCGTCCGTCTCGTGTCGGCGCGGACGCAAATCCGGCTAAAAATGTGCCGGAAATGGGTCGCCATGCAGACGCCAAGCGGACATGCGTATGTTTGGATCGGCACGTTGAGCCGCTTTTTGTGTCCGCGCCGACCCAAATGGACGGCGGCGGACGAAATGGGTCGCCTCATTGGAGTTGCTCTAACTTGATTAGCAAATAGACTTGATCTCGTATGGTCATTTTTTTACCAGGTAGACTAAACTTCTCTGTGTTTTCGGTGTGAAATTTTCATCTGGAAGATTGGAACAAGTAACGGTTCATTATACTTTGTTTTACAAAGTTTGAAATATGTAAATCATAGCAAGAAAGGTTGTAATCGAGGTTTTGATTTTGAAATAATGTAAAGTAGTGTTTGATTTTATAGTGCCATGTGTCCTTTCTGTATGGTGCAAAAAAATGATGTATGCTGAATTTGAAATAATAAACTTTGATAGTGCCACGTGGTGTTATTTGTATGGGGGAAAATTGAATGGCATTGAACTGAAAATCAGTCAAATACCAGATAAGCAATATTTTATGTTTTTGCCTTTTTCTTTCTCTTATGTTGTGTTGTTAGTATGCGAGTAGTGGGCCTCGTGTTTTGTAATAAGTTGCCAAGTGTATTCTCTGTCGTGTCATGTGTCATGTCAATGGTATGAGGCTTCGATGAAAGTGCAACTATCCCTAAGTGGTGTTGGTAATTCCTAACAACATATAGCTCATTGAGCTAACATCATTCCAAGATAAATATTTCAGGAAAAGCTCAATGAATGGCAATGGCATGGATGAGATAAGTGGATCCTTCAAAATACTAAGGAGAAAAGGATTGGCTCAAGCTCAAAAGCTCTAGACTCTACATTTTATATTTTAGTGATCCAAGATCACATTGAGTCTATAGAAAAAGCCAATACTATCAAGGAGGGATGAGTTGTTGCTTAATGAGTTTCTTACTCCACAGTGCTTAGTGATATGCTCCAAAACTCCCAACTACTTTCTCATATCCACATATGACCTAAACCAACAGTCAAACTCGGCCCTACCGATTCTTTCTACCCGGCGCCACCGAGTTCAGATGTCATAGCCACTGCCACAAACCCTAGGCAAATCGGTCTCACCGATAGGGATCTCGGTCTCACCGAGATGGGGTTGTAATCTCTCTGTTTCCCTTCGTAACGTTTCGGTACCACTGAGATGAGCGATCGGTCCCACCGAGATTGCAATGTAAACTCCCTGTTTCCTTTTCGTAACATTTTGGTCCCACCAAAATGAGCGAACCGGTCCCACCGAGTTTACCTGACCAACTCTCTGATTAGCTTATTACCAAAATCGGTCTCACCGAGTTTGTGTAATCGGTCTCACCGAGATTACGATATGCCCTAACCCTAACCATATCGGTCCTACCGAGTTGCATGTCGGTCCCACCGAAAATCCTAACGGTCACTAGATTTGTTGAATCGGTCTGACCCAGTTTACCAATTCGGTCCCACCGAGTTTGGCAAGTTGAGTGTAACAGTTAGATTTTGTGTGGAGGCTATATATACCCCTCCACCTCCTCTTCATTCGTGGAGAGAGCCATCAGAACAAACCTACACTTCCAACTTGTTGTTTCTGAGAAGGAACCACCTACTCATGTGTTGAGGCCAAGATATTTCATTCCTACCATATGAATCTTGATCTCTAGCCTTCCCCAAGTTGCTTTCCACTCAAATCTTCTTTCCACTAAATCCAAATCCTGTGAGAGAGAGTTGAGTGTTGGGGAGACTATCATTTGAAGCACAAGAGAAAGGAGTTCATCATCAAAACACCATTTGTTACTTCTTGGAGAGTGGTGTCTCCTAGATTGGCTAGGTATCACTTGGGAGCCTCCGACATGATTGTGGAGTTGAACCAAGGAGTTTGTAAGGGCAAGGAGATCGCCTACTTCGTGAAGATCTACCGCTAGTGAGGCAAGTCCTTCGCGGGCGACGGTCATGGTGGGATAGACAAGGTTGCTTCTTCATGGACCCTTCGTGGGTGGAGCCCTCCGTGGACTCGCGCAACCGTTACCCTTCGTGGGTTGAAGTCTCCATCAATGTGGATGTACGATAGCACCACCTATCGGAACCACGGCTTAAAAATCACCGTGTCTCCAAATTGCGTTTGAATTCTCCAAACTCTTCCCTTTACATTCTTGCAAGTTGCATGCTTTACTTTCCGCTGCTCATATACTCTTCGCATGCTTGCTTGAATTGTGTTAAGATTGCTTGACTTGTGCTAAGATAGCTAAAATCTGCCAAAGAATAAAATTGGGAAAATGATAAGTTTTTATTTGGTCAAGTAGTCTAATCACCCCCCCCTGTAGTCATACTTTCGATCCTAAAAGTGGTATCAGAGCTTTGGTCTCCGTTTGCTTTGATTTCCATAGCCACTACAACAGGACCATCCCTATACCAACGGTTTTTTCCGTATCTAAAAGTCCATATATGCGTTGTTAGTGTCTTTACCAACGGTTTGCGATGCGTAGCCTTATCCAGTGTTGCTAGCACATAATGCAACACTTATACTTTCGTTGATAACATGAACCGTTGCAAGAGCACAACACATAAAACCAAAATTTACAACACTTATATATGTTGGTGCTTAATATACATGAGTCCAAATCTCATTGCTTGGCAACAAGAATTTGCAACTAGTACATATATAATGTGAATATCTATAATCCCAGCTATTAAATTAATGTTCCACATAATGGTAATAATTATGTATCAAGTGAGGAAAAAAGGAATATACTCACGAGGGGACGAAATCATATATTGGATAGAACTGTTGGATTACAATAGTGGATATTACATGAGGAACTTCATCCAAATGTGATACACAATCTAAATATTTTCTTGACATCAAAACTTTAACGAAAGCATCCATCAACATCCGTACAACTTAACAAAAAATTAACTAAGGAACAGGAACATCATCCAACAGGAACAACATCCCTACAACTTAACTACAACTAAAAGGGTATGTCGTCGTCATCATCATCATCATGAACCAGAACACCGTCATCATCATTGCAGTATTCTTGCCACACACCCAGATAATCATCCATATATCTTTTGAATCTATAGAGAAAATAATGAATTGTTAACATAGAATGCATTGACATGATGCAAGTAGTGATATAGGCAGGATATGTCACATACAAAGGTTGAAGGCAATGCAATCTTTGTTTTTTCTACATTACCGAGAATATTACACGTCTTATGACTCCGTACCAAATCTTCAGTTTTCACAAGTGCCATATCAACATGCACTGCCGAGAATTCATTTGTAATTTCAGCATCAAGTTTACATTTAGGATCATGATATCAAAAAAATATACATTTAGGATCACAACTTACAACTATAGCAAGAGCTACGATCCCTATTAGGTACAAGTGGAGACATGATACAATGGAAAATAAGGATAAAACCATGTAATTGCAATGCTTAATTAACCAAACAATTTTATTAACAAAATGAATTATTGAGATGTAAATGAAATTTCAGTCTATTTCAGGAATATAAATAGAAGCACGGCCACTCTACAATAATGATTGCAAGTTATCATCTTTCAAGAAGTACGGTGCAAATAAAAGAACTACCATAGGGGAAAGAACTAGACGTACGGTTACTAAGTTGAAGGACAAACATGGCGAAAACCTTTGTCTGATCTTTCGCTTCATAGCCTTGAAGCTGACCTGCATACATGAGTAACTAAGAATTTATAAAAGAAGCTAAGAATTTATAAAAGAAGCTGCTCTGTTATCATTAAAAGTATATAATGAATGAGAATGGATTAACACAGAAACTATAATTAGCACATAATTCTAAGCCAGCCTTAAGGAATGATCCTCACCCAACAGTATGCATATACAAATCTACTATTCTCATTAGAATCAGTTTGCTAATATTGAAATGTTAGAACGATAATTTTCTACTAATTTCCATCAATTTCTTCAATTGATTTCTGGCATCTTACTTCATTTGCGTTTCATAAACATTGCCAAAAGACAATTCATAGTAAGTTTTCTGTAGGAAGTTGTGTGTGTTTGGATCATATTAAAGTTATAATAATATCAAGAAATGACACAATATTGTGTGGTATCAAAGAGCTAGAACTGCAACCCCATTTAAGAAATGATGACTCACTCCTTGCATAATTCTCAATACAATTTCATGACAGTAGTTGCATACAGTTTTTCCAAACCAATTCCAGCATAGAAGAAAAGGAACCCGGGGATATATTAAAGGTTTGCAAAAATCATGGAAACACATGATGACACATTGGCACAATAGTAACCTTGTGTAACACTTCAGGTTGCAAATATCTTCTGCTGGAATCATTAATGGTACCATAGCATCAATCTTGACTCTGCGCAGTTTGAGAGCTACCTACAGTAGAGAATAATTGACATCAAAAAATTACAATTATAAAAAAGATAAAACATATTAGAATATGACTGAATCCTATTTACATGGCTTGTCCTTACATGCATGGCTGGTGTTTAAGAACATATGATTCAAGATACAGATTTATCCATGTTTGGCATTAGTTCTGGACATGTGTTTAAGGCAGTGACTGGTGTTGTGCATGTGGGGGTTGTCCGTATATGCAACCTTCCCTATGATACGACACGACACTGGCGAGCCTCATGGAGGCCAAAAGGGGTTGCAATGTGGTGGTTGTGAGTGTGACCATTGGTATGAGAAACAAAGATGACCTGCAGTGCACCGTAGCAAGCAGGAAACCTGCAATTGATGGCATATCCATGGCCGGAGATGGCCGGAGCAATACCGTGTAGCAGGCTGCAGGACCTATTGGTGCTGCGACAGCGCCTCCCCAGTATCGGCAATGAGTTCTACATCGAGCCCTTGACCTCGTGTGCGCGGGCCGCAGGGTCGTCGCGGCCGCGACCTCATGCTGCACCAATTGTCTCTGCTCCTTCGGCAGCGAGATCAACACATTGAGAATCTCCCTCAGGCCGCGACGTGGTGTCCGTCGTGCTCGACATTTCTGCGGGGTGGTTCGCTGTGACAATGCCTTTGATCGACGAGGCATGTCACTGCCGGCGGGTCAGCTGTGTCAATGCCTTGATCCAAAACGCATGACTCCGAAGTACTCATTTTGCATGCTTTTATTCTATACTCCTTTACAGTCTTGGTTTTCTTGAATTATGGCTGGAAATAATTTGTCTCTTTCTTGCATACGTCAGTAGCATGCTTCCGGTTGAAAAATAACACCTCCATATACTCGTTTACTTCTGTTTGTGAGCAGTGTTGAACAAGAATGAACCATCAGCTCACACTGCTCCTAGTAATGCATATTTTGTTTTAAAAAATGGCCCCCTCTTGGTTTCTTCACTTCTTGCCACGCTCCGCCACTGCCAGACAAATGCTTTTAATCTAAGCAGCAGGCAGACATAGATAATCAAGAAAACTGACAGAACGAAGAGGTTACTAAATCCATAGTTTCAGGTTGATCAATTATCTTGATGCTTTTTGGGTGAGGTCGCAGATATATTCAGATGTCTAGTAGTGGTTATGCGACACACAGGTAGAAGGTTCAGCCTTAACTCCCAGGGATAGTTCGAAGTCCAAGTCATGGTCACATACCTAGCCTCGTCCGACTCCACGTACAGCGCCATGTTAGCCACGTCCTCCACCTCGAGCACCGTACCATTGAGTTTGCTTGACGATCACTCTGTGCATTTTAAAACCGAACCGAAAAACCATACCGAAAATAAACCGAACCGAACCGATTTTATGGTTTTTATGGTTTCTGGTTTCGGTATGGTATGAACTTTCCATACCGATTTGAACTTTGGTTTTTATGGTATATACCGAAAAACCAAACGGTTAACCGAATAAACCGAAGTGAAAATAAATTTATATTTCTTGAGATGAACAACCGTACAAGTTGTCATTTTTCTTATACATGAGTCAAATTCACTGCTAAGCACGTAAATTTTTCTTGTAACATAGTTATTTTTCTCTTTTTAAAATGCTAAGCACATCCATAACCATCAACAGATGAATCAATGCATGCATATATACTTATATATATAGTCATATACTATTTGTGCAAAATAGTATGTGTTTTGAATCATAAATTTGCAAATTATTATTACGTCATTTTCAAATTCGCGTCAAGTTTGGTTTTTATGGTATATACCGAAACCATACCGAAATAATTTGGTATATACCGAAACCGAACCATATTTTATTTTCATACCGTATTTACCGAAATATTAATACCGTACAAACCGAAAAACCGTATAGACCGAACCATGTAAACCGAATAAACCGAACGCACAGGGTGACTTGACAATGTATTCCTTTTCCACTTCCCGCCTCAGTGCATGCTCATCGACGCCGAGGCACATCTTGTCCATTGACACCACCGTCAGTAACGTCACCATGGAGTTCACACGTAGCCTGTTCCTCCCTGCACGTCTACAAGAGGAGAAAAAACAGAGGTCAGAGGAAGGGGGAGAGAAAGAGAGGATGAATCCAGGGGAAGGGATGCACTCACCGGAAGAGAGGAGTACTAGAGGAGGACGACCTGGCCACCGGCGCTGGAGCCGACGCCCGAAACCCTTGGCAGGGGGGTGGCCGTGAGCAGCGGATCTAGTCGAATGGGACGGCATCGCGAGGAAGCGCGTGAAGGGAGCTAGAGATGGGACGCAAGAGGGATGGGTGGGTGGGGGATGCGATGGATCCAGCAGCCGCCGGAGCTGCGCGGTGGGATGAGGGGAGGGGAAGGGAAGGGCCGGCGGCGGCGAGGTGGATCGGAGGAGGGAGAGGTGGCGGCGATCTGGGAGAGATGAGGGGAATCGGGGGCTCTGTTTTTTGCGTCTCTCTCTCTCCTTTGCTCTGTTTTCCATATGTATAGGTCATGACAAATCTGCAACGCATATGGTACATCGATTATATGCGTATCTATTAAAATTTTGCAACATATAGTTAAAATGTTGTAGAAATTATGTTGCTTTATAGTAGGTATCCTTGTAGTGAGCTTTTGGTGGTCATAGCCTTGGTTTCAGAACCTAGGAGAGTATGGCGTATAGCGAGGGAAATTATCATCATAGAGGTTCGTACTTTGATGAAAATGCATATTCTTGGACATAACCCCGCCGTTTGGGCTATTGTGTGTATTGGCTTGCAAGGTGAATTCTTTGATGGGAGAAAACCAAACCGTGAAGCCAGCACGGAAGAGTTGAAGATGCTGCAATACAACGCTCAAGCTTGTGATATCCTCTTCAACGGACTGTGTCCCGAAAAATTCAATAAAATCAGCCGTCTTGAGAATGCAAAGAAAATTTGGGACACTTTGATTGATATGCATGAAGGTACTAACTCCTTCAAGGAATCCAAGTCGGATGTGCTCCAAAGTCAACTTGACAAGTTCAAAATGAAGGATGGTGAAGGTGTCGCTGAAATGTACTCTAGGCTTGCTCTTATCACAAATGAGATTGCCGGCTTAGGAAGTGAAGAGATGACCGACAAATTCATCATCAAGAAGATCCTAAGAGCTTTGGACGGAAAATATGATACCGTATGCACATTGATCCAAATGATGCCAAATTACAAAGATCTCAAGCCAACGGAAGTCATTGGAAGAATTGTTGCTCATGAGATGTCACTCAAGGATAAGGAGGAACTTCACAACAAGTCAAGTGGTGCTTACAAAGCCTCATGTGAAGCCCCCACATCATCAAGTGAGAAAGAAACCTTCAATGAAGAATTTAGCTTAATGGTGAAGAACTTCAACAAGTTCTACAAGAGTAGAAGCAAAGAAAGAAGCTCCAAGTTAAGGTCCTATAATGAAAAAAGATCTTCTAGTCGAGAGCGCAATTGCTACAATTGTGGGAGACCCGGACACTATTCCAATGAGTGTGTGGCACCCCACAAAAGAAGAGAAGAATCACCCAAGAGGAGAAGTAGAAGAGAAGAATCATCACTAAGAGAGAGGAGGAGTAGAGATGATCGTTATGAACGAAGAACATCCCGGAGAGCAAGGATTCGGAAAGGAAGGACAAGTCATCAAGGAGCTACACAAAACGAAGACATCAAGCTCATGTTGGTGAATGGGTATTGATACGTCCATTTTGCATCATGCTTTTATATCAATATTTATTGCATTATGGGCTGTTATTACACATTATATCTCAATACTTATGGCCATTCTCTCTTATTTTACAAGGTTTACCATGAAGAGGGGGAATGCCGGTAGCTGGAATTCTGGCTGAAAAAGCAGCAAACGTTGGAAACCTATTCTGCACAACTCCAAATTTCCTGAAACTCCACGAAACAACTTTTTGAATTTAATAAGAATTTATGGGCGACAGAAATAGGCCAGGGGGCCCACACCCTGTCCAGGAGACAGGAGGGCGCCCCCCTGTAGGGCGCGATCCCCTATCTCCTGGGGCCCCTGGTGGGCCTCCGGCGTCCATCTTCTGCTATATCATCACTTTTACCCTGGAAAAAATCGTGGGCAAGCTTACGGGACGAAACTCCACCGCCACGAGGCGGAACCTTGGCGGAATCAATCTAGGGCTCTGGCAGACGACAAAACCTACCACGGCCGCATTTCGTGTACGGTGAGTATGTTCTCACACGAGAGGAGACATCATTGTATGGTCACTACAGAAAGAAAGGCCCATCATTGTCCGGCGAAGTGGTGCAAGTCGGCCACCGGGATCAGGGGACGCTGGTTGCAGAGATAAAGGGCAGCTATTCCCACAGTCAGTATAGGACATTCGCCTACGTTGAAACAACCGAACCACTAAGTGTCTATGAGGCCAATAAAATTTAATTTGTATGATTAGAATGTTTGTTTGTTCATGAAAATTTAGTTATTTCACCACATAGGCTAAACCAGGTAGGCATTTAGTTCCCTGGAAGTATTCTAGAAAAAAAAAAGGTTCCCTGAAAACATGTAGGGACATGCCAAAAGCCTTCTTGTCAACCATAAATCAATACTATCCATTTCTAAAACAAAAATCCAGACCATCAAAAAGTCGGTCTAGTGAATGATAAAGTAAAGGAGCAAAGTGCATTTTTGGTGCACTTTGCTCCTCAATCTATTTTGACCAGAATTTTCTTTTCTAGAAAATAAAACTTATGCGCGTGATACAAGTTTGCTCTCACCGGCGATTAAGAACATTATGTTCAAAAAGGAGCATTCGTTGGTTTTTGGCAATACTCCCTCCATCCCAAAATAAGTGTCTCAACTTCGTAATAACTTTAGTACAAATTTATACTAAGGTTGATGAGACAGATATTTTGGGACAAAGGGAGTATGTTGTAGCCCTCTTTTATATCCAAAAAGAGCTTTCAGTATATTATGATTCCACAGGATCTGTTTTCACCGAGCCTCTCTCCGAGACAGTGCCCAGATCGTTACGCCTTTCGTGCGGGTCGGAACTTACCCGACAAGGAATTTCGCTACCTTAGGACCGTTATAGTTACGGCCGCCGTTCACCGGGGCTTTGGTCGCCGGCTTCCCTGTCATCAGTTCACCAACTTCCTTGACCTTCCGGCACTGGGCAGGCGTCAGCCCCCATACATGGTCTTACGACTTTGCGGAGACCTGTGTTTTTGGTAAACAGTCGCCCGGGCCTGATCACTGCGGCCCCCTTTTGTGAGGGGGCACCCCTTCTCCCGAAGTTACGGGGCTATTTTGTCGAGTTCCTTAGAGAGAGTTGTCTCGCGCCCCTAGGTATTCTCTACCTACCCACCTGTGTCGGTTTCGGGTACAGGTACCCTTTTGTTGAAGGTCGTTCGAGCTTTTCCCGGGAGTATGGCATCAGTTACATACTTCAGCACCGTAGCGCCTGGTATGAGCCTCGTGGAGAAGCAATCGCTAGTCCACGGGGCTCATACTTCAGCGCTGCAGTGCTTGGTACTCGGACCTCGGCTCGAGGCATTTTCTCTACCCCTTCTTACCCTGAAAAAGTAGGGTCACCTTGTGTCCTTTTCCGTACGAGACAAAAGTTTATGAAAGAGAATAATGATATCTTATTCTTTCTCAGAAAACATAATAAAGTCTTAAGTCCAGTCAAATTGACTATCTTTATTTTCATGAAAAAATGGGATCTATCAAGCACATTCAGGATATGCCTCTACTATAAAATCACTTAGTCATATTTTTTTCTTCCTTTTGGTATTCGAGTTGAAGAAGTACGAGAATTCCATACTGAATACTGTCTGCATGAAGTCCTTGCGATTTATAGAGAGCTTGAATTACTCGTTTAGCTGTATTTTGAACTGGTCTATAAACGACATTGTATGTTATGAACTTCTATCCCTAATTCCATATACTACATAGTTGGATTTTCAAAATCTTAAACCGCTGAAATTCTGGCTCCCTTTTACTAAGCTGCATTCCATACCGGAATTTTGTGTTTGTTCATTCCCAATAAATAACAAGTGACAAGTATTTTTTTTTGGTGAGAAAACAAGTAACAAGTATAACCAAGTATTAATCCAGATTTTACAAAACTGTAGCCCGAGCCAAACTTCTGTGCATGCTTGTTTTCCTGAAACGTCTGCCGTAATCGTCATGGTCTCCAATTCCATCCGAAGTTCATCCTTCTGCGCATGCTTGTTTTCCTGAAACGTCTGCCATAATCGTCATGGTCTCCAATTCCATCCAAAGTTCATCTTTGACAGCAACTAAAGGAAGTTCCAGATACGATATCGATAAACCAAGAACTTGTGGTGGCCAGGTTGGACTCTATCAGGTTAAACTGCGGCGGAGAACTATTTTTACTTTCCTTTTTCTCATTGATTGAAGACAACGGGGATCTACTAGGCAACGTCAACCCGTCGTCGTGGTGGGCAGACGGGAGAAACGGAAGAAGAGGAGAAACAGCTCTCGCGGCCGATGGCCATTGGCGACTCTAGATGGTGGGACTTCTCCACCGACGTCCTGGTGGAGATCCTGCTGCGGCTGCCCCCAAGCTCCCGGCGCCGATTCCGCCTCATCTGCCGGCTCTGGCGCGACCTCATCAGCGAGCGCACAACCGAGATGCAGAGCCGCGCCATGGCCCTCATCTGGAACCCCTACGACTCCATCGCCTATGTTGTCGATGACCTGTCATCATCGTCCACAGGGAGCTCCAAAGTGCTGTGGAGTGCCGACATCGACGAGAGAGGCCTGCAGCTGGTCGGCACGTGCAATGGCCTCCTCTGCCTGTGCAACAACCAGGAGAGGCTCGGTGGCGCTCTCACCCTGTTCAACCCGGCCACCGGCGAGGCGCTGTCACTTCCCCCGATGCCGTACGCCGGCCTCTTCTCTGAGAGCTCTCATTGGCGGAACTGGAACGAGACTTACACCTTCGCGCACCATCCGACGTCCGGGTGGTACAAGCTGTTGCGCGTCCCCTGCATTTTCGACCGGGTGTTTGAGCCGGAAGCCGTGCACGTGCTCACGCTGGGGGAGGCGTCATGGCGGAAGGTGCTCACCGGCATCAACGGCTGGGCGGGGTGCCGCCTCGGTCCGGGCATCGTCAGCATTGACGGCACGACGTACTGGGTCACGCGTGATGCTCCGCCGAGGGTCGTGTCGTTTGACCTCGACCACGAGCGGATCACCTCCACCGCGCAGCTGCCCCAGCTGCCAGCGTGCTCTGACGAGGCTGCCCGCTACCACCTGACGGAGGTGCACGGGAGTCTGGGCGTTGCCATCCGAGACGGTGACCTTCTAGGCATGGAGACGACTCATGTGTGGGTTCTGGACAAGGGACGGCGGTGGAATCGCCGCTACAAATTCAGCCAGCGGAGCATCCCACGGCCCAATTTTTTGTACGGCAAGTACGTCCTGACGCTCAGGGATTCGTCGATCTACGGCCACTACCCGAGTACAGGCGACTCGACGTCCGACGTTGTGAGCGTTAGCCACACGGACCAGGGGACGCTGATCACCGTGGCGGGTAATTACATCGCCCGCCGGAACCATACTTTCGTCTATGTGGAGACGATGGAGCCACTAGCCGCTTACAAGGTCACGTCCGATTAGTTCTTGTGTTTGTTCAGGATGGTTTACGTATTAGTCATAAGCTAAACTAATAAGCAAGTAGGATTCCGTTTGTTAAAAAGGCAAGGATTTATAATACTGGCTAAACAAAACTCCTTATCTTCGTGCAAAAAAAAAAAAGCTCTTTATCACTCCTACACATGTAAGGGGACGGTCAGGCTGCAAGTGACGGCAAGTTCAACGACAAGGTTCTTTATGCTGCTCAGAATAACTCTTTATCACTCCTAAACAAAAC
>NC_041383.1:765749001-765786106 GCF_002162155.2 Triticum dicoccoides | reverse complement strand
AAGAAAAAAAAGCTCCATTCCCTGCGAGAGGATACACAAGCAAACAGAAAGGCAAGCGAACGAGAGAGGAGATTGGGAAAGAGAGGGCGAATAAAACGGCAAGGGTGAAGTGGAGGGAGAGGAAAACGAGAGGCAAATAATATAAATGCGAGGGAGATGGGTTTGTGATGGGTACTTGGTATGTCTTGACTTGAGCGAAGACCTCTCCGGCAACGGTGCCAGAAATCCTTCTTGCTACGTCTTGAGCTAGCGTTGGTTTTCCCCAAAGAGGAGAGGATGATGCAGCAAAGTGTAGCGTAAGTATTTCCCTCAGTTTTGAGAACCAAGGTATCAATCCAGTAGGAGGCTCCTCAAAAGTCCCACGCACCTACACAAACAAACTGAGAACTCGCAACCAACGCAATAAAGGGGTTGTCAATCCCTTCACAGTCACTTACGAAAGTGAGATCTGATAGAGATAGTATGATAAGATAAATATATTTTTGGTATTTTATAATATAGATGCAAGAAAGTAAAGATGCAAATAAAAGTATATTGAAAGCAAATATGATAAGAGATAGACCCGGGGGCCATAGGTTTCACTAGAGACTTCTCTCGAGAGCATAAGTATTACGGTGGGTGAACAAATTATTGTTGAGCAATTGATAGAAAAGTGAATAATTATGATGTTATCTAGGCATGATCATGTGTATAGGCATCACGTCCATAACAAGTAGACCGACTCCTGCCTGCATCTACTACTATTACTCCACACATCGACCGACTCCTGCCTGCATCTAGAGTATTAAGTTCATAAGAACAGAGTAACACATTAAGCAAGATGACATGATGTAGAGGGATAAACTCAAGCAATATGATATAAAACCCATCTTGTTATTCTCGATGGCAACAATACAATACGTGTCTTGCAACCCTTTCTGTCACTGGGTAAGATCACCGCAAGATTGAACCCAAAGCTAAGCACTTCTCCCACGGCAAGAAAGATCAATCTAGTAGGCCAAACCAAACCGATAATTCGAAGAGACTTGCAAAGATAACTCAATCATACATAAAAGAATTCAGAGAAGATTCAATTAATATCCATAGATAAATCTGATCATAAACCCACAATTCATCGAATCTCAACAAACACACCGTAAAAAGAGATTACATCGAATAGATCTCCACAAGAGAGGGGGAGAACATTGTATTGATATCCAAAAAGAGAGAAGAAGCCATCTAGCTAATAACTATGGACCCGTAGGTCTGTGGTAAACTACTCACAACTAATAGGAGGGGCAAGGATGTTGATGTAGATGCCCTCCGTGGTCGATTCCCCCTCCGGCAGAGTGCCGGCGAAGGCTCCAAAATGGGATCTCGCGGATACAGAAGGTTAAGGTGGTGGAAATTGTGTTTCGTGGTGCTCCTGGATGTTTTCGGGGTCCGTGGATATATATAGGAGGAAGAAGTATGTCGGTGGACGCCCAAGGGGCCCATGAGACAGGGGGCGCGCCCTACAGGGGGTCGCGCCCTCCTATCTCGTGGGGCCCTCGGAGCTTTCTTGACTTGCATTCCAGGCTCTCCGGATCAGATTTGTTCCAAAAATAACGCTCCCGAAGGTTTCATTCCGTTTGGACTCCGTTTGATATTCCTTTTCTTCGAAATACTGAAATAGGCAAAAAACAGCAATATGGGTTGGGCCTCCGGTTAGTAGGTTAGTCCCAAAAATGATATAAATGTGTAGAATAAAGCCCATAAACATCCAAAAGGGATAATATAATAGCATGGAACAATCAAAAATTATAGATACGTTGGAGACGTATCATAAAGCCATATGTGGAAGCCACTGGGGGAGTCGACATAGAGCGATCATCATCACGCGTGAAAGTCGCGAGAGGAGTCGATGTAGAGCGGTCACCGCCGCGCGCGGAAGCCGTGGGAGGAGTCGACGTAGAGCGGTCACCATCGCGCACGGAAGCCGCAAGAGGAGTCGATGTAGAGCGGCCAACAACACCGGTGGAAGTCGCAAAATGTGTCGAAGTAGAGCGACAACCACCGTCTCCAAGCGGGCGAGCACCAAGCACCGAGGAAAGGCGCATGTGCGAGACAAGATCAATGTATGGAACACCACCGAAAAACATCGAGTGACGATGAAGAGGTGTACCCGACGAAAGCATTGTACCTCTTTTTTTTACTCTTTCTTTTAACTCAATCTCCAATCCCGCAGAATACGCCCGAAACAGGGCCAAAGGTGTCAACAGCAATTGAGGCTCAAAACGTGGCCCGAGTTGCCCACGCTTAGGATAACACACGAAGCGCCCTCGTTCATGGACGGACGAGCGGAAGAGGCACAGGCGAGCCTGCAGGGGTCGCCGGCGGCACAGGCGTGTCCGACGAGCGAGATGGAGCGGAGCCGGTGGCGGCCAGAGAATGCCCCAGATAGGCAGCGGGCGGCGGCCTGATCACCGACGGCGGCGGAGGGCCTTCTCCCGGACGGCCTTCTTGGGGGCAGTCTGACAGGGAGGAAGGGTCGGCGCCCTAGGCGGGGTAAGCCGGATGAGGTGCTATTCACGCAGGGGATCGGATACCCGCAATCTCCCTGGTACTCCCGATCTTCCATTGGCCCTCGCTCTCTTCTTCTCTTCAATCTGGTTGTGGCGTGGTGAAGAGAGGTGGCTAGATGTGGTGGTGATGGAAGATAAAACAACATCCGGTGATGGTGGGGCTGGATCGGGCGGGCGGGTGTGGCAAAACAGCAGCAACGATCAGCCACAGGGAAGGAGCAGTGGCTACCGGCAGGGAAGAGGACAGCGACGGCCAAGAGTACTGGCGGACGCGAGATGGGATCGAATGTAGCACGAGTTGTGCGTGCGGAAAAAAACCTAATGCTCTAATACCATGTTAGGAAAATATGCAACTTGATATTATTAGGAGGCCAAAGCCATCATATATACATGTACAAGAGAATGCCAGGGGGTTAGAATACAAAAGGCCAAAGATCATCATCAATATAACTCTAACAATAATGTCCAAACGTTCGGAATATTGGGACAGATCCGAACGGTTGATTAAGTTCCTTTTTTCTTTCTTAGCTAATCATGCATTTAATCCCCTGTTACTACCTACTCTGTTATATGTACATTACCATGTTATTTGCATGAAGTTACCAAGGGTAACATACCCCTAGTCAAGGTACCGTGATGTTTGTACGTGAGCTATCAGCTTTGTTATATGTATATTACCTCGCTATTTACGCAGGAATTACCGAGGTATGTTTTCAACAATCTCTCTCCTCTTTATCCTCGTGTTTATACATGAGTTATCATATTACCATGTTATTTACACAAAAAAATTGGTGTCCATTTTCAACAAAAAAATTCTTCCGAATTAAAGTTATTGTGGTGTTTGGACGTAAGTTATCATGTCTGCGGCGAGTAAAATATGATGCTATTTACACAAAAGTTATCAAGGTACTCCCCCCGTCTGGTGAAAAGTGCACATATAAAAAAATTAGGACAAATTATGGAGCAGAGTAAAAAATGCATTGGAAATGTGCAAATCACCATCTCTCTCCTCTTTAATTACCCAACTCCCAATAAGCTAAGTGCATGTAGAAATTAAGGAGATCATGTGTAGAATGTTATTGACGTTGATTACTGTGTGATAAGAGAGAAGCATTTTTTCTACTTTAAAGTGCATTGGAAAGATAAAAGTATACTCTTTTTTGGACAAATTTTAAAGCCAAACGCACACTCTTCACCGGACGGAGCGAGTATGTTTCAACAACTTTTTTCCTACAGTGGAATAGTTATCAATGTGTTTATATGTAAGTTATCAAGTATGTGGTGCATAAATTACCAAGATGTTTATATAGAATTATCGGGGTATGTTTTAATAATTTTTTCCCCGGGTAAGTTATCAAGTCTGTGATGCATAAATTACTAGAATTTTAAATGATATGGAACGGAATTTGAGCGCATAATTGTAGAAGCAGACCGATGAGATTACCGTTTCAGTTTTTCAACCCCCTACTCACTTTTTTATTTTGGGTTTGATGTCATACGAAGAAATTACAAGTACTGTGTAAAAAAATTATGAACAAAAGAATTAATTAACTCGATTGGTTGGTACTTTGAGAATCAATGTTCAGTTCGTGTGTTCAAGGAAATCCCGCGATTATAGGATCGCACGAGGCGATCAAGGAGGCGACCAGGTTTCCCTTGCGCGCCGCCAGTGATGTCATCGGTTCCCTCTCTCTCCGTCGTCCACTCCAGCGGTGGGAGGGAGGGGGAACCTCAGGTCTGTTCGCTAGGTGGGTGTATGGTAGGGTTAGGGTTGAAGGAGACGCTACCGAGGCCGTTGCGGTGGTGTCGCGTCAGAATAAATTTCTCCAGGCTCCATTCGCGATCAGGCGAGGCTTTTGCCTGCGTCTAGGAGCCAGCGGGGTTGGGGATCCCCGGATCTTGTCGAGGTCGCGGGCTATGGTGGCTGGAGGTCCATCGGCACTAGCCGTTTGGGTCCTCAGATGGGCGATGGATGCAGCAAGACGAAGACCTTTCTTCTTCCTTGTTGGTATGATTTTGTAAGTGCATCTAGTGCCACCCCTAGTTGGTTTTGGAGTATTAACGACAAAGTTGGTTGAGGGACTAATGCGTTTGTGAGAATTGCAGGATAACGCAGGTAGTGTCCCTCAATGATTCGGTTTACCTACCAGAGATGACCTCTAAAAATGTATGAAGACATTGAAGACTATGGTGGTATGAGAAGATATTCATATTGAAGACTATGACATGAGAAGACATTGCGTGAAGACTATGGAGCGCGAAGACTGTGTGGTTTCGTTGTTTCTTTTTCTTCTTTGTTGAGTCATAGGAATCACCGTACTGTTAAGTGGGGTCCAAGTGAACTAAGTCAGAGTGACTGAAGTGATGCTCAACCCAAATCCTATGTCTTCGGGCGAAGACAATGAGAGCAAATCTTATCCAGAGTTGGATGAGTCAGCTTTGCTTGTAGCCCAAGTAAAGTTGTCGTGTGTGTTTGAAATCTGACCGTTGGAACACGTGTCAGTTCCTTAGTGACCCAGGATCATTTCGGACAAATCAGGTCGGGTTGCCTTGTGGCTATAAATAGCCCACCCCCTACACCATAAATTGGTGGCTGCTCAGAGTTAGTTTACGGCTTTTGTCGTTTTGAGAGCAACCCACCTCGAAGCCTTTGAGAGAGAAATCCTTGCGAGGAAAAAGCCCAAACACCCAGAGCCAAAGAGTGTTAGGCATCACTGAAATCTTTCTGTCTGTGTGACCTGAAGACTTATTACACTTAAGGACTGTGTATCCTCCAGCCGGTTAGGCGTCGTGTTCTGAGCATCCAAGAGTCATTGTGGATTGCCGGGTGAACGAAGTCTGTGAAGGTTTGGAAGTCTACCTTGAAGACTTACCAGAGTGATTGGGCGAGGACCAAGTGTCCTTAGCTCAAGGGGAATAAGGTGAAGACACGGTCTTCTGAGTTGAATCTCTGCCTTCCTAACCAGACGTACAGTTGTCACAACAACTGGAACTGGTCCAACAAATCATGTGTCTTCAACAAGTGACTGGTTCTATCTCTTCCCTCCTTTACCTTGAGTTTGTCTTTGTGAAGTCATTGCTTATCTGTCTTATCTGATTGACTTCATTGCTTGACTACTGTTGTTGATTGACTTCATACTATCTTCCATCCTGATCCTACTACCTATCTGCTATTAGTCTTCGTACGTTAACGCTATTGCATACTTGACTATGGCTTGCTTGTTGTAGTTTATCTTCCGCTGCATATCAATTTGGGCATTTCTATTGTTTGTCTTCGAAACTTCCATGTTTTGAAGACTTTGATAAAAATCGCCTATTCACCCCCCTCTAGTCGATAACTAGCACTTTCAATTGGTATCAGAGCAAGGTACTCCCTTGTTCTGTGTGATTTGGTTTAACCACCTGGAGTTTAGCTATGTCGACTGCAGGATCGAGGAATGTATCTTGCCCCACCTTTGACGGTCATGAGTATCCCCGGTGGAAAGCCATGATGAAGAAGCGACTCATGGCTATGGACAGCAAACTGTGGACCGTCACCGAGATTGGTCTTACCGATCTATGCAAGATGGCGGAGGCTGATGACATTCGCAAGTACACTCTACTGAACCTCACAGCGAAGGATGTCATCTGCTCCTACCTGTCCCGAAATCAGTTCAGGAACGTCATGCACCTCAATCACGCGAAGCTAATCTGAGACCAGCTTTCTGAGGTCTATGATAGTCATCTTAATCGTCATGATCCTTGGCTTGATGACTACAAGGAGTCTCTTAAAGAGATGACCTTTCTACCTGAACCGTCTTCATCTTCACCATGCCTCATGACAGGGGGTGCTAAGGTAACTGAATGCTATCTTTCTGAAACTAGTGATGATGAATCAGCTGATGAATTTGGCCCCAGCTATGTCGAACTTGCTTCCCTTGCCACTAAATAACAAAGAGCTCTGGAAAAGATTCAAAACATGCTTAGTAAGAGCGATGATATGTTGGGCGAAGAAATGGATCAGTCAAAAGCTTTGGTTGAGAGTCTTCAGAGACTTCATTCCAAGTTTGACGCCCTTCAAGATCAACATAATGCTCTCTTATCTGATCATGAGAAACTTTCTTCTGAATGTCTTCAAAGAGAGCAAGATCTTGAAAAGATAAGAGTGGATTATGAATTTCTTCTGAAGAAGCACGATTCATTACTTGCGCAACAGATCAGTCCCGCTCAGGATGAATTTGAACCACCATGCTTAAAATGCACTGAGCCTGATAACGCTGCCTCTATTGCTGAATGTTCCACTGCTGCTACTGTTGCTCTGTCTTCAACTACTGATGTGGTAACTAACCCCTCTTCTGAGGATACCACTACTATTGATGATGAAAATGCTAGGTTGAAGACATTGCTTGAAACAGGGATGTATAAAAGTCTGAAAGGGCATCAGACACTTTGTGATGTCCTCAAAAATCAGATTCTGAACCGAAACCCTAGGAAAGAGGGTGTTGGGTTCGAGAGGAAAATGAATGCTGATAGTTCCTACTGGAAGCCTAAGCAGTATCCCAAAACCACATGGGTTGCTGCAAAGGAACCTTCAGTGGATCCATCCACTTATCTGGCTTTGCCTGTGCTAATCCTATTATCATTGATGAATCCTTTGATGCAAACTATAAACTGTTCAAAAATCAAAATGGTGAAGTGTTTGCCAGGTATATTGGTACTAACTGCAGGAATGGACCGCCAATGAAGAAGATCTGGGTTCCCAAAAGCTGTCTTGAGAATCTTCCTGTGAATGTTGTCATGACACCACCAGGGAAGAAGACAACCCCAGACCAAAGGCGTCACATGGTCCAACGGCTTCATACGGAAACAGGACTCACCTGAGTCACCCTAACGCCAATGTTTTGCAGGGAAATCACACTCAAACTTATGAATATGAGCGTGTGTCTTCAAACCGCTATGTTCACAATACTAAGAACTTTTCTGCCTATTCATATGAGTATCATTCATTTCCTGCAAGGCTATTTGCTAGGGCTCCAAAGCCGAAATTCTCAGATGCTGCACTTAGACTCATTGCTTCTAAGCCACCCCTCAAGATGTGGGTGGTGAAGAAGAACTAAATCTCTTTTGCAGAACATGGTCTCCAGCCAGCAATCAAAGGCGTCTGATATTATTGCTGGGGACCTAAAACACAAAAAGGGACGCATGATAAAATGACTTACTATGTATTCCACATATGAATCGCTTACCTGTCATACTGTGTGCTAACTTTCATCTATGCTGTGATAATCCAAGTGTGCATCAACTGCTTATGCTTCACAACATACATTGTGAAGCCTATCCTCCTAACTGCACTGTAGGGCACGTCACCAAAAGCTTCAGAATGGATTATTGACAACGGATGCACTAATCATATGACTGGTGATCGAAGTCTTCTCATGGACTCAACCTTACGTCCATCCGACAAGAGTCAAATCACATTTGCTGACACTGGTAAAGGCAAGGTATTGGGTCTAGGTAGAGTTGCAATCTCAAAGGATCAACACATGGATAAAGTGATGCTTGTTGAATCCCTTGGATTCAACTTAATGTCTGTCTCAATGCTTTGTGACTTAAACATGATTGTGATATTTGGAAAATATCGTTGCCTTGTACTAATGGAATCTGACAAGTCCCTAGTCTTTAAAGGGTATAGGAAAGGTGATCTATACATGGTAGATTTCTCAGCAGGTCCACAACTTGCCGTATGTTTTCTTGCAAAAGCTTCAGAATGCTGGCTCTGGCATCGAAGGCTGGGGCATGCTGGCATGAGGAACTTGCACACTCTCGTCAAGAAGAAGCATGTCATAGGCATCGAAGGTGTCAAGTTCAAGAAAGATCATTTGTGCGGTGCTTGTGAAGCTGGGAAGATGACGAGGGCCAAGCACCCCTCGAAGACAATCATGACGACATCTCAACCCTTTGAGCTGTTGCACATGGACTTATTTGGCCCTACTCACTACTCCACCCTCACAACAACGACGTGTCTCTATGGCTTCATCATTGTTGATGACTACTCAAGATATACATGGGTGCACATAATTCTCTACAAGACTGAAGTACAAGATGTCTTCAGACGATTCGCCAATCGAGCAATGAACAATTATGGCGTCAAGATCAAGCATATCAGAAGTGATAACGGCACTGAATTCAAGAACACCGGCCTTGATCTATATCTGGATACAATGGGAATCACTCATGAATTTTCTGCTCCATATACACCTCGGCAAAATGGCATTGTTGAGCGCAAGAATAGAACCCTCATTGAGATGGCTCGAACAATGCTTGACGAGTACAAGACACCAAGAAAATTCTGGCCTGAAGCCATTGATACAGCTTGTCACATCATCAACCGTGTCTACATCCATAAGCTTCTGGGCAAAACATCCTATGAGCTCCTTACTGGCAAGAAGCCAAATGTCAGCTACTTCAGTGTCTTTGGAGCTAGGTGCTGGATCAAGGATCCCCATCACAAGTCAAAATTTGAACCCAAAGCTCACGAAGGCTTCATGCTTGGCTATGGACAGGATTCGCACTCTTACAGAGTCTTCAACCTCTTCCACTACAAAATCGTTGAAACAGTGGATGTGTGATTTGATGAAACCAATGGTTCACAACGAGAGCTCCTGCCAAGCACACTTGATGAAGCTCCTTCCAGTGAATCTATCAAGCTGATGGGAACTGGTGAGATCATGCCCTCTGAAGCACAGCCTGAAGAGGAACTTATCATTTCTGCACTAAACCAACCTGAAGACAATGCTCAGACCGAAGACAATACTTCCAATGATGACAATGATCGGCATGAGCAAGGTCTTCGTCCAGTTCATCCTCGTGTTGCAAATGAAGTACAAGTTGAGAAGATAATTGATAGCATCAACGCACCTGGTCCGCTTACTCGATCAAGAGCAACACAGTTAGCAAATTTCTGTGGGCATTTTTCATTTGTATCAATATCTGAACCCAAGAAAGTTGCTGAAGCCTTTATGGAACCTGAATGGATTCAAGCCATGCAAGAAGAACTTCAACAGTTCAAGCTGAATAATGTTTGGGAACTAGTCAAGCGCCCTGACCCTCGTAAGCATAACATTATTGGCAAAAGGATATACTCAAGTTGAAGGAATTGACTTCGATGAAACATTTGCTCCTGTGGCTAGGCTTGAAGCTATTCGCATACTGCTAGCCTATGCAAATCACCACAACATCTTGCTATATCAAATGGATGTGAAAAGCGCCTTCCTCAACAGCAAGATTGAAGAAGAAGTGTATGTTTCTCAACCACCTGGCTTTGAAGATCCAAAACATCCTGATATGGTGTACAAACTCAACAAAGCACTGTATGGGCTCAAACAAGCTCCTCACGCTTGGTATGATACAATCAAAGACTTCCTGAAGAGCAAGGGCTTCAAACTAGGATCTCTAGATCCCACACTCTTCACGAAGACATATGATGATGAACTGTTTGTGTGCCAAATATATGTGGATGACATAATCTTCGGCTGCACCAACCAGAAGTATAGTGACGAGTTTGGATACATGATGCAAGAGCAATATCAGATGTCCATGATGGGTGAGCTGAAGTTCTTCCTTGGTCTTCAAATTCGTCAACAAAGAAATGGCGTCTTCATATCTCAAGAAAAATATCTCAAAGACTGCCTGAAGAAGTTCGGCATGCAGGATTGCAAAGGTTACACGACGCCAATGCCAGCCAAGCATCATCTTGGTCCCGACGACAATGGTAAAGAGTTCGATCAAAAGGTATATCGCTCCATGATTGGTTCTTTACTTTACTTATGTGCATCTAGGCCAGATACTATGCTTAGTGTTTGCATGTGTGCTCGATTCCAAGCGGCACCAAAGGAATCGCATCACTTAGTTGTGAAGCGAATTCTTCGATATTTGGCTTACACCCCAACACTCGGATTATGGTATCCAAAGGGCTCAAGGTTTGATCTGGTTGGATTCTCGGATGCTGATTATGTTGGTGACAAGGTGGATCGCAAGTCTACATCACGCACATGTCATTTTCTTGGTCGATCACTTGTCTGTTGGTCTTCAAAGAAGCAGAACTGTGTATCACTCTCAACTGCTGAATCTGAATACATTGCTGCTGGATCCTGTTGTGCTCAGCTTCTATGGATGAAGCAAACTCTCAAGGACTATGGCATCAACCTGAAACAAGTACCTCTCTTCTGCGACAACGAAAGTGCCATCAAGATAGCCAACAATCCAGTTCAGCACTCGGAGACAAAGCACATTGAAATTCGTCATCATTTTCTCAGAGGTCATGTCATGAAGAAAGATATTGACATCATTCACGTCAACACTGAAGAACAACTGGCAGATATCTTCACAAAGCCCTTGGATGAGAAAAGGTTTTGCAAGTTACGGTGTGAGCTAAATATCTTGGAATCCTCTAATGTCCTGTGATCTGGCACACATCCTAACACTTATGCATGTTGATGACTTAGATGTGCATCACACGAAGTAAGGTATATCTTCAATCAATGAAGACTTACACTCTGAGTGTGAATACATTAACATGGAATTTGACTTCGGAGCGCCACGATAATTGTGCGCCGTGTCTGGGTCTAATACTTTCTATACGGTGGGTAACGCCACCACCAAATTTCTCTATTTGAAGTGTTTCACTCATGGCGTTAGTTTTTGCAAAGACTTCGCATTTGGTTTGTCTTCAGTTTCAATTTATCTTCATGATTTTCTGCGCTATAATGATTTGATTGCATATATATATATATATATATACACTAGTGTTTTGTCCTCTACAGCATTCACTTATAGCTATGTCTTCAAGTTGAATCTTTTGAACTAAGTGAATGTGATCGGACCCTAACCTCTCTATGCTTTCTATCTCAAACTCTATCTGTCCAAATCATATGCGTTCTATTGAAACTGTCGATTGTCTTCTCTGCGTCCTAGTCAGCAGAAGACACAGAGACAAACATCAAGTCCTATTTAAATGATTCATCTTTATTGTCGATATCCGGAGAAGTCGGAACGAACATCCGACAAACTTGGCGGGCGTGGGAACGTGGGACAACTCTAAGTATGTTGCATGCTTGCCACGTGTCCCACGGATGTGAACAGACAGGGGCACCTGCGTAATTGCATTATGCCGCACACCTACTTATAAATACGTGTCCCCTGCGGTAAGGAAATCCTTCTTCCACCTCTCCACCTCGTCAAAACCCTAGCGCCACCGCTAGCTCTTGACGACGTCGGCGACGAAGCGCTTAGCTGCCGCGACTTCTCCGACGCCGTCCTCACGCCGGCCGCGGACATCGTCCTCTCCGCCGTCGTCGTAGGTGTCCTCCGTCGTCAAGTTAGGGCACGGTGGGCTGAACTACTCGGTCTCCTATTCATCCCTTCTAGCAGTTCTTCCTGCGGTAATTATAACTCTATTTTTACCACCTTTTTTATCTTCCTAGATTCATCCTATTTACCGAAAGTGGTTTCTACCTACTCAATGTTAGATCTATTCTGTCTGCATCTCATAATGCCTAGTCTATTCACTTAGATTTCCTATCTAGTTTGATTCCTCACTTGTACTTATTCACGGATTGGTACAAATCTGGAACCAACTCATCTCATATAAGTGAATGTCTTCGCAACATGAGGTCAATGTCTTCAAACTGATTTATCTTCAAAATCTTCTGAGAATGCATATGACCTCTTCCCCTTCCATCGCATCTCTAATGCTGTCACAGGTACATGTCCGTGGGAGAATCCCTAGGTTCTCATAGTCTGTATTCGTTTGCAGAATTCTTACAGCAACACATTGATTCTCCTAAAGCCAGTTCCTGTCTGACCAGCAAGCGAAAGCCTTTGAAGCCTTTGAACATGTTGAAACCGTTCAGTTTGAAGTTCATGGCTACGGAGAAATCTGTCAGGAAGGGTGGCAGACAGCGTCGTGGGGGAACTTCAAAGGATCTGCCTGATGATTTGGCAGAAATGTATAAAACAGATCCTGAAGAAGATTACAATCAGCGCAAGACTCGAATCCAATGGATTCGACGCTATTGGGCTGAACAGTGGTACAAGTACAAGTTCGTCACCCAGGAGTACGCAGAGAAAAACGCTATCAAGAAAACAGAATTGGCCCCTTTGCAAACCTTGATGGCCTCGTCTCCTACATCTTGGTACAAGGTGCCAAAGTGGATCATTCTGACAATGATGCTGATTCTGATGAAGTCCCAGCTCCTACTCCAAGGCCACAGAAGCCAAAGAAGATTAAGGCTTCATCCTCAGTCGCACCTCCAAAAGCTTCTCGTGTGAAGCCATTGACCACTGCACCTCCTGAAGCCAGTGTGCAGTCTGAAGATCAATCCCGTATCTCCAAGAAGACGGAGAAGAAAAAGCAACTTGTCAGGCGTACTGATCAAGCTCTGACTCCTGCTGCTATTCTGCGTGAAAAGCCCATTGATCTGTCCAGTGATGAAGATCTTGCTGATGATGCCCTTGAGCAGCTGATAAAGAGCAATGAAGAAGCAGAAATCTTCAACAACCTGCCTCTCTTTGATGTGGCAGTTCTCCATAACTTCATTGATGAATGGTTTGACACACCAAATCTAATCTTTGAAGATTTGCAGCTTCCCATTGGCCTCGGCGTCTCTTTCAATGGCGCCATTGCTTCTGAGCTAGCTCTTGCTCAGCGCATCGTTGAGCTGAAGAACAAAATTGATTATGAGAAGGCTCAATTCAAGAAGCATGTGGTGAAGCTCAGTGTTCAAGACATCAGAAACTTCAAGGTCATGCTGCATGAGCTTAAAGAAGCTTTTCTGAAGAAGCGCCAAGAAGCTCAAGGCTCTCGTGAGCGCATGAAGAGTTTGACTGATAAGTGTGTGCTTGCCTATAATGAGGCTGAGAAGCGCAAGTCACTTGGCCGTCCTGGCATTGACCCCAGGATGACTGCAAAGAAAAAGAAGAAGCTTCCTGCTGACCAGCCTGCACCTTCAAGCCAAGAAGCTCCTCGCATTATCTTCCCAAGTAGCATGACTGGCTCGAAGCCAAAGGTCACCACAACCGCTTCAGAATAGAAGAAGACGAGGGCTGCGGAGGCTGAAGGCAGAAAGAGGAAGAATACTGAAGCCTCCGATGCCGCTTCCTCCAAGAAGAAGCGCAAGATCAAGAAGAATCGGGCTGCTACCATAGAGCCCCTTGTTGTTGAACCCGTCTCAATGGTTCGTCCTGCATCCACTACCCAAAAACTTCGCATGACTGTTCATGAGCCTGCTTCCATAGAGGCTCCTGAAGCTGAAGAGACTCCAGCAATTGATCCCACCGCTGCTGAAGACATTGGTCCCACCGCTGCTGAAGACATTGGTCATCATGACAATGTTGAAGATGATGAAGTTCTTCCTCAAATTGAATATAATGTGGAATCATCGCCTGTTCATACGTACAGCGAAATCATCAGCATTGGTCGTCCTCTGACGCCAATGGCTCAGGATGCTTCATGGGCTGATCGCCCGCAAGAACAAGACTCCCCCAGCACTCCCCAACAACAACAAACCACACCATCCGTACAAGTTGAAGAGGATGAGGGCCTGCCCACTCCATCTCCAAAAGTGTCGCCTGTACTACAAAGGCTTCGCAAAGGACCAAGGCCTCAAGCCCCTCTTCCGAGCGTTCCAGAAGGAGAAGTGCACCATCAACCTGTTGCACGTCAAGTGTTTTCAGAAGCCACTCCTACTGCAAATGTCTTTGTGTCTGAAGCACCAGCTGCTGAAGACAATCCGGCTGCATCAGCCGATGAAGAACGTCAAGAAGAACGTGTCTCTACACCCCCCGTTCCAGAAGAAGAAGTTCATGAAGTGAACGTGTCTGTGCCTGACCCTCCAGCTCAGCAAGTGGAGGTTGAAAATGTTGAAGTTGCCACCACCAATGACAATGAAGCCGATGACGCTGTCATGGCTGACGCTGATGTGGAGCTTGAACCAACCAATGTGCCTGAAGCTAATGAGGCCACTGCACCTGAAGCTAATGAGGCAACTGCTCCTGAAGCACCTGTTGTGCAGCCTGAAGCCTCAGTTGCTGCCACTGCTCCTGTTCCGCCACCACGGCCCTATACAATCGAGCAAGCATACAACCATGGCAAGCTAATCACAGTAAGATGGCCCGTTCTGGTCCCTCCGCCTAATGTCTCTGGTCCTCAATTTGACTATCACATTGAGCATAGGCCTCAGGTCCAGAAGCCCAAGCCAAGACTGCCAAGGTTTCCCGGTACTGCAAACTCACCAGGGTCTTTTAATGCAAATGGCTTCAAGAGCCACAACACATTATTTGATAGCTTGAAGAACCCTTACACGAAGCCAAGAATATCGTCAGATCGGTTCTGGAGTCATCAGCAGCGAAGCTATTATTCCTGTGTTCTGTATGATCAAGGGCGCATTTTCTCTCATATGCGCCTCGACACTGAAGCCATTACTGGACTGTCCTGCTTAGAAGAAGCACTTGACTGCTTCGTGATGCTGGGCTACTCAGTTTTGTCACAGATAAAGAACACTGGAATGAAGAGATATTGCTTCAATTCTATGCTACTCTACACATTCACGGCTACAACAGAAATATCAAGACATGGATTCTCGAGTGGATGACAGGAAATGTTCATCATGAAGCCAAAACTCTCGACATCATTGAGCTTACAGGCCTATCCACTCCCGGAGAACTCTATGAACCTGGTTGTCAAAATCACCGAAATGCTCTGGAAAGCATCTTTCATAAGCCTGAACCCAATATGAGTCAGATGTTGAGCATGATGAAGCCTTTGCCACGTGATGATGAATATCCAATAGAGTTCTTTGTTGAAGACCTTGAGTATCTGCCACGCACCATCTATCACATTATCCGGCGAACTCTATGGCCTATCAAAGGACATTCATCAGCGGCAAAGCTTGAAGGAGCTATGAAGACTTTGGTCTTCTACATTCTCAATGGCATCAACTTCAATGCGCAAGATTTCTTCATCAGACAACTGGCTGCATCTGGATTTGATCTGTTTGGTCTGAAGTTTTATGCTCCATGGGTCATGCGCCTCATAAAGCGACACTCATCTGTCAACTATCAACCATCTGCTCGCAATCATGTGATCTTCCTACCATAGGTTGATATGTCAGTTGAAGCTATATACCCTGACCCTGCCAAGAAGCCTTGTCTTCAGAATGCCGAGCACCAAAGCTTCACTCAACCCATTGAAGCTGTTCGAGCAGCCACACGAATCTATCCATTGGCTGGAAATACTCGTCTGCCTCATGGAGCACCTACTGAAGCCACTGAAAGCACCATTGCCCAAAGGCCTCGGAAGCGTTCTCGCGTTCTCAATGACCGAGAACTTCTTGTGGCCCTTCATCAGAAACAGGATAAACATCACTTTTGGCTCAAGAGACAAATGCAAAGCCTCTTGGTGGATGTCAATCGCATTTGTAACCTTGCCACCAAGAATGCCTTTGTTGCTCATGAAACTTGCCGGCGATCATGGAAGAGCCTGACCCTTCTTAGTGCTGAAGCAGATCTTCAAGACGATGGCTTCAATGAACGATTCCAGTTTGACTCCACTCCTCCACGGACTGCTGTCCTACGTCGTACTCCATCTCTTGAAGACTCTGAATATTCTTCCTCCACAGCAACTGTCAATGCCAGAGTGATCGATGACAAAGATGATGCTACTTCACCACCTCCTACTTCTGCACGCATCAACACTGCACCAAGTTCGTCTGCACCACCAAACGACAACGACAACCCTGCTGCTTCAACTACTCCTCATGAGGATGAGTAGATGCTCTATGTCTTCAAACTTTTTTGGTCATTACTAACAAAAGGGGGAGAAGCGTATGAGTTTGATAGTCTTCAAGCGGGTTCATATGGGCGGTTGCATTATATTTTGCCTCGTGCTTACAACTCTTGCTTTTTAAAATATTTGGTTCTTTGAGTTGTAACACCTAAACTTGATGGTCATCTGCTACTTACTTGCTTTACTGTGATGCGACGATAAATTCTGCATGTGCGATGATAACTTCCGCACTTAGATCATCCTGCAGACGTCCATTTTTCATTATGCATGTCATCCTATATGCTATATCATTTCATGCATGATGAATTATCTTCATAAGTTGAAGGATCTCCACAAGTACAACCTGCCATGTGCATTTGCATTCCAAAAGCAAAATTACTTATATGCACATCTTCAGGGGGAGCCCTTGCTACTTATGAAGACAATTTCCTATCCTTTACAATTTCACATACTTTATCCCCGTTGAAAACTTCAACCAGTTTGTCATCAATCACCAAAAAGGGGGAGATTGTAAGTGCATCTAGTGCCAACCCTAGTTGGTTTTGGAGTATTGACGACAAAGTTGGTTGAGGGACTAATGCGTTTGTGAGAATTGCAGGATAACGCAGGTAGTGTCCCTCAATGATTCGGTTTACCTACCGGAGATGACCCCTAAAAATGTATGAAGACATTGAAGACTATGGTGGTATGAGAAGATATTCATATTGAAGACTATGACATGAGAAGACATTGCGTGAAGACTATGGAGCGCGAAGACTGTGTGGTTTCGTTGTTTCCTTTTCTTCTTTGTTGAGTCAAAGGAACCACCGTACTGTTAAGTGGGCGTCCAAGTGAACTAAGTCAGAATGACTGAAGTGATGCTCAACCCAAATCCTATGTCTTCGGGCGAAGACAATGAGAGCAAATCTTATCCAGAGTTGGATGAGTCAGCTTTGCTTGTAGCCCAAGTAAAGTTGTCGTGTGTGTTTGAAATCTGACCGTTGGAACACGTGTCAGTTCCTTAGTGACCCAGGGTCATTTTGGACAAATCAGGTCGGGTTGCCTTGTGGCTATAAATAGCCCACCCCCTACACCATAAATTGGTGGCTGCTCAGAGTTAGTTTACGGCTTTTGTCGTTTTGAGAGCAACCCACCTCGAAGCCTTTGAGAGAGAAATCCTTGCGAGGACAAAGCCCAAACACCCAGAGCCAAAGAGTGTTAGGCATCACTGAAGTCTTTTTGTCTGTGTGACCTGAAGACTTATTACACTTGAGGACTGTGTATCCTCCAGCCGGTTAGGCGTCGCGTTCTGAGCATCCAAGAGTCATTGTGGATTGCCGGGTGAACGAAGTCTGTGAAGGTTTGGAAGTCTACCTTGAAGACTTACCAGAGTGATTGGGCGAGGACTAAGTGTCCTTAACTCAAGGGGAATAAGGTGAAGACGCGGTCTTCTGAGTTGAATTTCAGCCTCCCTAACCAGACGTACAGTTGTCACAGCAACTGGAACTGGTCCAACAAATCATGTGTCTTCAACAAGTGACTGGTTCTATCTCTTCCCTCATTTACCTTGAGTTTGTCTTCGTGAAGTCATTGCTTATCTGTCTTATCTGATTGACTTCATTGCTTGACTACTGTTGTTGATTGGCTTCATACTATCTTCCATCCTGATCCTACTACCTAGCTGCTATTAGTCTTTGTACGTTAACGCTATTGCATACTTGACTATGGCTTGCTTGTTGTAGTTTATCTTCCGCTACATATCAATTAGGGCATTTCTATTGTTTGTCTTCGAAACTTCCATGTTTTGAAGACTTTGATAAAAATCGCCTATTCACCCCCCTCTAGTCGATAACTAGCACTTTCAGATTTGATGCTGATGTTCTTCTTCTTCCTCTGCGCTGATGCTGGTGGGAAATCCTGCTTTGCCCGGGTGGATGGCCCGACCGCGGTGCTGGACCGGTCGGATGACTCGAGTTCTCTTTCTTTCGGAAGGGATGCTTTTCGCGGTACTCAAAGCCAAAAATGGCGACGACTGTTGCAGGTGTGTTGGATTGATGTCCATGCCCTCTCAGCGCTGGTGTCAAGAAAGGAGGAAGCAACATGGTGGCAATTGTACTGTGGTCGAAGATGATGACCTGTTTGCAACTGGTTGCAGATCCTTCTGCTGCAGGGGTCTTCTCTCAAGATTAAAGGATGATGACACTGGGCTCCGGAGATCTTCTTGTGTTATGGTTGTCTTAGGGTACTCTAGGTGTTCATGGTCCTTTGTGTTCGCGTTTCAGTGTGCTTGTAAGGGTCAACTACTTTGTACTAATTCGTGATATGAATGAAAAATTCTCTCTCAAAAAAAGTTCGTGTGTTTGGTTACCACGCTATCCAATTAGTTTTCGGAAAGACTAACGCCCACACGTGTGGGCGTATGACAACTTGCTCACACGCATGGATTCTCGTCCGACCACTTTTGCACAAATCCTGGCGCATTCTAACAGATTTTTTATGCCATATAGGACTGGGCTAGTGTGTGGACATTCATCCGGTCGCCAACACGCTCGTTTCACCACGTGGAGTGGCTGGGGTGTGTGGACGTTTAACAGTTCACCCACACGCCAATTTTCACGCACACAGAAGGGCTGGTGTATGGAGGTTTAGCAGTTCGCCCACACGCCCGTCTCTTCTCCCACACTCAAAGCTGTCAGTTGCCATGTGTGTTGCAGCGTACATGGCAACTGCCCTAGCGTTCTTGTAAGCAGATGTTAACTCTCTCTTTTTACCCCGAGTTGCCATGTGTTCTGCAGGATACATGGCAACTGCCCTAGTTGCTTGTAAGGAGATGGCAACTCTCTCTTTACCCGAACATGTTTTTTTGCCATGCCTTTTTTGTAGTGCTACATGACAACTGTCTAGTGTTAGTAGGTGGCAACCCCTAAAGTTTTTCAAATCATGGCAACTGTAGTAGACCAGACCATACATGGCAACAACTACAGTTGTCCAAAAAAGGCATCTGGCACTTGACCTGAGATGGCAACTGCAGTTGAGCAACCATGGCAACTGTAGTTGTCAGACATGGCAACTATAGTTCAGCAACATGACAACTGAAGTTAAACAAACATGGAAGAGGGTCCGGATCATGGCAACTGCGGGGACACGTGATGACTGTCACGCGGAGCGTGCGGGTTCATGAGTACGGGCGTGTAGGCGTTATCGATTTTGCTCACATGTAGGCGTGTGAGAGGGACCGCAAGGTAAAAAAAGAGCGTGTGAGCATTACTTGTTTTGCCACACGTAGGCATGTGGGCTGGTTCGCTTAGACACCACACAAAACGTGCGGACAGATCCCTTAACGCCCACACGTGTGGTGGTTATCCGCATCCTAAGTTTTTGATTTTCTTGCTCTTAAAGAGATCAACATTAATTGCGTTTAAAATGGGAGGGAGAAAAATAGCGTGTCTTAATTCTGTTTAAAACGAGAAAGAAATTCATGTTAATTACGGTGCATAAGGAAGGAAATTAATTGCGTCTAAAATAACAGGGAAAGAGAATAGCGTGCATTTATTCTGTTTAAAACAAGAAAGAAATCTGTATTAATGACGACGCACAAGGAAGGGAAATGAAAACTAATCAGAAAAATCATGCAGATGCGAATCAATCGGTATAGAGGTGCGCTCGGATCTGTCGTAGATGTCAAGAGGAGCTAACCTTATTTTATGCAAATATGGCATTGGATTTATGTTTTGATAACCCGGTAGTCAACAGAGCTACCGGATTATCAAAACCTAGTTGGACAGTCAGTATATATACTATTTATCAAAACCGACTACAATGAGGGTTTATGATGAGATAACTCCAAACAGTAGTTATACTTTTAGTTGCACACTTCTAATGTCAAGATGGAGCTAACCTTATTTTATTCAAATATGGCATCATAGTTATGTTAAAGACTTTTAATAGTATAAGACATCCTAAAAAAACAAGAAAATTGCAATTAGGTCCTTAGAGAGCCAAACAAATTCAAACTCCAACATGAGCTGAATATGCGCCACTGTTGGCGCTCAATCACAAGAGTTGGCCTGCCATTGTACCATGACGCCAATAAGTCTTATGCTAAGGTATAGCTGAACGAACACGCGAAAGATGGAGCTGATATAATAAAAGCCATGTCCCAAAAAAATATCGCAAGCGGAACCACCTCTTGAACAAACTTTTGCCAGACTCACAATGGCGACGTAAAAGGAGCACGGATCACCAGAGAGTGACCTGTCGTCACTGAGGGAGACAAACAACGAGAGAAGAAAGGCCATAGCCACACCGCTGGCGCGAAAAACATCGGGAGGGAACATTAGCCTGATCCCCAAGGGATGTCCTTCTGCCATCGTCTTCGTTTGTTGTCGGCAACGCCACCACCACAAAGAGCAGGAAAAAGAGGATCATTACCAGCATAATCGGCCGATACGAGAAGACATGAAGCATCCACCAAATACAAAGGACCCGTGATGACGCCGCTTACCGGATCCAACACCGACAGTTGAGGGAACCGCCACTTCGAGATGGGAATGACTACGGAGAGTCTAATATATGGGAGAAGATGAGAATGGCTACCCCTAGCCGGCCCATCATATATAGGCGATGAGGGCTAGGGTTTTCACAGAGCCTATCCGATCTCATGCCGCCATCATCTACCGCTGAATAAGGTCCCGAGATTCCTTCCCCTTTCGTCTACCGCTGAAGCAAGCCGACGGAGGTGAAGAAACCCCGATGACACCAGAGTCCGGGGCGCCCGCCCCCTCCACTCGCCTGGTCGGCTGCGGTGGCTAGGGTTTCACAAGGCTGGGGCGTACCGGCGAGAGCACCGACCTTTTCTTATGGTAATTTTTTTTTGAGGGACTTATGGTAATTTTTATTTGGAGTACTCACCTTATTGAGTTGGTTGAGGAAGATGAAGCCCAGCTGAAGAAGATGGATCCAACCCAACCCGTACGGGCCGTGACCCGCCGTGACCGGGTCTAGTCATGACCGCCGCTGCGCCTCCGTTGCACACCTGTCCGGCCGCGGCACCACCTGAGCCGCCACCTGTGCGTCCGTTGCAACGAGCCTTGCGTGTCCGCGCAGAAGATCCGCGCCGTGCCCTCGATCCACGCGGAGCCGCGCCCCCAGCCGTCGGATCTGGGGCTGAGCGCACTCTGGACGGCCGCCGTCCCTCCCTCCCCGTCCCCGGACAGCACCGCAGCAGAATCCAGTCCCCACTCCCCACTGACACCGCACCGGCCTCGCCTCGACAGTCACTCCCCCGCCCCGTCCTCCGGCACGCTCTCCCCCATTTAAACCCCTCCGTCTCCGGCCAGGCCCCCCTCCACCGCCACCCGCCCTCGGGAGCATCGACCGCCGGAGCCCCCCGTCGTCCAGGCTAGCCCACCGGGGTTTCCGCCGCCCCCTCTCCACCCCACCCCGCCGCAGGTACGGCCCGGCAGCGCCGCTCCCCTTCCCACCCAACATTCCCGTTCGTGCCTCGCGTGCCCCGTAGCAGCCCGGCGCCGTAGATCCCTCAGCTTCACCTCCCCCTCGCCGCGCCTCCAGGTCCGCCCGCCTGCCCTCCCTCCGCCCCAGCGCGGCACTCCTCGTCGTCGTCGCCGCCCTTCTCGGCGCGGGCCTACCCGGGCCGGACGGATTCGTTCCGTCGGCGACGAACCCTAGAAAAGTCTATTTCCCCCAAAAAGCTTGTTTTTTTCTTCTCTTCAACGCGAAGACGGTAACTGACGACAAAAATTTGGGGTTTCAGTCACCCGCACGCATGCCAAGGGCCCCCCCTTGTTAGATCTCCCTGTCTGTGATGCAGCACTGCCGCTTGCGTTGTATTATTGATTGATGGGATTCAGATCGTTGGGACACATAGACGGGAGGATCGCTGACGGTGGTGATTGTGTTTGGTGTTAGGGTAGCCGGCACCATTGTCTTCTGCGTACCTAGCGGCGTTGGAGTAAGTTAGGGTAGGTTTATTTATTTATTTATTTGTGCAATCGGTTGCTAGTGGTTTTGTGATACTTAGCGCACTGTAAGACACATGGATGGGATGATCTCTGTTTGTAGTTGCTTCAACAAATGTTTAATGGTTTCCAATGCACGCCATCTGTTCGCTAACGGTAATGATTGTGAGCCAGGGGTCTCAACACCGTGATTTGTTTTGGTTAGGGTAGCCAACATCATTGTTTTCTGTTTACGTAGTGGCAATCGTTGACTTGATTGGAGTAAGTTAGGTTAGAGTTTCTTTTTATTTGTGCAATCGGTTACTAGTTGTTCTGTTCTATGTAGCGCACTGTAAGCCACATACCACCTCCGTGCCAAAATATAAGACATTTTGGTAGGCTAAAATGGTGTTGAATGGCTTGCAGTGCACGCCATCTGTTCGTGTACGGTAATAATTGTGAGCCAGGGGTGTCAACACTGACTTGTTTGGTGTTAGGGTAGCCGACATCATCGTTTTCTACTTCTGTAGCGGCGTTGGAGTAAGTTACGGTAGGGTTTATTTTCATTTGTGCAATCCGTCACTCGACGTTTTGTGCTATGTAGCGCACTGTATGCCACATGCTTCATTTAGTAACCTGCAGGGATTGAGGTATTCACCTTTTTGAGAGAACACTGCACACGTGCGTGTGTGCATGTACCACATGTATCATTTTGATAATTCAATTTCCAGTATTTAATGCTGTACCATATATGGCATTTATATTGCCTTTTTAATTAAAATTATCAATATCTAACCTGTTGTTTTATGACGGCATCGCGAACTGCGATACCTGACAGGGTTTTAACTGCCTGTGCTTGCGTAATGGAAGATCCACCAAGCGATAGCGGGCAATCAGCAAACGGCACTGAGCCTGATCTGGACCATATGCAATTGGATGACAATGAAGAGAGCATGTCCCATACCATGGATGATTCAAATGGACAGTCTTCTATGGATGTTGACAGAGAACAGCTTTCTATGGATGCTGATATGAATGGGAAACCATCCTCGGATGGTGATGGTAAGGGAAAGTACTCTTCCGAGTCACATGCAGAAGTTCCAATTGACATGAGCTTGGGAAGCCTAGAGAAGTTTTGCAAGGAAGCATCAAGGTCATTTTTTGATGAGTTTGGTCTGATTAGCCATCAGATAAATTCATACAATGAGTTTGTCTCGCATGGGCTCCAAGAGCTTTTTGATTCGCTTGGAGAAGTGACTGTCGAGCCAAATTATGATCCCTCAAAGAAAGGATTCGGTGGTTGGAGGCATGCTGTCATCAGGTTTGGTAGAGTGAAACTGGAAAAGCCTGTATTTTGGTCTGGCAGAGATGATATTGATGAGGAGTCACTTAAGCTTAAGCCTAGACATGCTCGCCTCCAAAATATGACATATTCCTCCAAAATGGAAGTAGAAGTGCATATTCAGGTCAGCAGTCTCCATGTTCTTTATTGCCAATTTCTTACTCTTTTATGCTGTTGTCTGTTTATGAAGTTTTGAACACATGCACGCAATCTTTAGAATTGATGCCCCTAAAATTACTTGAAACTGTAAGTGCTGTGACATGCATGTCATGACCACCCTGTTTTTTAAATGCTGTTGATAACACACAATTTCAATCCTGTTCGCTAATCCTGTAAAAAGACACGAGACCTTGGCTGATCTTGTGAAGCTGATGCCGTCTTCAATTAATTTGGTAGTTGTTTTATTCCCTGGCACCCTACTTAATATAGCAAAATAGTCTATTGACAGAACATGAAATTTAGCAGTCAAGGAACAAATGGCTGCTTGATGTTCCCAGATTAGCTCAGCAGTCAGCAATATACATAGTTATAGATATCACTCACGTGTGCTAATGCTTTATGCGCTTGATCCTATTGAACTGTTGTGTTGATATGTTAATTTACTTTAATAAACCACTCCCTCCGTATGAAAAAGCTTGTCCCAAGCTTGTCCCTCAAATGGATGTATCTAGCACTAGATATATCTTGAGGGACACGTTTTTTCAGACGGAGGGAGTATGTGCTAAGATGTCTCATGGTGTGTGCATTTTGAAACTACCTCATCAATATCGTGTATTCATATTTGTGCACTTTAGGTGTTACAGTCACTGAGTCACTCAATTAACTGACATGTTCTAAACTGTTTAACAGATTTATTCAATGGAGAAAAATGACAAGTCTAAAACAGAGAAAGATACTTTTGGTCACAAGAGAGTTCTTATGGATGAAACTCATGTGGTGAATATTGGTCGCCTTCCAGTTATGGTTAATTCAAATTTATGCTGGTTGCATGAACTCAAGGAAAGTGACTGCCTTTATGATTCTGGTGGATACTTTTTGATCAGGGGAATGGAGAAGGTATAATTCTATTGATCTCTCTTTGCTTATTTTAGTTGATGCATCATGCAGGGAGTGTTGTATTATCAAATGTTTTAAACACTTCTTTTGTCACTAAGACGGAGTACAGAGCTTGTGAGCTTTCTTAGTTTTTATTATATATGCCACTGAAATCATTCCGAGAAAAAGAGTTTACATGAGTACCATGTGAATCGGTCTGTTTCCATATGTTTTCATGTGTGTTAGCCCTGTTCGCAAATATGATCTCAATAAGCTACAATATGTTATTAGAACCATATGATAAAATTCTGCCAAACTAGCTAAATAGCCATGCCTTGCTACGGATAAAATAATAATATGAGCGATCATGTTAAGCCATTATTTACCGGCCTACTGTTACATTTGTGCACCTTGTTATCTTTAAGATCTTTAAGAGGCGGCTACCTTAGTTTGTGATTTTGTGTGACAGTGTCTAGTTAGTTAGTTTGTTACATCTTGTTAGAGATCTTTTAGTAATGTGGGAAATTGAGGTAGGAGGCTTGGATGAACCGCGCGTCATCAGCTCCAGTTTATGCAACATAATAGTGAAGATTTTCCAAAATTAGGTCGATGTTTTAAATGGAGATGAGCTTCTGCTGATAACATTGACATGTGTGGACTCAGTTCGTGATCTTGTTAGGGAGGTTAGATATTCTCCTGGGGCGTGACTCTTAGAGTAGTAACTGTCTACTAAAAAAGGCATTTTTTTCATAACATATGTGCTGTGCTTCTTGGATCTCACTATGGTCACTATGGTTCCATTGTTGAACACTGCAGATATTTATCGCCCAAGAGCAAAGATGCTTGACCAGGATTTGGATTGCTGACCGGCCTGTCTGGACTGTTTCTTATTTGTCTGAAATCAAACGAAGACGCATATATGTGAAGCTGATTGATTCTACAAAGAATAATGATTTCAGTGGCAGCAAAATCATTTCCATTTCCTTCTTGTATGCCAATCTGCCGATTTGGCTAATGTTTTTTGCGCTAGGCGTATCATCTGATAAGGAAGCATTTGATATGATAGATATGGGAGACTGTGATGCTTCTGTTATCAACGCGATATCTGCAACTATTAGTGAATCTGACGAACTGTGTGAAGGCTTTCGTAAGTCTGATAAAGCCCGCCAGTGTGTTGATGATTTGGTCAAGAGTTCAAAATTTCCTCCAGGAGAGTCGTTTGATGATTATATCGCCAAATATCTCTTTCCTGGTATAAAGGGGAATAGGAATAAAGCTCTTTTCTTAGGTTACATGGTCAAATGCCTTCTAATGGCCTTTACTGGGAAGCGCAGATGTGATAATAAGGATGATTTCAGGAACAAGAGGCTGGAGTTACCTGGTCAACTGCTTGGAAGAGAACTTCGGGCGCATCTTAGGCATGCAGAGAGGCTCATGGTTAAGGCCATGCAGAGAGATTTGAATAGTGATCGTGATCTAGAATTTCCAATGCGCTATCTTGATGCTTCAATTATTACTAATGGTATAAATCGTGCCTTCGCTACTGGTTCTTGGTGCCATCCCTACAGAAGAAATGAAAGATGCTCAGGAATTGTTGCAACGCTCAGGAGAACAAATCCTCTTCAAATGATGTCAGACTTGAGGAAAAGTCGCCAGCAGGTTGCTTATGCTGGGAAAGCTGGTGATGCAAGATATCCGTAAGTAATTTCTTAAACCAAGTGCTGCACACTTACATGCCCATTTTTTTTTTTTTTTGCTTTTTATGCCCTTATGCGAACTAACCTGAAGAAAAAACCTTGCAGCAATCCATCTTACTGGGGAAAGATGTGTTTTATGTCCACTCCTGATGGTGAAAACTGTGGACTTGTGAAAAATCTAGCTGTTACTGCTATAGTTAGCTCTAGAGTGGCACAGCCATTGATTGATAGATTTGTTTCTTGTGGAATGAATAAACTGGATGAAATTCCTGCTAAGAAGATTCCCCAAATGGACAAGATCTTCCTGAATGGTGATTGGGTGGGATCCTGTGCTGATCCAGCTTCATTTGTCATGCGTTTAAGGTGCATGAGACGTGGTGGTCTGATCGATCCACAGGTTTGCTCTCTTTCCCATGGTTAGAAGCATTTGGCCGAGTATACATTGTCCTTTATCTAGATGTTTGGTGTCTAGGTTCAGTGATACATCATACATACCATGTTTAGTTTAAGAAGAATTGCTGATGATGTGTCGTAAGTCTTGGACAGGTCTATTTTGCATGTTTGGTTAATCATAGATCGATGCAAGTTAAATCCAATCTGCTTGAATATTACAACAGTTTCCATAGTGCATGCCTTCTTACTTTCTACCATGTAATCTAGCATCATGATGCTCTGTTTTCTATATTTTGTACTCTCTCTGTAATTGTTCTATCGAGTTCTTGTAATTATTGTCATGTTTAATTTGTCGGTACTATCTCCCTAAATGTATTTTTCCTTTTGTAATTCCTACTATGCATTTCTGTTGTGTTTCCAAAATTTTGGTATTTGAGTAATGTAATTTTAGATTGCTTCCTTATCTGACGCACAATAATGGAGATACCTGTTGCTACATATGTTTTCTATTTGTGCACTATAATTCCTACTATGCATTTCTGTTGTGTTTCCAAAATTTTGGTACTTGAGTAATGTAATTTTAGATTTCTTCCTTATCTTACGCACAATAATGGAGATACCTGTTGCTACATATGTTTTCTATTTGTGCACTATGTGCTAATGTTTTACGCAGCAGTGTCATTTGTCGCATTGCTTATGCTTCATGTTCCGTCTGATCAGGTTGAAATCAAAAGGGACAAGCACCATTCTCCCGGAGAAGTACGGGTGTTTTCTGATGCAGGGCGATTACTCAGGCCTCTTCTTGTGGTTGAGAACCTAAATAAAATTACAAAACGGAAGGGCTCTCCGTACTCTTTTCAGGCACTAATGCAGCAAGAAATTATTGAGTTCATTGGTGTTGAAGAGGAGGAAGATATACAATGTGCCTGGGGAATCAGGCACCTATTTCAGAGTAGTGGAGAGGAGGTTTCTGGTTATACTCACTGTGAGCTGGATCTTTCTTTTCTGTTGGGATTAAGCTGTGGTCTTATCCCTTTTGCAAATCATAATTTTGCTCGAAGGGTGCTGTACCAAGCAGAAAAACACTCACAGCAAGCTATTGGATACTCCACAACAAATCCACTTACCAGAGTTGATACTCTTTCTCATCAGCTTTACTACCCTCAGAGACCCCTTTTCAAAACAGTTTCAGCTGATTGCATCGGCAGATCAGATTATACTTTTGGAAGAAACGATGACTTTGCTAGGCCTGAATATTTCAATGGACAAAATGCGATAGTTGCAGTCAATATTCATCAGGGATTTAACCAAGAGGACTCCCTGGTTATGAATAGAGCTTCTCTTGAACGTGGTATGTTTAGAATTGAGCTCATGCGGAGCTATAAGGCAGAAGTAGAGACCAAAGGGCCCAACAAACGACTAAAAATGAAGGAGAAAGTAAACTTCGGCAAAATGGAAAGCAAGAGAGGACGAGTTGACAATCTTGATGATGATGGATTACCTTTTGTGGGTTCAAGTCTTCAGATTGGTGACATTATAATTGGGAAAGTGTCAGAATCTGGTGAAGACCACAGTATTAAGCTGAAGCATACAGAGAAGGGAATGGTCCAGAGAGTGCTGCTCTCAGCCAATGATGAGGGGAAGCATTTTGCTGTTGTATCTTTAAGACAGGTATACGTTCAGTAAAGAATAACTATTATCTAGCACAGTACATGCACTGAACTTTACTACTAGCAATTGTATTCACCTTATAAACAGTAGGAACTCTCTAAATGTTTGCCTTCTGCTCTACACCAACAGAAGCCAACTGCAACTAAAATGCTTGTTAGTTGGGTTTGCTCTCCTTTCGTATAATAATATAGCACTCTCTCCGCCCCAAAATAAGTTTAGTACAAAGTTGTACTAAATCAGTGACACTTATTTTGGGGAGGAGGGAGTATGATCCAGTGAACTAACAAATTTCTGCTTTTGTGCGGTTTAGTAACTATCTAGGTCTCGAGAGAATATTGTTGTATATATTTATCTTCCCACTTGTGAATTGGTTACCCTACTTTCCTACTATATAAGAGGGAAACGGGAGATTAGGAAGTTAATCATCAGTGTGCACTGATACCCGAGAGAAGTAACAAATGGTTGAAATCTTGAATTTGCCTGTCCTTTTTGCAATGTCTTTGCATTGCAAGAGCATGTGTTTCCTTTTGATAGCCATAAACTTATGTTGCTGACATGAATTTTCAGGTTCGATCACCTTGTGTTGGAGATAAATTTTCTAGCATGCATGGACAGAAAGGTGTTGTTGGTTTTCTGGAATCTCAGGAGAACTTCCCTTTTACCTGCCAAGGAATAGTTCCGGACATCGTGATAAATCCACACGCCTTTCCTACCCGTCAAACTCCAGGCCAGCTGCTTGAAGCTGCTTTGGGAAAGGGAATCGCTCTTGGTGGTAAAATCAGATATGCAACACCATTCACCACAGCAACAGTTGAAGTGATCTCGGAACAGTTGCACAAGTAAGTGTCTCCTTAATTCCAAACCAGCCCCTTTTTGAACATGGATACACCAGAGTGAGGTATTTACTGATTCAATGTTTGAGCACAGGGGTGGAGCTATGTATTGCCCATTTTGGGCCATAGCGTCCCTCCCCCCTTCCCTCAATATTGCTATCTATAGAAGGCAGTACCGCACACTAAGTGCGAATAAGTGCCTTGGCAAGAAAATCAGTCCCCTCTTTCTATTTAATCTTTTCTTGTAATGACAGCCACCTCTCCATTTATGCTGTTAGTCTTTCTATGTACCTGTACAGACTAAGTTACATCTTTTGCAATTTTTTCTACATCACAAAAGGGTACCCTGCTATCTTGAAATGCTATAGTTCATTACTATATTATGGAGCAAATTAATGGCAGTGTAATGTTACAAGTGGAACTAGCATAATGGCCTGCACAGTTGTGCTGATAGTTTTATTCCTGATGTATTGATCAATTTGGATGAACATATTCTGGTTAAAAATTGGGTAAAAATATGATAGTCCCACATTTCTGTTTTTGACATTTCATTTCATTGTATTTAAAGTTTTAAACCCAGCTGAGTCTGAAAACAGAGCAGCATATAATTTGACCATTTGACAGATTTCCTATGGTTGCCATAGCCAGTTACATGTGATTATGCACTTGCGTAGTATGACTTTTTGACATTGGCTGTTTACCTCTAATGATCATATAACCGGTCGTTGGCAATAATAAAATTGCATTCGCCTGTTCTTGTACGTTTACCATAGAAGAACATCATTCAGTAAATGTAACAATTGGGCAGAACTTGAACTGTTCAGCACAATAATTAGACATACATTGTTCTCTTCAGTCTCACCAGGTCTTCTCATATCTATATTACTCTCTTTATTACTACTAAAACTGAGCCATTCGTACTCTCACTACTGGTTATGCTGGACAGACCTTTTGAGTTTAGCTACCAGTTCAGGCTACATTCCTGTACTTGTTGCGTTATTGAATGTCCAAAATTGACGCATCTTGTTGTATTCCAGGCTTGGATTTTCAAGAGGGGGAGCTGAAAGCGTTCTCAACGGCCAAACCGGCAAAAGGATGCAGCAACTGATCTTCGCAGGCCCCAACTTCTACCAGAGGCTGATCCACATGGCCGAGGACAAGGTGAAGTTCCGCAACACTGGGCCGGTGCACCCGCTCACGAGGCAGCCCGTCGCGGACAGGAAGAGGTTCGGCGGGGTCAAGTTCGGGGAGATGGAGCGCGACTGCCTGCTGGCCCACGGCGCGGCGGCCAACCTCCACGAGCGGCTCTTCACGCTGAGCGACTTCTCGGAGATGCGCATCTGCCAGACGTGCGAGCGGGGGGCGAACGTCATCATGCGGCCTGTCGCGGGCGGGCGGAAGATCCGGGGCCCCTACTGCGGGTTCTGCAAGTCCTCGGAGAACATTGTCAAGATCGCCATCCCCTACGGCGCCAAGCTGCTCTACCAGGAGCTCTTCAGCATGGGCATCTGCCTCAAGTTCCAGACGGAGGTCTGCTAGACCGAGCTTTGTCGTCGTTGGCTCGTGGTGTGTACATAGGTTATCTATATCTATCTACGGTTACTTATGGACATGTTAGTTAAGGTTATCTGTGGCTGTGGACATGGTAGTTGGCTAGGGTCATCTGTGGTTATGGACATGTAGTGGCTATGTGAAACTCCTTGTGACCATGGCGTTTGCGTAGCTGGGACGGGTCTCTGCTCCTATGGACCGAAGCTGGTCGTGCAGTGCAGGATATCTTGTGCCGTGGGGATCTGCCTCTGGCCGGAAGAAATTCTGTTGAGACACTGTAGTAGCTTAGCTAGTTGAACCTGTTTCACTCTGCCCCTGGAATGAACTTTACCCTAGTGAACAGAATTATACAATCAAGCTGCAGCAGCAAGAGGAGAAGGAGAAGATACAATCCCTTCACCCTACCATACGATCATACAAACATCACAAGGGAGATCACAGGGACAAAACCCTCCTCCCAACCTGAACGAACAACGACGAACTAGCTAGAGAGCCAAGAAGTGTGAATGGGGGAACTCCATGCCAAGACGACGACAGACGGCCTCTCCTCCTCCTCCTACGGCATGAGGAAGAAGAGGAAAGCTCCCGCCGCATCGCCATCATCTCGCCTCTGCGAATGATGCTTGTTCAAAGATACTTATACCCCAAGCATCTCCATCTCCATCTTCATGTCCTTTCCAAGTATCTCCTCTGCTTTGAAACTAGCCATCATCTGGGTCTCTGAACTTAGAACGACGACAGGGATCGAGTGCATTGAACCTGGACACCTTCTTGTAGCTAGCTTTTCGCTCTGTTGAATGGCCTTTGGGATTTGGGAATATCAGCCATCGATTCTGTGGCGGCACATCACATAGTGTGTTGCCATCAGCGTCACAAGCTTTTCTCCCCTCTTTATGCCGTCTGCCCATATTACACAGTCACGCATGCACAATGAGACCAGAGCAGTACTAGTTCTAACCATTATTTTGTTGACCCAGTTTCGACGCCGAGTACTTTCCGGCGACGATGATACGACCGACGATAACGACGATGATGAACGAAGCAACAAACTTCCAACCGAGACAAACAAAGCTAGCTATGTACGCTACACACGTACGTATACTGGCCGTAGACAAAAGCATACCTCCCGGACGTACACAACAGCTATCGACCCTTGCTCTTGCTTGATCGACCTAACTGGATACACACGAAGGTATGCGAGTTAGCTGGTCTGATGGCCGCAGGCTCGTGTCGAACCTGTTCCTTTTCTTTCTGGGCGCATCTAGCTGACGGCTGGGGCTCGCTAGATTAGCTAGACCCGAGCGGTCGCCCCCGTCCCAGGCAGCACCTGTAATCCCCACCGCACATACTAAAAAAAAGCAAAATTGCTGCTAATCTAAAAGTACTAAAAAAATACTGTTAATTAATCATTTTATATGGTCTTTTCTCACGTGATGAATGCCTACCTGCCGATGCATTAATGTTTCTGTGTTCATCTTTGTGCATTAATTTTTGGTTTTTAAAATTATAAAAGACATAACTTCTAAACCGCGCGTCGAAATTCAGAACCGTTTTCACTGTTGAAACCCTCGCGACGTGCTCTTCAAAAGTAGACTCCGCATGGGGGTGTTTCGACGAACTAGTCTTCTTGCCAACTAAACATCAATATGTGTGCAACTAGGCTACATGCAGCGCTAACTGAGCATATGCGTGTGCCAATAGTCCTTCTGCCAACTAAATATCAATATGTGTGCAACTAGACTATATTGTCGGGTCAATTGCGCATATGTGTGTGCAACTAGTGTCCTGCCAACTAAACATCAATGTGTGTGCAACTAAAATAAATTACAAGCCAACTGAGCATATATGTGTGCAACTATTCTTCCTGCCAACTAAACATCAATGTATGTGCAAGTAGACTACATTACAAGCTAACTAAACATTAATGTATGTGCAACTAGACTAAATTATAAGCTAACTGAGCATGTGTGTGCAACTAGTCTTCCTGCCAACTAAACATCAATGCGTGTGCAACTAGACTACATTACAAGTCAACTAAACATCAATATACGTGCAACTAGATTATATTACAAGCCAACTAAACACAAAGTAGCTGAATATAAGACATCTTAATACACCCATCCCAAGGAAGACCGATAAATCTGAAAAAGGGACACATACATTCAATAGAAAACAGAGGACAAAAATGCAAAAGAAATCAAAAGATAAGGTTCCTGTTACGAATCAATCAATCGATTCGTTTGCTGCTGGTTCTAAACGGAGAAAACAACCGCTCTGAGGATTGAGCTTGTGGATGCTCTTCTTCTTCTTCTCCCGTGGCTGCAAAGTCAGCAACGATCAATGATCTAGTGGTTCTTCAGAAAAGTCAGCAACGTGGGTCTCCACAAGCACCATTTTAAGTAAAAAAAAGCAATACTCTTGGAGTAACAACAGCACATGCTATGCTACATGCACGATAAGCAGTAGCGCTGCGAAGCAAAAAGAAATCAGTCAGCAAACTCCAGCACGTCCTCGTCTCGCTAAATTCTCCACAAAACAAGCTACACAAGCAGCGGCCACACAAAAAGAACTCCATTTCCTAGCCGCTGTTCTCCAGATCGAGGACGAGCTCCCTTCCCCCTTTGCGTCCGTGCTTCCTTCTCCACCGGTTGCTCCGGCTAGATCCGAACCCGTGTTTCCTCCTCTCCCAGCCGCTGCAGCCACACCAAGGCCTCGTGGCGACTGCTGCTCCCTTCACCCTCCTCCATAGGTGGCATACGAGCTCCTGATGGCGTCGGATTTGAGGATCGCGAGGGGCGTCGGCGCAGGGCTCGGCGGCATCGTGAAAGCGTCCAGGCCGCGGAGCCCACACGAAGACGTGGGGCGGCTGGATCCGGCACGGAGCTCCTCGGATCCGTCCGGGTTCACCTGCAGCTCGAAACCGCGCCGGGGCGGAGCTGTCCTCGCCGCCGATGTGGCTGCTGCTGCTGGATGGAGGCAGAGAAGGATTCGTGTGGAGGATGAGATCTAGGGAGGGCAGCGGCTTGTGTGGGAATGGAAAGAGGACTAGAGGGACAGAGACGAACCCGACAAATAAAACACCTGACTCTCCTGGGCTGCACGATTCGCACGGAACAAGCGGTCAAGGCGCGGCCGCTCAGGTGCACTTTTTAGATTTTAAGTTTCTTTATTACTTCACGTCATGGTTCAAAGTTTACACGGGAGGTTTACTTGTATATATAGCAGCTAGGCTAGTACCAGCACTCCAGCAGCAAACCGACTCGGCCACTAAAACTAGTCCTACTCGGCTACGTACATGCAAGACGTGACTAATTCCAACAATCACCTCCCTAATCACGACATCGTCATGTCACAGCTCCGACGTCGATTCTTTTTTGAATCTTCACAAACTTCTCTCAATCCAAAGCCTTGGTCTGGATGTCCGCCAGCTGATCATCGATGCGAATGTAGTTGACCTTCGTTTTCCCTTCTTCCACGCAGTCCTTTATGTAGTGATATATCGTATCAATGTGTTTGCTCCTATCATGCCGCACTGGACCCTCACGTAGAAAAGTTATAGACTCACTGTCAACATTGAGCACCACTTGTTTCGGATCTCGATCCATGATTTCACCGTGTAGCTTCCTTAGCCACACACCTTGACACTCTGCTTCACTTGAAGTCGATGTCACCACTTCCTCCTTTTGTGATAGCCAGCTTACTATGCTTCCACCAAGGAAATATGCCACGTCCGAGGTACTCTTACGGTCGCCAACAATTCCTTCCTTGTCACTACCACTATACCTGAGTAGTTTCACCATCTCCTTCTTGCTCAGCTCAAGACGAGGTTTCATTGAAGCGACAATGTGATTGCAATCTTTCATGCCACGGCTTTCAAGTACCTTCCTTGCATATGCCTCCTGGCATAATGTGATCCCCTCAAGCTTTTGACGTTCCTTCATCCTGAGGTAGTAACTCAAAATACCAAGATCATCCATCTTGAAAAGATCCTTCATTTATAGCTTGAACTTTGCAATCACCTCTTCATTTGCTCCAGTTATCAACAGGTCGTCGACATAGATTCCAACTAGTAGACGATCCCTTCCTTCACCTCTCTTGTACATTGTATGCTGTAGTGGAGCTTTCTCAAATCCAAGAGAAATGTCGCTTCTTTCCATGCCCTACCGTCACGAAGCAAACAACATGAAATGTTTATATTTCAACACCACGGCACGGCAGCAACTTCAGTCCCTCCTTCCCATCTTCGACGTTCGGTCCTCGTTGGTCTTGGATCGCTTCTCGCCCGCCGTCTTCTTGCGGTGAGTAGGACGTGCTTTCTGAAACGGGATGGACTCTTCCAATCCTTCTTCGGCACATTCCTTTTCTCACGCTGGGTTGGCTGAGTTTCATGATCATCATCATTAGCTTCCTCTCTAGTTGGTGTAGGCATCACGGGAACGGTTTTCTGTGATGAGCTACTTTCCAATTTGAGAGAAGGTACATTACCTCATCAAGTTCTACTTTCCTCCCACTCACTTCTTTCGAGAGAAAATCCTTCTCTAGAAATGTTTCATTCTTGGTAACAAAGATCTTGCCTTCGGATCTATGGTAGAAGGTGTACCCAATTGTTTCCTTAGGGTATCCTATGAAGACACACTTCTCCGATTTGGGTTCGAGCTTATCAGACTGAAGCCTTTTGACATAAGTGTCGCAACCCCTAACTTTAAGAAATGACAACTTAGGTTTCTTGACAAACCAAAGTACATACGATGTCGTCTCAACGGATTTAGACGGTGCTCTATTTAACATGAATGTAGCTGTCTCTAATGCATAACCCCAAAACAATAGTGGTAAATTGGTAAGAGTCATCATAGATTGCACCATATCTAATAAAGTACGGTTACGACGTTCAGACACACCATTACACTGTGGTGTTCCAGGTGGCGTGAGTTCTGAAACTATTTCACATTGTTCTAAATGAAGGTCAAACTTGTAACTCAAATATTCGCCTCCATGATTAGATCGTAGAAACTTTATTTTCCTGTTATGATGATTCTCCACTTCTCTCTGAAATTCTTTGAACTTTTCAAAAGTTTCAGAATTGTGTTTCATTAAGTAGATATACCCGTATCTGCTCAAATCATCTGTGAAGGTTAGAAAATAACGATACCTGCCGCATGCCTCAACACTCATCGGACCGCATACATTGGTATGTATTATTTCCAGTAAGTCATTGACTCGCTCCATTGTTCCAGAGAACGGAGTTTTAGTCATCTTGCCCATGAGGCATGGTTCGCAAGTATCAAATGATTCATAATCAAGTGATTACAAGAGTCCATCTTCATGGAGTTTCTTCATGCGCTTTAAACCAATATGACCTAAACGGCAGTGCCACAAATGTGTTGCACTATCATTATCAACTTTGCATCTTTTGGCATCAATTTTATGAATATGTGTATCATCACAATCAAGATTTAACAGAAATATACCACTCTTCAAGGGTGCATGACCATAAAAGATATTACTCATATAAATAGAACAACCATTATTCGCTGATTTAAATGAATAACCGTCTCGCACTAAACAGGATCCAGATATAGTGTTCATGCTGAATGTTGGCACCAAATAACAATTATTCAGTTCTAAAACTAATCCCGAAGGTAGATGTAGAGGTAGCATGCTGACGGCGATCACATCGACCTTGGAACCATTTCCGACGCGCATCGTCACCTCGTCCTTAGCCAATCTTCATTCAATCGGTAGCTCCTATTTCGAGTTACAAATATGAGCAACCGAACCAGTATCAAATACCCAGGTGCTACTACGAGCATTAATAAGGTATACATCAATAACATGTATATCAAATATACCTTTGTTCACTTTGCCATCCTTCTTATATACCAAATATTTTGGGCAGTTCCGCTTCCAGTGACCAGTCCCTTTCACTACTGGAATCAGCTTCTTTGCCGTCCGCCATGGCGGACGACAAAGGCATAGATCCCGGACGGCAAAGGCCTTTGCTGTCAGCCAGCAGACGGCAAAACATCCGGCTAAACAAGCGACGGCAAAGGGCACTTTGTCGTCTGCTGGCGGACGGCAAAGGTCATGGCTCTTTGCCGTCTGCTGGCGGACGTCAAAGACAGACTCTTTGCCGTCTGCCAACAGACGGCAAAGACTGGATCTTTGTCGTCTGCCAGCAGATGGCAAAGAGGCCTCTTTGCCATCTACTGGTGGACGGCAAAGACTGCAGGCTCTTTGCCATCTTCATTAATTCTGTTTCTTCTTATATCCATTCATTTTCAC
>NC_041383.1:765742190-765748681 GCF_002162155.2 Triticum dicoccoides | reverse complement strand
TCCCCACGATCCCCTCCGCCTCCACCACCATTCTCCCTCCCAGCCAGCTCCCCGCACCCCCAACCCCAGCGCGCTGCTGGCCATCCCCCCATCCCTCACCCCACGCCCCAGATCCGTCGCCCGGATGCGTGATAGGAGCAGTTACTAGCCTAGAGATGTCGTCGGGAGCCTACCACCCCGGCATCCTCCTCCGGTGAGCCGGCCATGGGATCCGGGCCTCCCCCGACCCGCCTCGCCACCTATCTCTCCTGCGCTGGCCCGCACCACCTCCGTCCAGCCGCCGTCCCCCGGCACACACGCTGCCGCCGCAGACCTTCGGATCTTGGCCGCCGCCCAGCCCACCGCGCCACACCGGCACCTCCCCGGTCATCTACATCCTCGCAGGCCGCATGGCGGGACACAGGAAGGGTCACTGGCTCCGGCCTGCACCGCTCCTGCGTCCCTCGGGTGCCGCCCTTCCCGGATGGAGGTCTACCTGCGCCGCACTCGGGGACACAGAGGAGGCGGAGGCTCTAAGCTGCTAGCCTTCCCCACCTGCATCACCTGGGGAGTAAGCAGCACGATAGCTAGGAGAGCAACGAGAGCACCGCCGCTCCTCACCTCCCTCGGTTGATTCTTGCAGTTCGGCCGCGCACACCCATGCGGTTTGTCCCTGCTAGCACCCCCATGTTGTCTTCCTACTGACGACAAGCAGTGCAGATAAAATACCGTTGCAGGTAGTTGTGGTCGTCGATGCAGTTTGCAGGCACATGATGGCGTGACGGCGTGCAGTTCCGACGAGTCAACCCACCTCCCCATCTCCCCTGCATCGGATACGACAAGCTCTATCACCACGCGCCGGTAGGCAGATTCCCACCTGCGCGCGTGCAGCCGGACTCTTTCCCCCACCGCAAATCTGACCCCGCTGCCTCCCTTCTCATTCAGGTGACCTCCCCCCTACCTCCTATGCAGGAAGATGGCGAGGGGCTCTTCTCCCCAACCTCTCTGTCGCCCCCCTTTCCATGTATTCCGGCGAGGTCCCATCCACCAACTGCATGCAGTACGGAAGCGCGACGACGTGCTCATCCTGTCCCAGAATTTTTGTTGTTCAGAATAATTTCTAGTGCTTTCAAAAAAACTGATGAGTAGTGCAGTACAGTCCAGAAGCTTTCATTTTGTACATTTTCAAGTGCGTTGATGCAGTTCGTTGAGGGCGAGCCCTCGCAGTCTCCAGCATGTGTCGTGCAGTGCCGTGCACGCATTTGTGCAGTCCGGTGGCGATGCCGATGTAAGAAGTGCGGTGAGCAGTTTGTCGCCAATCAACCCCCTCCTACTCCGTTCGAGCTCCTTGCCGTGATCCGGCCGTGGGCTCCTCAATGGCGCCGGAGTGGACGGATGATGAGTCCAGGTTGGCGATGGCTCCGGTTGCCCAGGGCGAGGGGCCCCTCTATGCAGCTCATTAAAGTTTTGTTTTGCAGCTCACTGAAATTTGCTTTGCAGCTGGCTTGCTGGTACACTGCATCGGCAACGCCTTCGTGCAGTTGAAGCAATGTGTGCGTGTAGTACGTCCGACGAGTGCGTGTGGTTCAGCGGCTAAAAGCATTTGCATTCTCGCTATGTTAATGTGTGCGGTTCAGTGCATTTTATAAAAAGTGCAGTAGGGTTGTATTTTGTGTGTGATTGTAGTCTGGAGACAGAAAAAGGACTATTTGTGTGGATTACTTAGTTTGTAAAATCTTTTCTTTGTAAAAGCAGTGCGCTCAATGAATCGAAAAAGTACATTTTTCAAAGTTCATTATTAAAATATGTAAAAAATAAAAGAAATCATGAAGTTCGCTTGCCCGTTTGATGCAGTGCAGTTTTCAGTTTAAAAGCAGTGCGGTTTTCTTCCTCGTCTTCAAAAGTTTGCGTCCCACAAAAAAGAAATCATGCAGTCCGCTAGCCCGTCTGATGCAGTGCAGTTTTCAGTCTAAAAGCAGTGCGGTTTTCTTCCCCGTCTTCAAAAATTTACGTCCCACAAAAAAGAAATCATGCAGTTCTATTATCCGTCTGATGCAGTGCGGTTTTTCGTCCGATGCAGTGCGGTTTTCAGTCGGATGAAGTACCCACGTCGATTTGGGTGTCACGAAAAACAGAGTGTCTGCATTTCGGTAATTTAAAATTCCTCTTAAACCGTAAAGAATTAGAGAGAGTGTTCTACATGAAAAAGTTGCGTCTCGTCGATATCTTTCCAACGGTGTATCGGTTGAATCATTTCGACCAGCGGTTTGCAAAAATTTTGCGAAAAACGGCCGCTGCCACTCGTCGTCCGCCACACGATTTTCAAAATTAACTTACAACCGTAAGGAATCTCAAAAATATTTCAACATATGAAAGTTGCGCCTCATTCATAGCTTTCCAACGGCGTATCACATGCCTCGTTTCGACAAACGGTCTAAAAACTGAAGTGAAAACAGTACCGAAAATTTTAAAAAACTTGAAAAACAGAATTCCGCGATTTAGTAAATTTGAAACTGTTCTTAAACCGTAACGAATTAGAGAAAGATTTATATATGAAAAAGATGCACCTCGACGATATCTATCCAACGGCGTATCATTTGCTTCATTCCGACAAGCGGTTTAGAAAAAAACGCTCGCTGCCACTCGTCATCCGCCACACCAGTTTCAAAACTGCTCTTAAACCGTGTGGAATCTCGAAAACTGTTCAACATGTCGAAGTTGCGCCTAATCCATAGCTTTTCAACGGTACACTATATGCCTCGTTCCAATAAACAATCAAAAAATTAGAGCGAAAACAGTACCAGAAAAACACTGCATGCAGTTTTTTCCGACGCGAAGTTCACTAGTCTATATTGCAGTGCTCGTCGTCAAGAAGATGCAGTGCACTTGCGTTCAGCGTGCAGTGCGGAAGTGGTGTGCAAAATAGTTATTCTGCTAATATTAGCAGAATAGACCATCTGTATATATATATGACCAATATAGGATATCCAACACATATTACCAATAGTAGCAAGTTTCATCCATACATATACATAGTTTCATCAATATTACACAGTTTCATCCATAGGTAGCAAGTTTCACAAAGTCAAAACTATCTTATTACTAAGATCTTCTTTGGATCTTTTTCTTTTCTTCAAACTTGCATAACAAAAACACTAAGAAAGAGAGAATGAGTTAGGAGTAGAAATGTAGGATTTCACTTGGTGAAATGCAATGCTGTAGGAGGCAGCAGTTCAGATCAAGACAATCTTAAATTAGTGTAAAGTTATGACAGATCCGTGCATGTGTAAATAAAGGAATTAACCATAGTTGTACGTCCTAGCTACTCTAGCAAATACTCCTACTCTATTGCAATACAGAAGAACATTGTGCTGCTGTAGTAGGTAGAGGAGTAGGACACTAGTAGAAAAAGGGTCAAATGTGAAACACATTAGTGCCGGTTTGTAAAAAACCCGGCACTAATGTGATCAATAGTGCCGGTTCGTGGCTGCCATCAATAGTACCGGTTCGTGTTGAGCCTTTAGTACCGGTTCGTGCCATGAACCGGTACTAAAGAGGTAGTGGCAGGCTGGCGTCAGGCCGGGTCCCCACGAGCCCCTTTAGTACCGGTTTGTGTTACCAACCGATACTAAAGGTCTAACCTATAGTACCGGTTCGTGCCACGAACCGGTACTAAAGGGGACAAGCCTTTAGTACCGGTTCGTGCCACGAACCGGTACTAAAGGGGCCAATTTTTAAACTCTACCCCCCCCCGTGTATCGCCATTTCAGTTTTGAAAAAATCAAAAGAAAATGATAAAAACTTCAAAAAATAAAATCATTCGAGAGGTAGTTATATTACTATATCTACTAGTTAGGAAAATTTGAAAACTTAAATTTGGACATGTTTTGCAAAAAGTGTAGGGAAAATGTAAAATGGCTATAACTTTTGCATACGATGTCGGAAAAAAACGTATAATATATCAAAAAATTCAGCACGAAAATCCGCATCCGATGGAGACTGCCTATGGCCTGTTTGGAATTTTTTTGGAATCCTCAAATTCGAAAAGGAAAAAAAGATATGGTCAAATTTTAGTTTTTTTTAAAAAATTGGTTAAATTTGGTCAAACTACTTATTCAAGAAGTATTAATGTTAGTACATAATTATTCAAGAATATTAGTGTTACTAAATAATTATTTCAATTTTTTGAATTTTGGTCAAACTATGGTCAAACTATGGTCAAACTTATTCAAGAAATATTAGCGTTACTAAATAATTACTGTTTTTTTAAATAATAGTTTCAAACTCAAACAGTGAAATGTGTGACTTCATGCTCAAGCTAAACTCCTAAGGGTTAATAGGATTGACATTTTACTATTGTCAGGAAAACAACAAGTGAAGACTCGGAAACGAAGGAGAATAGAACCCGAAAGTTAAGCATGCTCGGGCTGGAGTAGTGAGAGGGATGTGTGACCGGTCGGGAAGTTAGATGATTTGGAATGAGTGATCCACACTTGAGCAGTTAAGAGAGGTGATTAGAGACTAAATCATCAAATAATTCAGAAAAATTAAAAATTGAAAAAAATCAATTTTCTTTTCCAAAATTTTCAAAAAAAAATTCAAAAAAAAAACCCTTTAGGTCGCAACTGATCCAAGGACGCACCTGGTGGCCGATGGGCTTGGCCGGCGCTGCTCTAGCGAGGGGCGTCACTCTGGCAAGGAGGAGGCCCGTGCAGCGAGGAGGATGCTACACCCAAGACTCCCATGCATGTCGTCCTCAGGATTTACCTAAAACATATAAGCAGTTAACATGCTGCCTGTGGGAAACTGATCCAAGGACGCACCTGGTGGCCGATGGGCTTGGCCGGCGCTGCTCTGGCGAGGGGCGTCACTCCGGCAAGGAGGAGGCCCATGCAGCGAGGAGGAGGCCCGTGCGGCGAGGAGGATGCTACACCCAAGACTCCCATGCATGTCGTCCTCAGGATTTACCTAAAACATATAAGCAACAAGGATGGGTACAAAGACTCAGCAAGTTCATAAAGGAATAATAAACAGTACTCATATCAATATACCAAGACTCGGTTAACACCATACACTCATTAGTGTTCAACACATAGAATGGTGCCCTACATGCCTACATGCTCATCTCATTTCATTGCGTATACCCGTATACTTGAGTGGACGCCCGTCGACATCCACTCACTCCAATATGTGGCGGTTGCCTCCAAAGTAGGTCGCAACCCAACAATGAAGGTCTCAATGTGCCCACCAAGGTAGTGCACACCTTCATTCACTATCATCATGAGTGCAAGTATGCAAATGCAAACATAGTACTTGAATCAACATATCATGGTCATCGTCATCGCCATCATAATAAACAGCATTAACATGGAAGATATCATAAATAAAAATGGTATGTAGAGATTATGCAAGTCATTATCCCATCGTGAACTTGCCTCAACCGCAGGGCACAAATTGTGAGGCAAACGGTTCTGAACTCGAAGTACCCACACTTGTCATCAAGCATATATCCCAGTCACAACAGAGCATGGTCTCAACACATAAGAATATATAATTTAGTGGCGCTCCTACGCACAAGACCCCAGATCATACGTACACTATCACACTATAAGTCCTCATATCATCAACGATGACAAAATCTTAGATTATAAGTCTAGTTACAATCACCAAATCAAATGTAAAATTCTGGCCAACATAGTACAATCATCTTAATAATTTCATAGGATTTAGTGTATAACACGAAATCTAACAAATAATATATGTTTAAGCATCTGCAGAATATACTCTACAATTTTTGTGTTGTGACTTTAATTTAATTAAACCTCTAGCATGGCCTAAACTGCCATACAACAAATTCTGCATCCCAGGAACATAAATTTCGGGACAGAAAACTAAAATGATGGCTTCTCTCAAACCATACATCCAAACGAAGCAAATAAGTACTCTACGGAAACCTTGGAACTTTATCTAGAACTTATGTAAAGGAGCCAACTCTAAATTCTAAGCATAGCTAACTCATTTTTTAGATAGAATCTTGCTGTCCAGAACTGTCAGGCACTGCAGTTTTTAACTGAACCAAGTTCAGTGATGTACAACAGGGGAAAACCAGTGTACAAGAGCATTTCTAATCCTCACGTGTAAGATAAAACAGAATTATAACTTGCAAACTTACTCCTCTCCCAAGGTTTAATTGCTTACACGCATATAGACATGTTCGTCAAGCTGTTGGCATACCTGAACAGGCAAAACAGGCCACATCAAACAATCCAACCAAGATGCTAACCCACCTACCAGGCGGGGTTGGGCAGCGCTCGGCAGTGGAATCAACTGTCTCAATTAGACATCCTAAACCCAACATATCAACATAACCAACCAAATTAGAGCAGTAGTAACAAGACGACCAACGAATGGCTCAATAATGAGATGATTCACATGAACCCCAGCATCCATGGACCCGCACTGCCTTGTTGACCAAATTGTGATCATCTATCAGAGTTCAGACCCTAGTGTGG
>NC_041383.1:765725349-765741802 GCF_002162155.2 Triticum dicoccoides | reverse complement strand
CGGATCCTGCACAAGGAAAAATGAAATAATAAGTCAATCTTGAGCTGAAATTGAAGAACGAGAGAAGAAAGCATGGGGATCCAGAGAGGAAGGCACCTTTCATTGACGCTGGAGTTGCGGGTGACCTTGGGTGAGGTACAACAGCTGCGATGCAAAACAAAGGAGGGAAAAAAATTAAATCTCAGATGAGAGGAGAGGATAGGAGAAAATGGGCGCCGAGCAGAAGCAGAGTAGGGGAGCAGCTGACCTTGGCGTCCCGAACAGAAGCAGAGGAAGGGCGAAAGTTCATGGCGTGACGCCGCAGAGCAGCAGCCTTGGTTCCCCGGCGTGCGGGAGTCTCCGTCGAGGTCCATGGCGACCATGGAGTGGTGGATCTGGGAGGGAGAGGAGGTGTGGCGGGAAGGAGAGTGGCATCTGCTGGCACCTCTTTGCCGTCCGCCAGTTCTTTGCCATCTGCCAGCGGACGACAAAGAAATGACAAATGGAAAAGACCTTCTTTGCCGTCCGCCAGTTCTTTGCCGTCTGTTGTTTGGTAGCCGATGGCAAAGACCTTCTTTGCCGTCCGCAAGCAAACGGCAAAGAACTGGCAGACGGCAAAATCCCTGATTCCAGTAGTGTTTGCCTCAGTTTCAGGCTTGGGTCCAGCTTTGGGCTTCTTCCCGGGAGTGGAAACTTGCTTGTCATTCTTCTTGAAGTTCCCTTTCTTTCCCTTGCCCTTTTTATTGAAACTAGTGGTCTTTTTAACCATCAACACTTGATGTTCCTTCTTGATTTCTACCTCCGCAGCTTTGAGCATTGCGAAGAGCTTGGGAATTGTCTTTCCATCCTTTCATATTATAGTTCATCACGAAGCCTTTGTAGCTTGGTGGCAGTGATTGGAGAACTCTGTCAATAACACTATCATTTGGAAGATTAACTTACAGTTGAGTCAAGTGATTATGATATCCAGACATTCTGAGTAAGTGTTCACTGACAGAACTGTTCTCCTCCATCTTGCAGCTGTAGAACTTGTTGGAGACTTCATATATATCAACTCAGGCATTTGTTTGAAATATTAACTTCAACTCTGGGAACATCTCATATGCTCCATGACATTCAAAACGTCTTTGAAGTCCCGATTCTAAGCCGTAAAGCATGGCTCACTGAACTACTGGGTAGTCATCAGATCAAGCTTGCCAGACGTTCAAAACATCAGCATCTGCTCCTGTAGCAGGCCTTTCACCTAGCGGTGCATCAAGGACATAATTCTTCTCTGCAGCAATGAGGATAATCCTCAAGTTACGGACCCAGACTGTGTAGTTGCTACCATCATCTTTCTACTTAGCTTTCTCTAGGAACACATTAAAATTCAGGGGAATGGTAGCATGAGCCATTGATCTACAACATAGATATGCAAATACTATGAGGACTAAGTTCATGATAAATTAAGTTCAATTAATCAAATTACTTAAGAACTCCCACTTAGATAGACATCCCTCAAGTCATCTAAATGATACACGATCCAAATCAAATAACCCATGTCCGATCATCACGTGAGATGGGGTAGTCATCAATAGTGAACATCTCTATGTTGATCATATCTATTATATGGTTCACGTTTGATCTTTCGGTCTCCAGTGTTCCGAGGCCATGTCTGCATATGCTAGGCTCGTCAAGTTTAACCCGAGTATTCCGCATGTGCAAAACTGTCTTGCACCCGTTGTATGTGAACATAGAGTCTATCACACCCGATCATCACGTGGTGTCTCAACACGACGAACTGTCACAACGGTGCATACTCAGGGAGAACACTTATACCTTGAACTTTTAGTTAAGGGATCATCTTATAATGCTATCGCCGTACTAAGCAAAACAAGATGCATAAAAGATAAACATCACATGCAATCAAAATATGTGACATGATATGGCCATCATCATCTTGTGCTTTTGATCTCCATCTCCAAAGCATTGTCATGATCTCCGTCGTCATCGACTCGACACCTTGATCTCCATTGTTGCATCGTGGTCGTCTCGCCAACTATTGGTTCTACAACTATCGCTAACGCATAGTGATAAAGTAAAGCAATTACATGGCTTTTGCATTTCATACAATAAAGAGACAACCATAAGGCTCCTGCCGGTTGCCGATAACTTTTACAAAACATGATCATCTCATACAATAACATATATCACATCATGTATTGACCATATCACATCACAACATGCCTGCAAAAACAAGTTAGACGTCCTCTACTTTGCTGTTGCAAGTTTTACGTGGCTGCTACGGGTTTCTAGCAAGAAACGTTCTTACCTACGGCACAAAGCCACAACGATGATTTATCAAGTTTGCTGTTTTAACCTTCAACAAAGACCGGCCGCAGGCAAATTTGATTCAACTAAAGTAGGAGAAACAGACACCCGCCAACCATCTTTATGCAAAACTAGTTGCATGTCTGTCGGTGGAACCGGCCTCATGAACGTGGTCATGTAAGGTTGGTCCGGGCCGCTTCATCCAACAATACCACCGAATCAAAATAAGACATTGGTGGTAAGTAGTATGACAATCACCGCCCACAACTCTTTGTGTTCTACTTGTGCATATCATCTACGCATAGACCCGACTCATGATGCCATTGTTGGGGAACGTACATAGCATGCAATTTCAAAAAATTTCCTACGCTCATGCAAAATCTATCTAGGAGATGCATAGCAACGAGGGGGAGAGTGTGTCTACGTACCCTCATAGACCGTAAGAGGAAGCGTTTCACAACGCGGTTGATGTAGTCGAACTTTCTGCATGATCCACCGATCAAGTACCAAACGTACGACACCTCCAAGTTCTGCACATGTTCAGCTTGGTGGCGTCCCTTGCCTTCTTGATCCAGCAAGATGTCAAGGTAGTAGATGTGTTCCATCAGCATGATGGCATGGTGACGGTGATGGTGAAGTGATCCGCGCAGGGCTTCGCGTAAGCACTTCGAAGATATGACCGTGGGAGTAAACGGTGGAGAGGGGCTCCGCACACGGCTAACAATTGATGTGTCTTGTGCTAGGCACCCTAGGTGGAGGGAGGTAGGAGCAGCCAAGGGGTGCGCCCCAAGTAGGCCGAATCGTACTTGGGGTCTTCCCCAATTCGCCCCCCCTTCCATAATTGCCGAAAGACAAAAAAGGGAAGAGGGAAGACGAGAAGGAAGGGGGCGCGGGCGAATTCCCTCTTCTCCTTCTCTAATTCGGCCTCCGGCCATAAAGGGGGCGCGCCACCCCTTGTGGTCGGGTGTGCTCCCCTTCCATGGCCCATGTGGCCCATATATTCTCCTAGGGGTTTCCGTAACCCCTTCGGTACTCTGATAACTACCTGATACACTCCGGAAGGTGTCCAAATACCATCATCCTATATATCAATCTTTACCTCTCGACCATTTCGAGACTCCTCGTCATGTTTGTAATCTCCTTTGGGACTCCGAACAACATTCAGTCACCAAATTGCATAACTCATATAATACTATATCGTCATCGAACGTTAAGCGTGCGGACCCTACGAGTTCGAGAACTATGTAGACATGACCGAGACACGTATCCGGTCAATAACCAATAGCGGAACCTGGATTCTCATATTGGCTCCCACATATTCTACGAAGATCTTTATCGGTCGAACCGTTATGACAACACACGTTATCCCCTTTGTCCATCGGTATGTTACTTGCTCGAGATTCGATCGTCGGTATCTTCATACCTAGTTCAATCTCGTTACCGGCAAGTCTCTTTACTCTTTCCGTAACACATCATCCTGCAACTAACTCATTAGTCACTTTGCTTGCAAGGCTTCTTATGATGTGTACTACCGAGAGGGCCCAGAGATACCTGAGTGACAAATCCTAATCTCGATCTATGCCAACTCAACAAACACCTTCGGAGATACCTGTAGAGCATCTTTACAATAACCCAGTTACGTTATGACGTTTGATAGCACACAAGGCATTCCTCTGGTATCCGGGAGTTGCATAATCTCATAGTCGAAGGAATATGTATTTGACATGAAGAAAGCAATAGCAATAAAATTGAACGATCAATAAGCTAAGCCAAGGATGGGTCTTGTCCATCACATCATTCTCCTAATGATGTGATCCAGTTATCAAATGAAAACTCATGTCCTTGGTTAGGAAACCTTAACCATCTTTGATCAACGAGCTACTCTAGTAGAGGCACACTAGGGACACAAAGTTTGTCTATGTATTCACACATGTATTTAGGTTTCCGATCAATACAATTCTAGCATGAATAATAAACATTTATCATGAATAAGGACATATAAAATAACAACTTTATTATTGCCTCTAGGGCATATTTCCTTCATGAACTAGGTATGAAGATACTGACAATCGAATCTCGGGAAAGTAACATACCAATAGATAAAGGGAATTACGTATGTTGTCATAACGGTTTGACCGATAAAGATGTTCATAGAATATGTAGGAGCCAATATGGGCATCTAGGTTCCGCTATTGGTTATCGACCAGGGAGGTGTCTCGGTCATGTCTACATAGTTCTCGAACTCATAGGGTCCGCACACTTAACGTTCGATGACGATATATATAATATTATATGAGTTATGTGATTTGGTGACCGAATGTTGTTCGGAGTCCCGGATGAGATCACGGACATGACGAGGAGTCTCAAAATGGTCGAGAGGTAAAGATTGATATATAGGACGATGACATTCGGACACCGGGTACCGGGTACTTATCGGGTCACCGGAAAGGAGATTCGGGCACCCCCGACAAAGATATGGGCCTAATGGGCCAAAGGGGGAACATACCAGCCCCTGGTGTGCCCCTTCTTTGGACAGCATGCCCTAGTGGAAGGAAAGGGGGGAGGACTAGCCCCTCCTGCCTTTCCCTGTCATGGGAGAAAGGAAGGGGGGTGGGGGGCACCCTCCCCTACCTTTCCCCCGTACCTATATAAGGCAGGGGGTGGGCGCGGCTTGGGAGGGACTCCAAGCAGGATTCCTCCTACTTGGGCGCCTACTTTGGCTGCTCCTCCCTCCCACCACCTATATATATGTGGGAGGGGGCGCCTAGCACACAACAAATCAATTGCTTAGCCGTGTGTGGCGCCCCCCTCCACCGTTTACACTCCCGATCATATTTTCGTAGTGCTTAGGAGAAGCCCTGCGAATATAAATTCACCATCACCGTCACCACGCCGTCATGTTGCCAGAACTCATCCACTACCTCACCATCTTGCTGGATCAGGAAGGCGGAGGATGTCACCGAGCTGAACGTGTGCAGAACTCGGAGGTGCCGTACGTTTGGTACTTGATCGGTTGGAGCGCGAAGAAGTTCGACTACATCAACCGCGTTACCAAATGCTTCCGCTTACGGTTTATGAGGGTACGTAGACACACTCTTCCCCTCGTTGCTATGCATCTCCATGGATAGATCATTGCGTGTGTGTAGATTTTTTTTTCATGCAATGTTTCCCAACAATCACAACCACGAGTTAACACCAAACAACAAGGTTTTTAGACCACGCGAGTACATGTCGGATGAGGAGAAATGTATGATCAGAACATTGAAAAGGACCAACCTGGAAACACGACACATAGTTGATGTCCTTGCATATCTTCAAGGAGGTTTAACACAACTATCTTACACAAAGAAGCATGTCACAAACTATGCATCAACAATAAATAGAGAGGTGTCAAACACTGACATGATGGAGGTCGTGCATATGTTTAACATAAAACAAGTTGAACCCCCTGGTTTCTACTACTCATTTCAGCTATATGCGGAGAACAAGGTAAGGCACATTTTTTGGGTAGATGCAAGGTTGAGGCTGATGTACAACATTTGTGGAGATTGCATAAGCTTCGACACAACGTTCCTAACTAACAAGTATAATCTACCATTTGCATCCTTTGTTGGTGTCTCACCCCTGGAAACACATACTTATTCGCTTGTGCATTCATAATCAATGAGAAAACGGACACTTTCCTATCTCTATAATCACAGATCAAGATAAAGCAATGCAAGGAGCAATAGAAGAGGTTTTCCAACATGGCACTCATAGAACATGCTTGTTTCACATTAAGAAAAAACCAGAGGAGAAGACACGACCTTGCTTCCAAGCCAATGAAGGGTTGTATGAGGATTTTTAGGATTGACAATACACTGACTATTGAGGAATTTGATTGTAAATTAAAAAAACATCAGATCCCATACTTCCCTTCATCAATTTACTCATATGTTTTCAAATGATTTATACCACTCACAAAAAATCATCACTTCAACTAACCATGGTCAAAATGATTTTTATCGATCCGATTACATAATTAATACACTAAAATTTCACAGGGATTTACATAGTGAGTACACTGACAATCCAGTGTAATTACATAGTAAAATGTACAAAATTAACACTACAGTTACAAATGATTCACTGAATTTACACAGGGAGTGTGAGTGCACTAACATTACAGTGTAATTACATAGAATAGAAACGAATGATTTATATCGATCCGATTACAAAATTAATTCACAGAAAGTACACCAGGGATTTACATAGGTACACTTACAATCCAGTGTAATTACATAGTAAAAAAAATACAAAAATAAACACTACAGTCACAAATATAATTCACTAAAATTACACAGGGATATAGAGTGTTAGTGCGTTGACATTACGGTGTAATCACATAAAATATAAACCAAAATAAAGAACAGTAAAGTACAGGGATATAGAGGGTTGTCAGCGTAAAAGTCCGATGACATTACAGGTTAATTGCACCGAGTTTACAGTGTAATTACACTACAATTTAGACTGCAAATTTCAGTACATAGACTGTAAGTATAAAAAATTCTGGTTAATTACACTTAATTTACAGGTTAGTTACACTTAAGTTACAGTTAATTAATGGTGGAGACAGTGTATAAGTTACAAGGTTACTAATGTACACAGATATTCAATTTTAACATACACTGTAATTCAATTGGTTAATTACACTTAATTTACAGGTTAGTTACACTTAAGTTACAGTTAATTAATGGTGGAGACAGTGTATAAGTTACAAGGTTACTAATGTACACAGATATTCAATTTTAACATACACTGTAAGTTACAAAAAATTGAATTACAGTGTGAGAAGGACTATAAACTGTACCAATAATAGAAAATATCACTGTATAATTTTACACTGGACTACAAGTGAAACTATTCTGAAAATGCACTCAAAATTACGCTACAAATTACAGTCAAATCAGTGTAACTAAAACTGGAAAAAAAATCAGACCAACACCTATACATCACGAGACTCAACCGACCAGGAGATTCAACATTTGCATACCTACATCTACATCCGTAAATTACTTTCTCTATGTACTGAAATTTCAGTTGATGTACCGCCATGTAACAAAACACTGGAAGCGGAAATTCAGTTAAATGTACCACCATTTACACCGGAAGTTGCACATATCTGAAGTTACAAAAAAGAAACCAAAAATCCTGGAAATTACAGTGTAAGACAGACTACTACAGACTGATATCACTGTAAATGACGAAGGAAACACACGAAGTGGCCAAAACAGACGAGATGCCCTCCCTACCTCTATACAACAACACGCGGCAAGAGGAGAAGGAGCAGATACAACCCCATCTCCACGAGGAACAACACAAGGGAATTACAGGAACAAAACCCTCCCTACCTGAACGAACGACGACGAACTAGACAGCCAAGAAGTGTGAATGGGGGTACTCCATGCAAGGACGACGACGACGGCCTCTCCTCCCCCTGCTACGGCATGAGGAAGAAGAGGAAAATCTCCCGCCGCATCGCCATCGTCTCGCCTCTGCGAATGATGCTTCTCCAAAGATACTTATACCCCAAGCATATCCATCTCCATCTCTATGCCCTTTCCAAGTATCTCCTCTGCTTTGAAACTACTCCTCATCATCTGGGTCTCTGCTCGAGTGCATTGAACCTGGACACCTTGTAGCTAGCTTTTCGCTCTGTTGTATGGCCTTTAGGATTTGGGAATATTAGTCATCGATTCTGTGAGTGTGTTGCCATCAGTGTCCCAGCTTTTCTCCTCTCTCTTTATGCCGCGTGCCCATACTATACAGTCACGGATGCATAATGAGACCAACTAGCCAGCACATTGGATCAGAGTCGGTAGACAGGTTTTCTAATGGGAAATACGTACCAGATTTGGTCCATGTGCTCTAGCGTCGGGTTTACCAAATGTGTCCTGCTAGCATTATTTGTGCATGTTACAGGCCAGCAACCAGCTGGCTTTTAGTTCAATGTATACATCACTGACGAACATGCACGTTCCACCGGTTATGTGTGATGATCCCACACTCATCAGTTCATACTCCTAAGTCACTAGCACAAGTTCATCTCCACACTCGTTCGTTTATGTTCTCAATATGGATTCTCCTGCAGACCGACGGCACATTTCAAGAATCCACTGTCTGTGAAAAGTAGAATTAGCACTAGTACATTAGTAGGTCATCAAGGTACTGAACCCACTGTTTAATAAAACTGTGCATAAACACTGTGATTTGTACTCCCTCCGCCCGGAAATACTTGTCGGAGAGATGGATGTATCTGGACGTATTTTTGTTCTAGATACATCTATTTTCATCCATTTCTCCCACAAGTATTTTCGGACGGAGGGAGTATTTAAGTAGAGATGGCACCCTTGGTCTCTGTTGCATACTCCCTCCGTCCTGAAAAGTTTGTCTTAGATTTGTGACGGAGGTATATAACAGTGTGGAATGTTCAAAAAACACATTTTCTCTTCTTCTACCTAAGTCCTGAACTCCTGATCACTTTATCTCTTCTAGATAATCCTTTTGAGACACTGACTTTATCAAGTTACTGCACCACATCCACCCATGAGAAGTGTGGAGCATTTCCCTGCGGCAAATTATTAGCAAAGATTGCACGGGATCCCCTGTCCTTGCAACTGGCCGGCTCAAGCTTTGCACCAGTTGCATGGGATGATAATGATAATTATAGCGGATCCCTGAACTGCACTCCCTTTGCATGGATGCGCTGACAGAAATGTCCGTGGACAGAAACCAAGCGACGTCGCCGACGACACTGATCACTAGCAGGAGATAAGGAATTTGCAGGCTGGGCACGCATCTTTACACCATGAGCTTTTGCACGATATGGAGCTGCCAATCTTGGCCAGAAAAGGCCACATCTCACGAGATTCCCTTGGCTCTAGCAGCCACTTCCTTCTAACCTAGGCTGCATCACGTCTAGGTGCACTGCCAGGTTCATCGACCCAGCACCAAGATCATGTACTGCATTGCACGCCGCAGTCCACAGGAGTAGGTCTTTAGACTCTCGTTTAGACTTATAAATAGCCGCTGCAGCTGTGCAGATTAAACAAGTCAGTGAAGTGTGGTCCATGGGAGATGAACAAGAGTTCTAGCTACCTAGTTTGGTTGGTTGTCGCCTGGAGTTCTTCTCAAATCACTTCAGTAGCTAGCTCATACTACCCCATTGTTGCATTGCCACTATTTTAAAAGTGTAAATTGCGGGGATATAGAGCTTTGCATAGTGAAGTGTTTGGGGGAACTCTGGGTGGCAACCAACAATATCAATAGGATTTGAGAGTGTTTGCGCATTGGACATTATAGCGGTGGGTCCATATACATTATGATGCATGGGTGCATGGGGATTAATCAAGTTTGGCCTCGTCAGGAGTTCTCTTCAAGCACTTTACGAAGCACCTTTTTGAGAGCTTATGTGAAGTGTTTGGGAGAATTTACCAGATACTGGTCATGAACCACAAGAGTTGCGCTATGGTGAACCATGTTTGGTCTTACTGTGGGTTCCTTGCAAGCACTTCACGAGCATTCTTTCAAATGCCATTGTGAAGTGTTTGGGGGAACTCTTGGTGATGCCAAGCTTTATTCAATGCTAGTCAAGAAACAAAGGAGACGGTCATCACAAAGCATGTTTGGTCTTACCATGGGTTTCCTGCAAGCACTTCACGAGGCATTATTACAAATGCCACTGTGAAGTGTTTGGGGGAACTCTGGGTGATGCCAAGCTTTACTCAATGCCGGCCAAGAACTAGGAGATATGATCAATACTCATAAAGCAAGTTTGGTCTTATCATGGGTTCCCCGCAAGCACTTCACGAGGCAGTATTCGAAAGACCACTGTGAAGTGTTTGGGGGAACTCTTGGTACCACGAAGCAACTGATGGACGTTATTTCAGCTGATCAAACAAGATTTTGCATCGGAACCACGTAGGTATCAGCATGAGTTCCTTTCAATAACTTTACATCGCGTCATCAAAATGTTGCTCTCAATGATCTTTAGGTTTAGAGTCAAGTGTTTTTTTCCGAATAGGTAAGGGGTGGGAGGATATCATTTTGTAGCATCCGTGCGCACCTCCTTTTTGAAATGCACCGGTGAGTGGATGGGCTCCTATTTTGGTTTGTTTTTTTCTTTGTCACTCACATGTTTCAAGCCCAAATGAAGGAGTATATGGAGAACTGTTCAATATACATGTGGGCCCTAAAAAATAAAATGCTTGCTATAGAATCTCATGAAATACAAAGTGACCCTGATAAAGAGAATGAAATTCATGTGTGTCTGAATTGCACTGTATTCGCTACACCATAGCGAGATATATTTGCTAGAAAAAGCTCTCCAATGATGAAGGGACTAAGTTTTTTTTACAAGCTCCTCTACAAGATATTGGGGTGGGAAGTGATGATAACAAAATGAAGCTAGTTGATGTTGTTGCAAGAGTTCAAAAAACCAAGGACAAAGCTGCTCGAAAGGAGTATCAAGAAGGAGTCGTATGTACAAAAAAGGGATGAAGGGAAAACTATGGATAAAGCTATTGAGAGGGCAATGAATTTTTTTTTGAGAAAAGTCTATACCTGTTGTTCTAAATAATGTTCCTAGTTTTATTTCGCACACTGCAATATTGGTGTCAGCTTAGGATGGGAATTTAATAAATATAGTACTCTATTTATATTATTAAGGACCTAAAAAATTTAGAAGTTATTTGTTTACTGCTAGATTGGGGAAATAGAGCAGAAAATATAATACTGAGCAAAAGCTAGATAGCTTTGATCGTAATGCTATTACAAATTTAATTTGTGATTCTGATTCCGAATAGGATGATGGTCTAAGAGACGGGATAGTGATATTATCTTCCTTATTTAAACCTAAGCCAAAAAAGGTTTCCATTTCTGATTTCACTGTTAAACAAAAGGTACATTGCAGTATCAGTAATGCTACTTACAATTTTTTTTAAATGGATGGTCTTTTTGAACACTGCGAGGTTAGGGGAATAAAAGGGAAGATTTCTTAAAGAAACTATCTATGAGTAAAAGTTAGAATTTATACGTATCAAGAGATAAAAATGTGCTTTCACTGCCACCTAAGTGGCTGGGTTAGTGGCCATTTTACCATTGTATGGCTTTGGCAGGTAGTTGTTGTTGCTTTGGGTGACTTGATTTTGGGGTTAGTGACACTTTGTTTGAAGTTGATACATGTGTAGCTAGTAACTACATGACTAGATTGACTCTTATGGACAGGAGGATATGATTCAAGTGGAACATGGACAATGTTTATGTGGTTGCTCACTCCAAAGATAAGGAGCACTTCCTCATTGATTTCGTGCAGATGCTTAGTTGTAATGATCTGCCCTTTGTTATTGAGGAGATTTTAATATCGTTAGGAGAAGTAGAGATAAATATCAGTTGTAGTGGGAAACTTTGGATCCACTTCCGACATTTCTTTCATTTGATCTGATGACGAAGATTCTCTTATCTCGTCAAGCAACATTGTCTTTTTCACTTACTTTTTTTTGCAAGAAACATTTTCTTCAAAAACACATTGCTCTTAGTGGCAAACATTTTGCCATCGTGCAGTGACCCAATATTTTGGGATAACCTATAGAATAGCACTTCACTAATTTGGGATAGACATGTTAACATCTTACATATGTCTTATATTACCAAAGTTTAAGAAAAGATAAAATCATTTTTCTTACCATACCATATCTCATATGGTGTCATTTCAATAGATTTGACGACACTCTTTTTAGTGTAGAAGTCGTAGTCTCTAAAGCATAACTCAAATGATAATGGAACATTTTTCTTCAGAAAAGGTATCAGTGTCAAAACTGGCGGATCTCGGGTAGGGGGTCCCGAGCTGTGGATCTTGAATCAATGGGGAACAAAGGGACGAATGACCTAGCTTCGGGCCCTCTCAAAGAGGTAAAACCCTAGGTCCTGCTTGCTTATATTGAAGTGTATAGGATGATTACAGAGTCGATCTACCACGAGATCAGATGAACTAAACACTAGGCGAGTAGGATGATGGTTGTTATTCTAGCTCTGCACACTAAACCCTCTGGTTTATATAGACACCAGGGGTACTAGGGTTACACAAGGTTGATTACAAGGAAGGCATAAACATACCGATTCTTCTTATCTTGGCTTGTAGGACACACCAAGGTATCAAAGACTTCCTATCCGGATACAGAGTCGCCTCATAGTTTGGCCTTCTAGAAGCTGCAACGTGGCCCACCTGTCCGGCCCATGAGAGATAGGTCGGCAACCCGACGATCCCCTAGTCCAGGACTCCCTTAGTAGCCCCCGAACTAGTCTCCAACGCCGGTGTCTCACGATCCCTGAAGTCTTTACACGTTCGAAGTCTCCGGCTTGCGGGGCGAGTTCTCCCCGCCTCCCTATGTCCGAATGACCATAGTTCAGCCGCCGATAACCTTTCAATCCGTCGAGTCCTCATGGGCCCCTCAACATTAATCTTTCGTCAAGGGCCAAAGACACCCCTTGATTTCCGTGCGCTGCTAGGAGGCGAACATGCCAGTGTTCTTTTACGGAAACACTCCTCAGAGGCCAGGCAAGATGTGCCTATTTAATAGGTCACGAGCGTGACGGGTAGTTCATCCACCCCAAATCAAGGAACCAAAACAAAACTAGAGAAATCCAAAAAATTGGCTGGTGCCCCAGGTTCATCATCACGCCCTCATGGCCCTCTCCCGGGCGACTGGGCCAGCTGCTTGGTTCCACACCTCCAACTAAGCAGACTCTAGATGCAATGATACCTTCCCGCTTCAGATTTGACATCTTTTCGCGCCGGATTAATCTCCGTGAATGGCGAAGCCTATGTGGAGAACTTGCCTGCTCCAAGCAAGGAAGAGAGGGTATGTTTCGTCCCCTTTCTTTCACGAGGTCTGGGTTTCCCTATTCACCCCTTCGTGAGAGGCCTGCTAGAGTTCCACGAGATCCAACTCCACCATCTCACCCAAGGATCCATACTGCACATCTCGGGTTACGTTGCCCTTAGCGAGATGTTTTTGGGCTACGAGGCCCATTTTGAGTTATGGAGAAAGTATTTTTGCCTCATCCCTCGTACCTGAGGAGGGACAATCTACGAATTAGGTGGAGCCAAAGTATGGCGGATAGCCGGGACGGGGTATCCGATCGGGATCCCGAAGAAGGATTCCGAAGAATGGACCTCGGAATGGTTTTATATTGAAGATGTTCGTACATCGCCTGGCCGCTAAGGTGAGGTTACCTGCCCATAGCAAGTTAACCATCATTGATGTGATGGATGCCACCATTACCCGCTGCGTGCAACCTCTGCAATAGAGGATGCACCCCTTATGGTGATACAATGGAACAAACAAGGCAACCCGTTAGAAATGGCAGGGGCGTGATAACCAGGCAGCAATGGCAGCCCTGCTAGCCGACCTCTTCGAAGGAGAAGAAGAAGAGTTTTCCCGTCTGAGGAACATGGATGGCTATGCGAGCTATAACCCCATTGAACGGGTAAGTTCAATCTTCACTTTCATAGTTCATACGTCACGTCCATATCTACATATCGTATCTTCTATGTTCCTGAACAGAACTGGAGGCACTTGGTCGAAGGCATCAGCTGCCCTTTGCCACAACTAGAGAGTCATTCTCGTGATGAGGACCCAGGATTCCACGACAATCTGGAGACGTCAATCGATTTCGAGGACGGGGTCTTTTTCCAGGAGAGTGTGAATGGCTCTAAGGTGGCTCTTATAGCTGATCATCCTGGGACCTCCCTTCTTCCGCTATAAGTAACAAGAAGGCCTCTTCCCGAAAAGGGCGTTTGTCTCGTGCCATTCCGAGTATGTTGACATCTACTCCCAAGGGTCATCGTACCACACGCCAAACACCGATGAGAGTGTTGCCTACCACGCCGGTACCAATCAACAGCGGGACTCCTAAGCGTAAGGTAGCCACATGGGCTACATCAACCACACCCCTGACCAAGAGGTGAGCTTAAAGTTTGGTTGTCAACATGGTAGCTCTGAGTACTTATAAACTTGCTGCGATTTGCAGAAGAAGGGTTCCGCCCCCGCCGTCCGAAGACATCAAGGAGGCACCAGGAGGTAATCCCGAACCAAGGTGTGCGGCACGGGCTGGGGTCAATTCGTAAGCCTCCGTCGTAGACCAGCCTCCAGAGGATCCTGAGGATGTTTCGATTACTAATTCCGAAGTCGAAAGTGTGATGAATCACCGGTGGCGGAAAGAGTCCCTGCGTCATATCGCATTTTCCGACCAGGAATTTAATGCATTTAGTTCGGTAGACGCATACCTCGGAGCGGCCCGAACTGGCCTTGAGGGAGTTGCCAATGTGCTGTCGGCCAATATGCAAGTATGCGATTAGTTTTAAAACTGATCACAAATCTTAACCCAGTATCCCCCGAGCCTTAATTTGGGTGAGGTGGCCAAGTTAAGGATCTGAAAGTGTATATATGTGTGGTATTGTGCATGCCTTGAGAGAACAGAAAAAAGTTGTCCGAGGACCTGGAGCTTAACGGAACACAGTTAGCTGCTGCAAAGGCAGAACTTGAGGAGGTCAAAAAGTTCACCAGGGAAGCACATGGTGAGTAAAGTCGTTGAATATGCACGGACTGCTTGAGGTATTGTGTCTAACACAGGCTTCCCTTGTAGCACCTTAGTTCCTAGGTTAACTAAAAAAGGACCTAGACACGGCCAAATAATCCCAAAGGTACGTCGAATCGCAGGAAGAAGCAGGCCGCCGAGTACTGGCCGGAAGCGATGATGAAAAGAAAAAACTCAGAGCGGAAAACCAGCAGCAGGCCAAAGAAATCGAGAGTTGAAGACTCAATTAGGGTAGGCCCTTGAGGAGAACAAAAAATTGAAAGGCGGCATGTTCGATAAGTGATATATCAACTTGTTATCATGTGGATACATGTGGTGCATGAATGTGAAGGACATGCCATGCCTTGTGTTAGGTCTCCTCACCAAGCATCCCGAAGAAGAGGACAATTCATTTGGAGGGAACCTATTAAAGGAACTGTCCATCATGCATGAGCGAGCGCAGAAAGTGATGAAGAGCATGGCCAAGGCGTTATGGTCGACCGTGACACCTCCAGAGGGAATGGCCGAACTGGTCAATCGATTCAAAGGAGCTCGGCATCACTTTGAGTTATGGAAGATATCAGCTTGCCGAGAAGGAGCGCGGGAGGCATGGGCAATGGTGAAGACCCGGTTTACCGAACTCAAGCCAGAACATAAGGCTTGTGTTGGACCGGCAGGGCCGGGTGGGCAAGATATACCTCTCCGCTTGGTATATGACCAAGTGATGCCTACTACTCGGTACTCCCAGGAGGACTGTCCCCTGGATAGCTTGATAAATAATCTGGACAAGGAATAGGGTGTTTGATTCTATGTATCTATGTACTTTATATCAAACATTCTCCATCCATACTGTAAATGTTGTCTTAACCGGCCATCAGCTTCCGCCTCCCCATCTAGTGGCTGGAGAGTGTTCCGTACTATGTGACCTGGAGTAACAGGAAATCACTTCGAGTAACCAGGCAATCCGGCCATTTGTTGTGAACAGACAAAACGTGTGCGGGTAGTTATGTTATATTACTGTTTAATGTAAGAAACATCTTCCAAAGAAAATAGTTCCTCCATGGGTTCCTTTCTTCGGGTTGTCATGTTGACCATGGGTGTTTTTAGCCGGATACCCACAATATGCGGGTGTTTATTTCGGTGAAATAACCCCAATATGTTGGTGGCGAGCACCAAATTAATTTTACTTCCCCTATGGCCGACCAATTATTTTCTTAAGAACGCTAGCTTTCGGCTTCACCCGTCTAAGGTACGTACGCAGCTGACCCGATCGTAGCAATCGTAGAACTTCTCCCTTTACCCCTTAGCTGAACAATCGGGAATGTAAGGGGTAAGCATAGGAGCGAGGCAACCCAGCTTGGCAAAAACTTAAGTCAAAATGGTGCATATAATGGCTTAAAACGAGATGGGAAGGGTGCAAACACGACAGAGGCGAATATGTGCACAAAAAGTATATTAATCGGCTTTGTTAGAGGAGCCCCCAGGTAGATCCGGGTACTACATTTGAAGATGTATACCTAATGAACTTAACATAGTTCGGTCTAACTGA